>NC_064631.1:474217635-474817635 GCF_023864275.1 Schistocerca cancellata | reverse complement strand
CTAATATCGTTAGAACTGACATGTGTTCACTGATCTGTTTCAAAGACCATGTCAACTGAAGGTTCCTACAGCTAGTCTCACTATTATATAGAACAAGTGCTATACACTGAAGAGCCAAAGAAACTGGTACACCTGCCAAATATAGTGTGGAGCCCACGCGAGCACGCAGAGGTGCCACTACATGACGCGGTATGGACTCAACTAATGTCTGAAGTATTTCTGGAGGGAATTGGCACTATGAATCATGAACGACTGTCCATAAATCTGTAGGCGTATGAGGGGGTGGAGATCTCTTCTGAGCAGCACATTGCAAGGGATCCCATATATGCACAGTAATGTTCATGTCTCGGGAATATGGCGGCCAGAGGAAGTGTTTAAACTCAAAAGAGTGTTCCTAGAGCCACTCTGTAGCAATTCAGGACGTATGGGGTATCTCATTGTCCTTCTGGAATTGTCCAACTTCGTCGGAATGCACAGTGGACATAAATGAATGGTGGTGATCAGGCAGGATGCTTACGTTCGTGTCACCTGTCAGAGTCGTATCTAGACGTATCAGGGGTCTCTCACAATCCAACTGCACACGCCCTACACCATTACAGAGTAAAATTAGAATTATATTAATACCTTCAGCTGCTGACGGGTGTTGATATATATCAACGAGGACAGGTGAAAATGTGAGCCCCGACCGGGACCCGAACCCGAGATCTCCTGCTTACATGGCAGACGCTCTATCCATCTCAGCTACCGAGGGCATAGAGGATAGTGCGACTGCAGGGACTATCTCGTGCACGCCCCGCGAGACACACATTCTCACCTTGTATGTCCACACACTATATTCGTAGTGTCCCACCCCAACACACTTAGACGTTGTTAAAAGTCCCGTAAGAGTTCGGGGAATATATGTGCATCCGCACAGAAGAAGGAGGTCATGGTCAGTACTGCCAGAACTATATATTTATATGGATATGGTGTCTGTTCTCTCGGACACCATATCCATATAAGTATACCTTTACAGAGTCTACATAGCTTGAACAGTCCCCTGCTGACATGCAGGGTCCATGAATTCATGAGGTTGTGTCCGTACCCGTACACGTCCATCCGTTCGATACAATTTGAAATGAGACTCGTCTGATCAGGTAACATGTTTCCAGTCATCAACAGTCCAATGTCGGTGTTGACGGGTCCAGGTGAGGCGTAAACCTTTGTGTCGTACAGTCATCAAGTGCACACGAGTGGGCCTTCGGCTCCGAAAGCCCATATCGATGATGCTTCGTTAAGTGGTTCGCACGATGACACTTGTTGATGGCCCAGCATTGAATGTTGAACGATTCTTTTCAGTGTCGTCGGTCCCGTTCGTGCAAGCTCTTTTTCCAGCCACTGCGACGTTGGATATTTGATGGTTTCCCGGATTGCTGATATTCACGGTACATTCGTGAAATGGGCGTACGGGAAAATCCCCACTTCATCGCTACCTCGGAGATGCTGTGTCCCATCACTCGTGCTTTGAGCATAACACCACGTTCAAACGCACTTTAACTTGATAAATTCCCATTGTAGCAGCAGTAACTCATCTAACAACTGCGCCAGACCCTTGCTGTCTTATATACAAACGGCAGTTTCAGTCGTCGAAATGTTGCGCATACAATGGAAACAACAACTCGGCAGAACACCCGGAAGCTCACCATTAATGAATCGTGTCGAGAAAACCTGGGAGTAGATGTGGTTGATCAGCAGCACATCCTCTAGTCTCCTTTTAAACTGAACTCTGTTAGTACATAAACTTTTGTTGGCTGCTGCCAAATTACTGAAAAAGTGTTCCTGAATAAATGACATCTTTCTGGAGCAAAACATGTGACTTTAAACATTTGTGCAGATTCTTCCTACTTCTTGTAATGATTTTATGAACGGATTTTTTTACTCTGGAGAAAATTTTTATTTATTAGGAATTTAATGAAAGAATAAATGTAGTGTGAAGCAATAGTCAGTAGCCGCATTTCCTTGTAAGGGTCTGTACAGGACGTTATTGAGTTCACATTAGAAATAATTCGAATTGCACGATTTTGGACGCGGAAAACTTAATGAGATACCCTAAAAATTGATACTACATGACATTATAGAAGGAAAGTGAGCTAAGTATGTTACCTTTTATATTTTTATATTTTCCATGTTTGAAAACATCCGCAATGCAAATAAAGATTTGTTGAGGCACCTGAGCAGTTCTGCGTCATGCTCCTTCCAATTGAATTTATTACCATGTTGTAATCCTAAGAATTTAAAACTGTCAGCCTCTTCTATCTGCTTGTTGTCATACACTGGCGGAAATAACACACATTAAATTACGTTTACACATCAATATCGCAAGCTAATAAATTTAGACAACATTGTCTATGGAGTGCAGCGACCTGAAGCTATATTTAGGTTAAAAACAGTCGATCTCGACTGTTAGTATGAACGTATCACAAGCAGTTCTGAGGCACCAGTTATCAACCCACGCTGAAGCACTCGTACTAGTAAGTGGTGTAGCCTTCTCGGGCCGTAAAGCAGGCGCTGACTCAGGCATTCATGTCGATCGTACAGATGTTGAATACTGTCCGAGGATACATTATGCCAGGTCTGTTCGAGCTGTTAACTTAGTTCTCTAAGAATTGCTGGTTGACGAGTTCGCGCGTGTCGCTTCTCGTCCCATCATATTCAACACCTGCTCTCTTAGAGACAATACCGGAGATTGTGCCGACCAGGGCAGACTTCTTGCAGAGTACGTTGAGTTTCACGGGCAGTATGTGGGCAAACATTATCTTGCTGAAACAATACGTCCTGTTGCAAGAACGGCAGAACGACTGCCGGGTCCAATATCGTTCCACACGTACCGATCGCTGATTAGCGTCCACTCAGAAAACACCAAGGTGAACGAGAAATGTAGTTTATCGCATCCCAGACCATAAGGCCTGGGTTGGGGTCAGTGTGTCTTCGACGAATGGACTCTACGGAACAGAGGACACCGGGTATGCGCAAACGATCATCAGTTGCGTGCTGGCAGAATCTGCTTTCATCGCTGCAGGCCACGGCATTCTATTCAGTCTTCTAAGTGGTCCTCTAATGTTTCCAGCCGAACAGTGCAAGTATGCTGTGGCACGAATGGAAGACGGACAATAAGTGTGCATGATCGTGGTGGTAGCTGCACGCCACTCCTGACCTTACAACATGACAGTCCTGGCGGGCGTTTGTGCTGCATGTGAGCCGTAGTAGAATTTTCTGTTTTGAAGAGCGCCCTGCAGCGCGTAGTGTGAAGCAGTCGCTCTCCGTTTCTGGCGGTGGCGCCGCTGTGGCAATCGCTGCTTTGGTGTATCCCTCTGGTGGGAAAGAGGAAAGGTAGCCTGTTCACGTGCATTTAAGGGGCGCTATGAGCTCGTTAGAGGCGAGTATGGCCAGTTAGTCAGCCGGGTCAGCTCGAGTTTGTTCAGGCAATGGTCATTGGCGGTTGGATCAATCGGTTGGTCGGTCGCGCACTGGGACACAAGATGACTTGTCCGTCTTGAGCGCCGGCGCATGTGAGGTCGCCACGTCAGTCCAGTGGCCCGCGCCGTATAGCGAGGGGTAGTGGCTTCGCGGCCGACACGAGAGCAACAGGAGTCAACTCACGACATCGGTCTGGCCGGCGGGAGCTGCGACGCCGTGAGACGGGAGATCGGCACGCCTTCCTGCGTCCGCTGAAGCGGCTGGCAGCGGACGGTTCGGGAGAGTGTTTTGGGCGTGCTGCGCCAGGTCTTCGCCGGGCATCACAGTTTATTAAAAGTTAAGTGATTCGTGATATGTTGTTTCATTTACTTGTTCAATTCTACTTGTGTTCTTGGTCAGTCTCTCGTCCCCAGCTTGTTCCTCTGTCTCTCGTCCGCATTTGTTAGGCAGTTAGTGTCTGCCTGTCGGTCTGCCATGCGTTAATAGGTGTCTCTGCCATGTTTGTCGGATTCGGCGTCAACGAATTTATTCCTTAAGGTGTAAAGGCCGAAGTCCTGAAATATGTTTTTATCTTACCTATCATCTTGAGAGACGGTATATGTGTAATGTAGAGCATGTTTGTACATTTTATGTAAGACTGCATTTCATGGGTTTTTATGTAAATGGTCATTTTAGTATACAAAGTTGCCACTCTTTCACTGAAAGAGTTTTCTTTTAAAAAGAAGTTGCAGTTTCGGTGGCAAGTAATGTTTTTTTTTTTTAATGTGAGTGTTTTGTATCATTTCCATTTGTGTTTGTGTGAGTTGTTAAAATTTTTAGTTTAAAGTAATCTGGTGTGTTGTGTGTTGTAAATTTGCACCAGTGCAGTCTTTCAGAGGTTGTTGTGAGCGGTCGTGACTACGGCCGTGTTAAAAGGGAGCGGCAAGCTTCTCAGCCCGAAAGATTATACTGTCAAAAAAAAAAAAAAAAAAAAAAAAAAAAATCCTGCCCCTGAATAAATTGTAACTTGATATTTAGAAGGTGCTTTCTGACTATTATTCTTAAATCTGTTCTTTTTTTTTAGAAAAAAAGAAAGGGTTTTTAGGTATAAAATTTCCATTTCTTGAAATTTAATTTGTTTTTATCAGTTACCCACTGGCAACTACGTCCACGCTCACATAGTGTGATTAAATGTGTTAATGTTCTTGATTAATCGATAGTAAATAAAATAAATTCTTTAAGAAAAGATTTTGAAAGTAAATCTCACGGTTCAGCATGGGTGTCCAGAACCTCAGATAGGGTTGTGACAGTTTTCACGTGACTACTGATACCAGGATCGTAGCCCAACTAACTCAGCACGTCCAGCTTACGTGGCAGTTTACTGAAAGGAGCTTCCCGCACTCGGAAGGCCACTATTTGCCCCCTGTCAAACTCGCTCACTTTGCTGTAGGAACCACAAGTGCATCTGAGTGGCATGGATGCCTGTTTGTTTCAGATGTTGGCACCAAACTGAGTCTTCTGACTGCGAGTATTTCCTATTGAAGGGTAGACACAGAGGGTGCTCTAGTAGCTATGCCAATACGCTACCTTTTGGTGGACGACGTTTAAACCATTATCAGTACGTCTATTATCCCACAGGTGGCATAGGCCATCGACGGATCGAAATTAACTTCGTCTTTCCAGGTGTATTAATTATTTTCTGGTGGCCTATTTTGAGCTTCTACTGGGGGGGGGGGGGGGAAACCACTTGCAAGTTCTGAACAGCAGTGTTTTAGCATCCGAGAACAAAATGAAATTGGCATCTGGTAATGTCACTGAGAAAGGGTCATTAACACACAGAACAAAAAGTAAGGATGCTAAGATGGAACGTTGTGCGACACCACATCTGCCTATTTCCCAGTTGGGTGATGACAAGTAGCTTATTGCTACACTTTGTTTCCTGTCAGAAAGATACGATTTGAACCAAATTAAGGCATTTACTGTTACGCCGTAATTTTCTAATTAACTCAAAAGGATGTTGTGATTTACATAATCAGAAAATGGTTCAAATTGCTCTAAGCACTGTGGGACCTAACATCAGAGGTCATCAGTCCCCTAGACTTAGAACTACTTAAACCTAACTAACCTAAGGACATCACACACATCCATGCCCGCGGCAGGATTCGAACCTGCGACCGTAGCAGCAGCACGGTTCCGGACTGAAGCGCCTAGAACCGCTCGGCCACAGCGGCCGGCATTTACATAGTCAAATGCCTTTGATGTATCACCTGATATGTCAGTAATTTGTAATTTATTGTAATATGAATTAAATACATTCTCCCAGTATGTGTAAATGGCCTTCCTCATATAGAGACCCTTTAGAAAGCCAAATTGTGTCTTTAACAGAATGTTATTTGTAGCCTAATGGTTAAGAAACCAATTGTGCATTACCACTTCTAAAATTTTCGAAAATACTGCCGAAAGTTAAACTAAACGGAAATTTGACGGTATTTCTTTGTCTCGTTTCTTATACAGAGGCTGAACTTCAGCATATTTCAGCCAGTTCCTTCAGTTCCATGGATAAATTACTGATGTGACAAATAAATTAATACTTTACTAAATTCTTAGCCACACTCTTAATTTAAATTTATTGATACATTACAATGAACACTATATTTCTATTTTTTAAGATTTTATGTTAAATATTACATTTCCTAGTTTAGTGAGGGTCACATTCGTATAATGAAGTTACTTATAATAGGTGATGTGAGATATTCCTTCGCAGTATCTACTGAACCTGACAACCCTGTATTTTAAGTAACAGTTATGAAATGCTTATTTAAACGTTTCTAAACATCACTCATGTCTACTACCAGTACACCATTTACTCTTAACACTAGTTCCTCCTCTTCTTCTCTGGTTCTATTCTCCCCTCCCCTCCTCCACTAAACCTTATTATTTTATTATCGGATTTGACTAATGTTTCCTCGTAATTAATTTCATTTCATGTCTCGTGTCACTTCTTCAGTAATCTGCAGTAGGTCTAGTAATGAGCAGCAACGCCAGAACTGTATTTTACTGACAGATACAGTTCCCCTTTTGTCCTGTATGACAAATTTAATCCTGTGTAACACATGAATTTTTCGTAGGCCTCATTTTAGTCGTGGTAACTGTTGAGCGAAACAATTCAAAATAAGTTAAGGTCACTTGTAATAAATGAGTATCATCTGTGACCTATGCCATTACTAACTGACGATCTTTTTATCCTGAGCCGAACTTAACTCGCTTCATGTTGGTCCAGTGCTCCGAGACTTCTGTTGCATGACATTCTGAGTTGCCTGTTTCTCATGCTTTTTATTTGTTTATGTATTTATTTTTGAGTCATCAGTTTCCTGACTGGTTTGATGCGGCCCGCTTCGAATTCCTCTCCTGTGCCAACCTCTTCATCTCGGAGTATCACTTGCAACCTATGTCCTCAATTATTTGCTGGGTGTATTCTAGTCCCTGTCTTCCTCTTCAGTTTTAACCCTCTACAGCTCCCTCTAGTACCATGGAAGTTATTCCCTGATGTCTTAACAAATGTCCTAACATTCTTCTTGCCATTGTTTCTCACATATTCCTTTCCTCTCCGATTATACGTAGAACCTCCTCATTTCTTCCCTTATCAGTCCACCTAATTTTCAACATTCGTCTGCCCCTATAACTCAAATTTTCGATTCTCTTCTGTTCTGGTCTTCCCAAAGTCTGTGTTTCACTACCATGTGATGCTGTGTTTCAAACGTACATTCTCAGAAATTTCTTCTTCAAATTGAGGACTATGCTTGATACAAGTAGACTTCTCTTGGCCAGGAATACACTTTCTGCCATTTATAGTCTGCTTTTTATATCCTCCTTGCTCTGCCCGTCATTAGTCATTTTGCTACCTAGGTAGTGGAATTCCATAACTTCATCTACTTTGTGGCCATCAATCCTAATGTTAAGTTTCTCACTGTTCTCATTTCTGCTACTACTCATTAATATCGTCTTTTTTAGATTTACTCTCAGTCCATATTCTGCACTCATTAGGATGGTTATTCCATTCAGAAGACATGTAGTTCTTCACTTTCACAGACGGTGGCAATGTCGTCAGCGAATCTTATCATTGATATCGTTTCAGTTTCAGCTTGAACCTTTCTTTTATTCTCAGCATTCCTTCTTCGATGTGTTGACTGAACAGTAGCGACGAAAGACTACGTCCCTGTCTTATATCCTTTTTAATCCGAGCACTTCGAACTTGGGCTTTCACTCTTATTATTCCCTATTGGCTCTTGTAGATGTTGCATATTACCCGTTTCTCCCCGTATCTTACCCCTATTTCCCCAGAATTTCGAACAATTTGCACCATTTGACGTTGTCGAACGCGTTTTCCAGGTCGACAGATCACATGAACGTCTCTTGATTTTGCTTTAGCCTTTCTTCTATTACCAACGCAATGTCAGAACTGCGTTTCTGGTGCTCTATTTTTCCTACAGCCAAACTGTTCATCTAACACATCCTCAATTTTTTTTCTGTTCTTCCGTATATTATTCTTGTCGGCTACTGGGATGCATAAGCTGTTAAGCTGTTGGTGCGATAATTCTTGCACTTGTTGGGTCTTGCAGTCTTCGGAATTGCGTGGCTGATATTTTTCCAAAAGTCAGATGGTTTATCGCCAGACTCATAGACTCTACACACCAACGTAAATAATCTCTTTGTTGAAGCTCTCCCCAGTTTAGAAAATCTGATGTAACGTTATCGATCGGTTCTGCCTTATTTGATCTTAAGTCTTCTGAAGCTCTTTTAAATTCGGATTCAAATACTGGATCCCCTCTCTTTCTAAATCTACTCCTGTCTCTTCTTCTACCACGTCATCAGACAAATCTTATAGCTCACACAGACCTTCAATGTATTCTTTTCACATATCCACTCTCTCCTCTCCTTTTAACTATGTTATTCCCGTTGCATTCTTAATGTTACCATCGTTGTTTACTTACGTTGGATACACGAGAGCTATCCAGAATGTAACAGACGTTTTTAAATAAAAATTAAGTACCGATATATGTAAAAAACCAAATTTTATTATATACATTTTAAACGTACAGTCTTAAGCTATTTATCTACATAATCGCCATTCAAGTTGAGGGTCTTATAATACCGTGGTACAATTTTGTCAATACCGTCTCTGTGCAGGTCTACCGCCTGCTACTGCAATCACTGGTTTTTACTGGTATGCAACCCGGCGTGATTATCAAAGCGTTGTGTAGAAAGCCATATCTTCATTGTTGGGAAGAGGTGGTAGTCGCTCGGTGGCAATTCTGGGCTGTCTGGTAGATGATCAGCCAACTCCCACTCCAAACCTTGTCAGTGTCTGACAATACCTCTCTGAGTTAATTATTGGCCCATGTTCATGTAAATCCATGAGAATCGCTCCCTTAGCATCCCAAAACACAATAGCCCTGCTCTTTCTTGCTGACAGCGCTTCCCAACACTTTCCTGGTTTATTGGGAGAATTTTTATGTCTCCATTTCACTGACTGCTTTTTTGTTTCACAAATGATACGCTTCACCGAAGTCTCGCTCCCATTTACGACAAGATTTCTAATTTTGTTACCATTTCTCTCATGATCTTCGAGGGGAGGTCAGTGCTGCAGCCAGTCTCTGTATTTTGTGGTATTCCATTGGGATTTGGCGAACCCACATAGCGCAAAATTTGTGGTATTCAAACTTCTCCGCCACAATTTCACGTACCAGACTCCGTAAAATCTGGGGAAAAAATTCCGATGGATTCATAATCGTGAAACAACGATTTCCACGTATTTTGTTGTTTGTTGTCATCACGAGTTCGTCAGTCACAACATTGGTAGGCCAATTTTAAAATCAGTGCATCATTGCCTCACTCAGCTGTCACTCATTATTCCATTTCAGCGCACGTCACCAAGGTCGGGACAAATTTCGATTGATTTGCAGTATTTTTCCAAAAATAAACTAATCATAGAACGCACTTCACAGGTAGTGGGATTTTCTGTTGCAGCGCACATGTTAACACATGAGAGAAAGCAAAATAGCAGAGAGAGAGACCATACGACACCACCGCTGGACGCGTATTGCGTGTAGAAATGTTACGGCACCAAGAAGGCGGTTGTAGCCCCGCCCACCGTCGCGACAGACCAAACGTCTGTTAATTTTTGGACAGATCTCCTAATAAATTTTAGCAGTTTAATTAGTCCAAATCCTAACACATTAATACATCGAGCACATGCGATGAAGTTTAGTGTCAGGTAGTCACGAGCTGCGGCTGGTAATGTCGTCCACTTGCTACTCCGCACAATTCGTTCACAAATAATTGCTGGTGGTCGAATGTAGTTAACATTCCGGTCAAGTAAATTACATCATAACTAGAGTCTCTGCAGACGTTTAGTGCGCATTACTTAAAGTGTGCATAACGTGATAGTTTCCGAAGCCCGGCTTCCCACGTTCGTTCGGTCAGAAGCTGGTAACACCCTCTTCCCCGTTTCAAGCGCTTGTATCACTCGCCGCACTTCGTCAACTCCGATATGCAAGGTGTCTACCCTAATTAAAGATATATTATTTCATATGATCTTTTCGTCTTGACATCAGAAAGTTGTTAATTTGTGTAATATCTGATAGAGAATAGGTGGCTACACAATGATTGTATTATTTTTGAAGTAACAATATTTACAAATCTTAAGTACTATGTTTAAAATAAACTTGAACATCAATAACGATTAACATTTTTAATTAGAAGAGAAATCATTTCCAAATCAAAGTATAAGGAAAAAAATCATACACCTTGTGTGTGTGTGTGTGTGTGTGTGTGTGTGTGTGTGTGTGTGTGTGTGCCTCACTCAGTTTTCACTCATTATTCCCTTTCAGCTAAGCACACATCGCTTAAGATCACGACAGTTTGTGTGTGTGTGTCTGTGTGTGTGTGTGTGTGTGTGTGTGTGTGTGTGTGTGTGTGTGTTGTGTGCGCGTGCGCGTGTAGCGTTGTGTTGTACGCCTTGTTACATGACGTATGGTAGAATGGGCTGTTTCTCCTGCCCGCTAATAGGACGTTAACCCAGCAGACACAGTACAATGAGCTCTCGAAGACAGTTCGACACTATTCTAGAAAGCCATACAGACAGACAGCCTTAGTCAAGCAGTTATGTGTCGTAAACGGAATGGTTAAACACGTCATAAATTATGTCTCTCTATAGGAATGGCACCTCTAACAATGTTCATAGGACTACGTGCTAATGTACCTGCTACCGTAGCACTTATTCTTTGTTTGCTGTTGAGATGCTGATGGGTTCGCTATCCGTTTACGTTATTCGAGTACAAAAGCTATTGTATTTGTTCTGTGTTCGTTCATACTCATCTGTTACAACATGAGCACAATGTTACATTTATGCGTACTCACTAAATTCATCTAATCGAGCAACTAGAAAATACACATGCGTCACTTGCAACCGGCCAGAGGCAGGCAATAACAAACATCTTCAGAGTATCGTTTTGGCAACATTAATACGTGTTTCTCTGTACGTAGCTCATTTAGATGTAGGTGATTAATTTTGGCTCTCTTTAAATCAAAATATAATATGTTTTAAGGATAAACAAAGGAAATGCGGAGCAGATGAACACTAGTACAAGTGAGTACAACAACTACCTTAAGATTAATATTCAGAATGACACAGTGGACATACGAGAAATTTTCCACAACCACTTGCCTGATGATGTCTAATTCGCGCTTCTGTTCGAATTCGGTTAGGGCAATTTATGAATTTGTAGACATTACCAGCTTTAAAAATGAGGAGGACACATTATATACAGGATATATCGTAATTAATGGTGTGAACGCATACGGTTGAAAGCACACGATACTGGAAGCAAAAAAGTCTAGTAAACACGGGTTCTAAAATGAATACCGTAAGAGCTATGAACATTCTTCACTTTTGTTACTGTGAAACAAATCTCTTCTATTGAACAAGTGCTCATTTCTCTAATGATATGCATTTTACAGTCCATGTAAGCTGGACACTTTTTTCGTGTTTTGGTGCGTACTACTACGTGTCAAAATATGGAAACGAAACAGCTTGGAGCGGAAGAGATTCGTTTCACAGTATCGAAGCTGTACAACTACTCTTAGTTCTTAAGATACGCATTTCAGTTTCTACGTTTAGTAGACTTCCTTTGCTTCTAGCATTCTATGCTTTCAACTGGATGCGTTGGCGCCATTAATTATGATACATCCTGTACGTGTTTGGGTACCATGATTAATAGTCTTTTATGGCTGCGCTTAGCCGAATTCGAAAAGCAGTGCGAGTTAGTCACCTGAATCAAGTGGCAGTGGAAAACGGGTATAAAACAAGTGACGTAACAAAAATGTATAAAACAACGAAAAGTAAAGTGCAACAACTTGGGAGAAGCAAGACCATATAGACCAAGAACACGAAGTGTGTAACGCTTACATATAGAAGAAACATATCGCAGAAAGGGCAAGATGTTTTGTAAACCAGTCAGGCATAAATTTCGTACACAGGATTCTATTAGCATTTTACTACGACATAAGAACGACGATTACGCAGGACTCAGTAGAGTGCTTAAAATACACTGAGGTGATAAAAGTCTACGGCTACCTCCTAATATCGTGTCGGATACACTTTTGCTCTGCGTAGCACAGCAGCTCGACGTGGCGTGGACTCAACATTCGTTGGAATTTATCTTCAGAAATATTGAGCCATGATGCAGCTTTAGCCGTCCGTAATTTCGAGAGTGTTGCCGGTACAGGATTTTGTGCGCCAACTGATCTCTAGATCTGACTCATGTGACCCAGCTACAGTCTTACTACAGTCGTCCGGGGTCCAACTGACACGGCCGCGAGCCCAGGGGAGGCTCTGCAGGCGATGTCGTGGCCACTCGCATCACTCGTCTGCTGACACAGCCCATTAACGCCGAATTCTGCCGCACTATTCTGACTGTTTGTCCTACGTCCCACATTGATTTCTGCGGTTATTTTACGCAGCACTGCCTGTCTATTAGCACTGATAACTCTAAGCAAACGCTGCTGCTCTCGGTCGTAAAGTGAAGGCCGTCGGCCACTTCGTTGTCCGTAGTGAGAGACACTGCCTCAAATTCGGTATTCTCGGAACACTGTTGACACTGTGGATCTCGGTATATTGAATTCCCTCACGCTTTCCGAAACTGAACATCCCATGTGTCCAGCTGCATCTATGATTCCGCGTTCAGAATCTGTTAATTCCCGCCGTGCGGCCATGATTCGTCATAAAGCTTACCACATGAATCACCTGAATACAAATGTCACCTCCGACAGTGTATTGCCCTTTTATAACTTGTGCGCGCCTTGCTACCGCCATATACGTATGTGCATATCACTATCCCATGACTTCTGTCACCTCAGATCGGGCGTTATTTTCGTACTCGATTCAAGTGAAACGTCCCCTTAGAACAAATTATACAAGACTGTGCTTAAACTGTCATACAATATTTTTAGGCCAACGAAATCTGACTTTCAAAAATCCCTACAAAAGAATGGCCCTGACTAACATTAACCTATACTTTTCACAAATCACTTACCTCACAAAAATCTTCGTTACTCAAGCTACAGCGAAACAGCGAGCGCCACTACTGCCAGCTAAATAACAGATTCAAACTACGGAAGGCACTAACTACTAGTAGGCATAGTTAGCAAATGAAAGATTTTAATAGAGAACAAACAATGTATTTACCTTAACATTCATCAAAATTCATAATATATACAGCAGTTCATGACATCCAGTCTTACAAATTTCAAAACTCCGCCATCTCTCTCCCCACATCCACCACTGCTGGCGGCTCACCTCCAACTGCGCAACGCTACGCGCTGTTTACGTCCAGCTGTCCAACACTACAATGGCAGACAACAATGCAAACTAGCCACAGACTGCACACAGCACAGCCAGTGATTTTCGTACAGAGCGCTACGTAACGTTGCCAATAAGTAAACAAACAGCCTACTTACACAAGAAACACATCACAAACGATAAAACTGCGTTCTCCACAGACACAAACCATGTCAAGCGTAAGGCTCACAACACAGAAGAGAGCATGGACGTAATCTGTAAAGCCCCAAAGAATCGCCCTTTGAAAGTGGAGAAGCAGGAAACTTTGGCGCCTCACTCGAAGGAGCCAGAGAAAGTGCCGAATGAACAAAAAGATTTTCAGGTGCGTACCTCTTTTGGACTTTGTAAAGAGATCTTGTAGGCACTGTCGGCCCTACACACGCTGAAACAGTTGGCCGCTAGGACGTTTGCACCGGCAGGTGAGACTAGGCCGGCGGGGACGAGACCAACCGAACAGCGGTCTTGAACTGCTCGCTGCAGATCTTCCCGAGCCACGAAAAGCAACGCTCTCGGTGGAATATTAGCAGAAGGAGAAAAGTAATCTGCAAGACCGAAGAAAATGTGTCGGTGGTTTGAACTGTGAGATTATGTTCCGTTCTAGTTTTGATTTTATGCACGGACCATAATTTTTGTAAGTATTCACCTTATCGCTACGATTTTATCATCTTTATGTGCAACAGACAGAGCGTGGCGTCTCATAACATGCTCACCCACTTAGACTTGAGAGAATTGTTTTTCCTGCTCATCTGCATTAAATTACATTTCTTTACATTTACAGCGAGTTGACAGTTATAATTCCAAACAGAAATTCTGTTAAGTCGTCCCGTGCTTTACAACTGTCACTCAACACCGACACAAAAAAAAATGGTTCAAATGGCTCTGAGCACTATGGGACTTAACATCTATGGTCATCAGTCCCCTAGAACTTAGAACTACTTAAACCTAACTAACCTAAGGACATCACACAACACCCAGCCATCACGAGGCAGAGAAAATCCCTGACCCCATCGGGAATCGAACCCGGGAACCCGGGCGTGGGAAGCGAGAACGGTACCGCACGACCACGAGATGCGGGCTCACCGACAGCTTCCTTTACGCTACAGCATAATCAGAAAACAATGGGTAATGCTGCTAATATTATTTGTCAGACAGTTTATGTATATAGAGAACAAGAGTGGTCCTATCACGCTTCCCTGCGTCAGTCCTGACGATATCCTTATCCCTGATGGACACTCGCCAAAAAACGTAAAGGGTTCTATTGCTTAAGCCCTGTCTGTCGTATGTAAAACTTGCATTCGGCACATTTTACATTGAGGAGACAGAAGTCATGTGACAGCGGCATGCACTATGGAAAAGGCGGTAGCAAAGCGTACGCAAGTTATAAATGGGCAGTGCATTGTCGGAGCTGACATTTGTACTCAGGCGATTCGTGTAAAACGGTTGCCGACGTGATATGGCCGCAGGGTGGCAATTAACAGATTATTAACGAGAAATGTTAGATGGAGCTAGGAACATGGGATGTTTCATTTTACCAGTCGTTAGGGAATTCAGTATTCCAAGATCCGCAGTGTCAAGAGTGTGCCTAGAGAGTACGGAATTTCAGGCCTTGTCTCTCACCAAAGGCAATGCAGTGCCCGACGGCTTCAATTAAGGGCCGAGACCAGCAGCGTTTGCTTAGAGTTGTCTGTGCTAACAGACAGACAACAATATCTAAAGTAACTGCAGAAATCAATGTGAGACGTAAGACAAACACTTAGGACACTGCGGCAAAATTTAGCGTTTATGTGCTATGTCAGCATGCGAGCGACGCGAGTGCCTTTGCTAACACCACATCATCACCTGCAGCGCCTCTCCTGGGCTCATGACCATTGCGTCTATTCTTGAGCCACTCATATATCTGAGGACCTAAACCGCATGCTCGGACCTTCATCAACAGTCTGCAATGAGTCACTGCATCAAACGTTTTCGAAAACCTAAGAATGTGGAATCTGCCTGTTGCCTTCAGCAGGATATCGTGGGAAAAAAGGGCAGCTTAATTTTGCACGAGTGCTTGTTTCGAAATCCATGGTGATTTGTGGACAGAGGCTTTTCTGTTGTATGCGAACTCAGAACACCTTCATGAATTCTGCAGCAAGCCGTTGTTAGCCTGTAATTTTGCGGGTCCGTTCCTTTACGCTTCTTATATACAAGTCTCTCCTGCGTTTTTTTTCCCAGTCTGTTGGAACTTCGCCCTGGGAAAGAGATTTGCAATAAATGCAAGCTAAGTAGGAGGCCAATGACGCAGAGTACTCTCTATAAAACCAAAGTGAGATTCCACCCGGAAATGTCAACTTGAAAGTTGCGAGCTCTATCTTCTTATGTGGTGTTTTCTACTGAAAATCTCGTGCTTGTACTCTTTCTGCTGCCACTGCTTGATCTGCTGCATTCCATTATTTAACAAAAACATAAAAAAACCTATTATTCATGCTGAGTGCAATGCATGTTCTGTATGGCGGCTCCTGCTGTTGCTGCGGCTGCTGCTGCTTACTACAACTACATATAATTCAAGAGAAAGGGTTTGGTCAAATCTAAACCCGATAAATGATAACCCAAACAAAAAACTATATTCTGAAAACGATTCTTTCTTATTCAATTAACAAAACGCTAGAAGGTCTTTGAACAATCGCTTCGTTTGTAAATCTGCCTCCAGTGGCATTAAAGCAATATTACAAATTAATCAAACTCTTGCGACAAATTGAAATACTTCTCAATTGAATACACAGTGAAACAATTCCCTGACGATTACAAAAGAAATCAATGACAAAAATCAATACTTAATCTAACAATGGTTTCCCCTTAAGAATTCAACTCCTATCATTATCAAAATTACCGTCTGCTGCTACGCACATACACAAACCCTTTTCTTTAAATTAATAAGCGCGCTGCAAATTATAAAAAATATCAACTAAATACCTAATCCTGTGTCGCTGCTGGCGGACACGGCAGTACGGCAGCTCGGCGACGACCCGTCGCACCACAGCAGGCGGGCTCCTACACTGGCTTCCAAACTGCCACTAGTTAATCTGTGCGCTGCGAGGCGCGACAACAATATCTTAGATTACAGAGCTTGTGTATGCACGCTGTAGCCAACCTTTACATCCTAAGAGAGTATTGCCAACTCTCACACTTATTTGTTACTATTAGGTCTACAACTTTGCTTCTGTCGTTTTGCAATAGACGGCAGTAGCGGCAAGTGGGGTTCGGGTGGTTGGTCATAGGTGTAATACAATAAGCTTAGGCATCAGTAAATAGAATGCCATAAAAGTAGTAATCGATTTGTGATTGCATCATAATGTTATTCTCGATTAAGTACGTCAACTTACGTACCCATTTGCGGTAAATTTTAATTTCCTGCTTTAACTTGAAGAAATCTGCGGCTGTGGTCTTAAAATGCTGGGTAAGACCAATGGTGAGGGAACTAGTAGTGGAAGAACGTGTAGAGAATGTTTGCAACGCTTTAAGAACGGTAATTTTGATGTCGAAGACCGGCATGGCGGTGGAAGACAGAACGTTTTCGTAACTACTGAAACAGACCAAAACAATCACAGGACATCATTATCAAGAGGAATTGATGCGCTCGAGTCCAGCACTGAAACACAAACGGCCAAAGTACAGCGATAGACACGTAAAGGTAATTTTGTAGCAGGTCAGTGCTCGACCCAATGTCGCAAAACCCTTCAAAAAATACATGGAAACGTTGAAATGGGAAGTTCTATCCCTCCCGCCGTATTCTCCATATGTTGCTCTCTCTGACTAACACCTTTCGGCCGACCAGCACATCCGATCATGTGAACAATTGCAAAATTGAATCGATTCATGGATTCTCACTAAAGATGCCTAGTTCTTTCGCCACGGGATTCGTATGATATCCGAAAGATGGGAGAATGTAGTGGCCAGTGATGGGCAATACTACGAATCATAATTTTTTTGTAAGTTGTTCACAATAGAGCCCTAAACCTCGAGAAAAAACGGCGGAAGCAAAGTTGTAGACTTAGTACGTATGTTTTCCATACGGGAGTCAGTGTGACGACCAAATCATTGTACGATCCTTCAGCGTGAGGAAGTTCTTGATGGTCAAATCTGAAAATTCAGCTTTCCTTTTGCTGTCTTCTATTGCTACACCAGAGTGATTGACGAGTTATTGTTAAATTTAGTCTGGTACTCGGCAAGATGTTTTACTAACGCATGGGAGTTGTTACATGTTTTGCAAAGCAGTCTCTTTACAAACTCACCAACTGCTACTAACTTTTACCTGTCGATATGTCAACGTTCGTTTTTGAATCGAGAGTGCACAACAATTTCTGATTCCTCAGCATTTCCCGAATTTTGCTATTAAATCACATAAGGACTTTACCGTCCTTCATCTGCTCAAGCGGCACATGATTTACAATCAGTCTAAACTCTGCCCATAAGTCCTTTACTTCCATCATATAATAAGTAAATTATGTCATTCCTTGTCCAAGAAGTAAGCTGACAATGGTTTATCTACTATTTCCAGCAAAAACACTCTCTTAACCACATTGACGGATTTGTTTATTTTAATAGCGCTGCTATCATGATCGCTAATCCCTGTCTCTATGACGATACCATCTATAAAGTTAGGCCTGTTTGTGGCTACGACATCTAAAATGTTCCCAATGCGTGTGTATTTTCTCACTATTCGCTCAAGGCAGTTTTTGCAGGAGGCATTCAGAACTTTTTCGCAAGGCGTCTGTCAGTACTACCTACAACGAATCCATAGACATCATAGTTTACACTCTGTAGGCCAAAGTCTCTCCAAGTAAGTTCGCATTATCGGTGAATTTCCACGCTACTGAGTGTAGACGTTCTGTGAATGATTCCACAACTGGCAGAATAGCATGTAAATAGCTGAGTATCAAAATGGTTCAAATGGCTCTGAGCACTATGGGACTCAACAGCTGAGGTCATCAGTCCACTAGAACTTAGAACTACGTAAACCTAACTAACCTAAGGACAGCACACACATCCATGCCCGAGGCAGGATTCGAACCTGCGACCGTAGCGGTCGCGCGGTTCCAGACTGAAGCGCCTAGAACCGCTCGGCCACTTCGGCCGGCAGCTGAGTATCAAAATGGCAATAAATTCCTGATACATCTTGATATGAATGGAAAACACGTAATTGGTGCAGTGTTTTAATACTTAAATCATAAATAGATTTTATTTAGGAGAATACTAAAAGTAATTTGACAGAGTGGCAATGAGCACCACCACACCAGCGCCGCCCACCCTAGCTATCTATCTAGCTATCTAGCAGCGGTGTTTGCACAGTCAAACTTTGCTGAAGTGACTGAAGAATGCAGGGCCAGAAAGAAAACCTGAAGATTGGATTGCCCTTCACTCGCCGGTACTGAATCAGTTGACAGCATCCGTATACGCTTTCATGCCGATATACTTCAAATATTATTGCTGCAACTGGCATTCTTTGTAAATGTTAATGGCGTGTTTCCCCTACCATTTTTAGAAATCAATATGCGTGTCAGAAAGTGGCTTTCATAAAACGTCCTTTGGTCAAGTTTGCAGGGGAGAGCGTTGTACATTGAGAACAGTGCGCCTTGCATCATGTGATGTTTCCTGGTCGGTTTTACAATTCGGTGACTGATTTTAGAATCGGAACACGCATTAGCCACGACCATAAACAGTTTCCGGCATTTTCTATTACTTTTTATTGTTGTGAGACGTGAGGTTGTATTTTGTGCAGCTTGTGTGAATATTTTGAGTTCTGAATGTGTAAGTTTTGTATAATAAGCCAATATTACTGTTGAAACGTCCCCTTAGAACAATTTATACATGACTGTGCTTAAACTGACACACAATGTTTTTAGCGCAACGCAATCTGACTTTCAAAAATCCCTGCAAAAGAATGGCCCTGACTAACATTAATCTATACTTTTCACAAATCACTTACCTCACCAAAAATCTCCGTTACTCGAACTACTGCAATACAGCGAGCGCCACTATTGCCAGCTAAATAAAAGATTCAAACTACAGAAGGCACTAACTACTGATAGGTATAGTTAGCAAATGAAAGATATTAATAGAGAACAAACAATGTATTTACCTTAATAGTCATAATATATATAGCAGTTCATGACAAATTACAAAACTCCGCCATGTCTCTCCTCACATCCACCACTGCTGGCGGCTCACCTCCCACTGCGCAACGCTACGCGCTGTTCACATCCAGCTGCCTCTGCCCAACACTACAATGGCAGACAACAATGCAAACTAGCCACAGACTGCACACAGCACAGCCAGTGATTTTCATACAGAGCGCTACGTGGCGTTACCAATAAGAAAATATAAACAGCCTACTTACATAGCCCCTATGCTCCCCACAAAAAATTTTACAAAATGTGTTGGGCACTGGCCAATACAGATTTGAAAAAATTTTTCATAATTACAGTAAGAAAGATATCAAATGCACACACTTATTTATACAATGTTGGTCAAAAGCTAAAATTTTCTCACAGTCCATAAAGACAGTCCTGATCATTCATCACAGTAAAACTGCCGTTTCTTTTATCAAAGTCTGAGCAGTAAAAGACAATGCACACGGGAGTAGTGGATGTCCATCCAGTCTTGAAGAAGTAGTGTTGTCCTTCCAACAGAAAGACAGTGCTGACTCTTGACATGCTGACAGGTAATGGGCCACAACAGAGCAAATCCACAGCAGAGTCAGTCGACGTTTTGAAGAAGATTGGTAGGTAGGTCATCACAGAGCAGACCCACTGCAGTCCTTGTAGAAATAATGGACAGGCCCACTGTAGTCCTGGTAGAGATTGTGGTATTGGTGGGCCACCAGAGATGCAGACCCACTGTAGTCCTTGTAGAGATGGCCAGCAGCCATCTGCTGCGACTGTGCAGGTGCACAATCACCATCGAAGAGCCTTGCAGAGAAGATAGCAAGTCCATAAACCACCACTTGTGCACGCACAAAGTTTTTGGGAATTGTCCTTAGAACCAGCAATGCTGTTATCCAGTCCCTTGCTGAATTATCAACACACATGTAAACACTAAGAGCCCCAAATTCTCACATATTGTCCATATACTATGACCAACAGAAATGTGCGCAGTGAAATGAATGCTTACAAGTTACTTAATTTGATTAACTGGCGTCAGTTACAATATTATAACATGAGAATACAATTACAAAGGTACAAAATACATCATTAAAAACATAACAATACAGATAACATTTGTAGTACAGGCTTTACAAAAGAATCGACCTAACATATACATCAGTGTTACAGGAATTATGACATAAGTAAATACATAAACGATCAGAATAATTTTTGAAACATCAACTTTACACATGAGCATTAAAACAAAACAGAATAAATAATGTCTAAGCATCTTTACAAGGTAAATAACATATTATTAATGCCAATTATATTTGAAGATAACAGTATTCCTCATCATAGTGAATATAGCTTAGTATTAGAAGAAGAAGAAATTCTATGAAACTACACAGAGATAGGAAGAAAACAACTACACAAGGGTACACAAACACGTAGAGGGATGACACAAAAGGGAAAAGACAGGGTTTGTTTTACTGCAGTATTTTGCATGGAGATCTCCCTTCGTTCATCATTATTCCCAAAAAGTCCTATCTAAGCCCGCATTCTGTATTGTGTTCACATCCTCTGTCAAAAATAGTTTTTCTCCTCTGTACACTACTTTTTTTGGCCAAACCATTTTCTTATAGCTTCTTAATGCATTTCTTCCAATTCATCATAGTTAGTTTCTTATATAGTCTACCCCTTCTTAAGCTAACTTAAATCTACTGAGCTCAGATGCTAAACTAAGGGACGAGGCAATGCAGCAGCGCAAAACGATTAACACAAACATCAATGACAAAAAAATTCAAATTGGCAAAGCAATTGCAATATTACAACTAATATAAGGCACTGTGCAGCAAACAAGAAAACTAAAGCATTAGTAAAACTGGCTTAACAGAATAATACAAAGTCAAATTCAATAACACTATGTCTGGCAAACAGCAGCAACTTATACCTAGACATGACATAGCTCAAGCAGAAAAAATATTACAGTAAAAACAACAATGCAGACAAGGGAAATGTCTATTCACATCTTAATGTCTATGTAATTAAAGTGGTGCACCACAACAACTTATTGTAAAAAAAATATTACCATGTACTGGAAAAGAAAATTATGTGTCCAGTTACTGTTACTAGTCCCTTCTGATTGTTCTTTCCTTTCCAAGTGCTCCTTTTTTAAAGAATGTGGATTACAAAATTATCATTTAATAGATCTTTTGACAGAAAGTGTTCACATTAGCAAATGCATCGAAGTTTATTTTATAAAACTAATGCTGCAACACAGCTGGAAAACAGGTATCAAATAAAATAAGCAATTACGCAAACCAAAGCATAAAAACATCATTCAATAGCTATGTGGCATTTCGTAAGTCAGTAGCTCTCAACTCTCGTAGAAAGACGCTTGTCGTAATCAGGTGTGCAGATGTAAAAATATTTCTCGTCATTTCATTAGGCATTTCAGTAAATATCATAAATTACGAGCTCCACAGTATGCTTTCAACAAGGAAATGTCAATAGCAAGAATAATGGCCTCCCTTTTTTTTTTCTACCTGTGCTTCCGGAAAGGCACACCCTAATGGCTTGTTCTCCAGGTGTCTGACACAGCTGTGTGCCCACGACGCACGTGCAGGTGGTCACTTAACTTTCTTATGGAAATATTTACGACAGCAGTTTCCGCTACAGTGACAGTCTCATGTTAAAATTTCACAGGTCGAGAATTTACGTTGCAAATGTGTAGAAACAAAATCCTATGAATGTAACATTGTCCAAAAAATTTTCCCCTTAATTGTGATACATTCACGCATTTACACACATTTCATAACTCTTAAAGTACGATTCTTGGTTTCCAACATCCTTTTTCACAAGTCAAGAGTCCCTAACTTCTATTCATTATTCATATACATATAAACACGTAATCACATTCCTCATATATGGTAGCATCATCTTATTGACATAAACATACCTCAACAGCATAATACACATCGTTGTTGTAAAAATAACATCATAACACCTCAGTCAAATCTCAAAAAAGTCGTAGCTTTCTGCAATAATTTCAAACCATAAAAAATATTCTCTGCTCATTTCAATAGTGTCATCTGCCTCAAACGTACTTTAAAAATCATGATCTCATACCAAATACATCATTCAAAGCTCTCATAGTATCACAATGGTTCCAGAAAAATATGAAGAGTTCACACAGTACAGACAAAATACAATTTCGTAAGTGTGAAGTTACCCAACAGTGTAATTACGTAAACATGTGTCACTGACGTAATAAAAAAGTTTGTCTCTCTCAGTTAAATGATCAGATAGCTGTGTAATTTGTGTTTTAGAGAAATATGGTACCGATGTGTAAAGTTGTATAAGCAAATACCATATTAGTTAGGGTTCCTTGTGCTTGCCAAACACATGGTACACAAAGTAGGCGTGTACCCCCCTGAGGTTTAATGTAATTATACCCTCAGGTGTTACAGATTACAGCAATGGAATGAAATGTATCACGGAAAACTTCCTTTGTAATTCAAAAATCTTTAAAAATAAATGTTTTAAGTACAAAATTAATAACTGAAATGCGTGTCCTGTAGCGCTAAAGGTGCATCTTGTTGTAAGATAATCTCTGTGAAAGTGTCGTAGTTATTGTCCTCGGAAAGCTAAGTTCTGCAGAAGTCAATGTACTTACCTCATGATAAACAAAAGTGAAATGCTTTGCGTATAGATTTCTTAGTTATTACGCTTATTGTTGTGATGATGAAAGTACTGTTTTGTAACGTATTGTTGTGCTATGGAAAAGGCTGTCTCCTTGTAGCTATACCACAAAAGTTACTGATAAAACATGTTTTGCTTTCCAGAAGAATTCAGAAAAACTGTGCAGATATAAAACAGATACACCGCAAAAGCAACATTGTAAATTGTCACTCATTAGTAACGTCGTGATATAATCGTGCAGCTGTCACATAAACTAACCACCGTGTCATCTGGTATCTCTCAGAAAGTACTTTAATTCAGAATGTATTTTCAAGTACACCAAAATGTTGCATTAAAATCTCATTAGCAGTACCAGATATAATGTTATTTTTCTCGGAGCCAGCCGGCGCACGTGTATGCCTGCGGTGCGTGTCATTGTCTGTCTCTTTGTTGCCGCGCGTCGTTACTGGGATTAGGAGGCCTAACTTCCACAAATTCGCCTTGCCGAGAGTGCCCAGCTCTGTTTAAAGCTCGCCAGTTCTGATGGAATTCAGGTCTGTCGTTTTGTCGGTAGTTTACACAGTTTCCTTCGTGTCGGTCACGTGGTGGAGAATTTCTCCCTGAATCGTAACTGCGCGCTGGACCGTTGCGTCTGAAGTTATTCTGTCTCCCGTGATAATAATTGTTCTGGTTGCCAAATTGTCTGTTTCTATGAGTGTCTCTGTCATATTCATTACTACGGAAATGCGATCTTTCTCTGTAAATATTACTCTGCCAGTGGTTGTCATACGGGTGGTGTCTGTTTTGGTTACGATTTGCAGAATAGACTTGTCATGTGCAGTTATTGTTTCTGTCATCACAGAATTGTGACGGATGTGACCTGTAGTGATTGTTTTCCTGTTTTCGCATCCCGCGACTGTCTGTGTCAATTTCTAATTCTTGTAAGAGTCTCTGAAAAGCTTCAATGTCGTCTTTGCAACGCCCTGCCAAAATAATATGTCGTAAATGTTCAGGTAATTTGATTAAGCAAATGCGGATGAGTTCTGAGGGGCTGTATGGGTTTGACAGGTACTGATTCTTGTGCAACATGTCTTCAAAATATTTCATAAGACTGGAAAATTCAGATTGTTCGAAATGTTTCATCATTATGATGCCATGTTCTACTCGGTCTTCTGTAGCTTGAGACCAATATGCTGAGAGGAAGGCATGATAAAATTCTCCTTCACTGTGGCAATCGTGAATGACCGATCACATTCTTACAGATGGTTCATTCTCTAAGTAGCCACACATAAATTCTAATCTGTGTTCTAATGACCAGTTGGGAGGAAAACAATGAGAGAATTGATGGAGCCACGCTTGTGGATGAATGTCGTTGGCAGAATTCTTAAATGTTTTGAATTTACGTGTAGTAAGGAACAGCTTATAGTCGAAATCATTGTGTCGGCGAGTAGCATATCGCTCATTGTTACTTCGTTTCGGCGGTTCCATCTCAAATCTTGCCAATTTCTTTCATAATTTCCGAAGTGTCCTGTGTTATTATTTTGTGGTTGTTCCGTATTTCAATGTCCCTCTTCCTGTACTGGAGTGCGAGTGTCCTCTGAAATATGTAATTCTTGTATTACCTGCGTCAACTGATCTTGTACTTCCCGGATTTCTCTTTTGTACTGTGTATTGATTTGATTTTGATTTTGTTTGAATTTTCTAATTTGTTCATACTCTTCTGTGTCAGTGAAGGCTACAGGTCTTGTGTCATTCAGATCATCATCTACCTTTGTAGATAAGTTAGTGACCTGATCCGAAAGTTCGGCTACTTTCTCCGATAGTGAACACATTTCCTCAGTGTGTTTTTCTGAACCAAGTTTCAGAGTGTCCATTTGTGTTGAAATCGAATCTACTGTGTCCTTTAAGTTTTCCTGAGTTTTTGCAAGTTGCGTAACCGAATCGGTAGATGCAACTGAGTCAATTTTAGCCCACAAGGTCTCATGATTTTCATGAACAATGGTTTGCAGTTCTTTTATGGCTGCTTCGTGATTCTGTAATGCATTTTCATGCCGCGAAAAAATAGGTTGAAAATGCTCACAAATTTGTGTTTTTACGTCATTACAGACTTTTTGACATTTCGATTCAATGTTATGTAACTCAGTAATTAAATCTTCACGTGTTTGTTCAAGTGTGGTGTCTAACTTTTGAAGATTTTGTTCCATTGTGTCTAACTTTTGAAGATTTTGTTCCACTGTGTCTAACTGTTGCTGTGTTTGTTTCTGATTTTGTTCCATTTGTTTCTGATTTTGTTCAAGCGTTGTGTCTAACTTTTGTAGCCTTTGTCCCATTTGTTGCATTAACTGTAATAACAGTGCACTGGTGTCTGAAACATTTTCCTCAGTGCTATTCGGCAACGCATTTGAACCGGCAATATTCGCAGTTTGAATAGCAGAAAATGTGTCTTGACTTATTTGAGAAATGGGTGAGGACGCAAAACCTGAATCTACAGTATTTGCAAGATTGTGTCCTGTCGTTTCGGATTCCTGAGGCAAGCTGTTGCCGACCGATCGATCGATAATGCTTCCCTGTTCACTAATTGCTTCACTGTCTACACCATTGTTTGCAGCCCGCTCCATTTCCCTATGTACAATTACCAAATTACTACTTTGAACATTAGTTAATTCATTACTCGGTGGCGCTAACACACTGCTTTCGTCTTCACTATCATTTCTGAGTTTACTTTGGGGCCTAGTATTACGTTTTTCACACGCCATTATTGTCACAATATTTCACACGACAACACAGAAAAGCACAATTTTAAGAGCAAAAATAAGATAACACATTAACATAGAACTGAAAATAATATCTAGTTAATTGAAAGCGCAGCTGTGCGAAATACTTGGTGCAAATCTACATGCATGCCACAACTGTTTTACTGTGCAACTACAAGGAAATTCTCTCTATAATTACGCGCTAGCAATAAACAAAAGCTACACTAATTACACAAACTACAAGAAAAAATCAGAAGATTCCAGTGAGGTATCCTAGGCTAAGGGTCGATATATGAAACGTCGCCTTAGAACAATTTATACATGACTGTGCTTAAACTGACACACAATGTTTTTAGCGCAACGCAATCTGACTTTCAAAAATCCCTGCAAAAGAATGGCCCTGACTAACATTAATCTTTTATTTTCACAAATCACTTACCTCACCAAAAATCTCCGTTACTCGAACTACTGCAATACAGCGAGCGCCACTATTGCCAGCTAAATAAAAGATTCAAACTACAGAAGGCACTAACTACTGATAGGGATAGTTAGCAAATGAAAGATATTAATAGAGAACAAACAATGTATTTACCTTAATAGTCATAATATATATAGCAGTTCATGACAAATTACAAAACTCCGCCATGTCTCTCCTCACATCCACCACTGCTGGCGGCTCACCTCCCACTACGCAACGCTACGCGCTGTTCACATCCAGCTGCCTCTGCCCAACACTACAATGGCAGACAACAATGCAAACTAGCCACAGACTGCACACAGCACAGCCAGTGATTTTCATACAGAGCGCTACGTGGCGTTACCAGTAAGAAAATATAAACAGCCTACTTACACTGTTTTCGTAAGCCCTCGTCGCCATTTTTGTAAATGGCTCGTCGCTACAGTTGTGGAGGCGAGTTGCCACTGTTATTACGGTAGGCCGAGTTTGTGAGTTCGTGAAACGACTTTTGGTGCGGTATACCGCTAAGACAGTTTCTCCCTGCCACTGTTACACAGCTGTGCCCCAGGGTCAGGAGACAGGTTCTACAACACTCCAACAAATTAGAAACAAAGTCAGAAAAAAAGAGTTAAAAAGGTTTACTTATCTTTGTAACTCCTCAAGTAATGAAGTTTGCAACACTGCTTGTATTATAACACAAGAAAGGCTCTCAGTGGCTACGCTCAAATAATCGTAGGTAAATTTCACAGTACATACACATAGCATATGCAGCTTACAGCAGTTCACTAAACGACGTTCCCTGTCAAAGTCAGCCCTGGACGATGATCTATAACCAAGTGGGCGAGAGCTGCTCTTCTATCTTCCGTCCGTTGTCGTCCGTTTATTGGACGATTGTATTCGACCGGGAACTGGCCGAGGAGAAGCCGATATCTTCATCCTCGGCGCCGCCCGTGGCGATGGTGGAACTTGCGCAATGGCCCCAGCTCGCATCTTTTGCGTTTGTGATGCTTTCAGCCCGGCAGTGTCTTTTGCGGGCAACACAGCAACTAATACATCTATTTGGAAATATTTTAAATCCTGTACTTTAAATGCAGTGACAGAATTTTATAGCAAGTAGATACCTACTTTTTTTAAAAAAATCTAACTGTGTAACGTGTGGACGGTTAACCAATACCTCATGGTCATAGTTGACCGAAATCGGTAGTCTGAGGACATAATATTTTGTGATCACAGACGAAAATAAAGAAAAATATTCTACACATCCCGGATCACTGTTCGATTCGCGACCATGTCGCAGCTTGTGGCAATGCTTCATCGGTCATTCACCGTCTTGTACCTTGAAACGGAAGGGCATATATTTACCAGGCAACTTGAGATATTTACTAATAAACTGAGTTTCTTTAATACCTTAAATCTCATAACAATTTTAGTTGTTTTGTAAATAACGCGGTTCTAGGCGCTTCAGTCTGGAATCGCGCGACCGCTACGGTCGCAGGGTCGAATCCTGCCTCGGGCATGGACGTGTGTGATGTCCTTAGGTTAGTTAGATTTAGGAAGTTCAAAGTTCTAGGGGACTGATGACCTCAGAAGTTAAGTCCCACAGTGCTCAGACCCATTTGAACCATTTGAACCATTTGTAAATAAAAAACTATGAAAGTTTCCAGTACCTCCTATTTCGAAATGTATTCGATTTGTAGTTGTTTTTCGATCATACTGGCGGCCGGTGTGGTCGAGCGGTTCTAGCCGCTTCAGTCTGGAAGCGCGTGACCGCTACGGCCGCAGGTTCGAATCCTGCCTGGGGAATGGATGTGTGTGTTGTCCTTAGGTTAGGTAGGTTTAAGTAGTTCTAAGTTGTAGGGGACTGATGACCTCAGATGTTAAGTCCCATAGTGCTCAGAGCTATTTGAATCATTTTTCGATAATACTCCCACTTACTTTGCTGGTACTTACTGATAACTGATGTGTAGTAAAGTAATACTGTGCCACATGTACCAGTAAATGCAGTTCTGACACGATTTTCTTCTGTTTTGTACAACTTCATACACGAAGACAATGAGAGGCGTGCTACAGAGCGGTGTGCCAGCAGCTGTCGTACAAAAGCTGAATAGGAGCAGAAATGATTAGCGTACAGGTTGACTTAAGAAACAGAATATTTACTTAACTTGTATTTCTCCAAGCAGACGAAGACTGATTGAAGATAATACGGCAAGAAACGGAGTCCAGCTATCCATGTCACAAAGGAGAGGCTCGAAGCAGAAGCGGGCTGGGCGGCTGCCACCGGCCGCCCTACATTGCTGCTGCAGAGGTCGCTCGAAGTGCAGATCTGCTGCAGGTGTGGCTCTGCGCATGCGCACCACTTGGTCCGTCCAATTCCGTGTTTTGCATTTGGCGTCGATCAGAAATATGCAATTCTGTTACCAACGTAACGACACCCGTTGCGTGGTATCAATAGGTGATGCCACACTCCATTGCAATGTTTTAAATTTTAAGAGAATATTTGTTCCTCAGAACAGTTTTCACATTTGGAAAAACCTTAATTGTGGAGTAATTTTTGTAATTTCAGAAAAAAACTGCATGACACAAAAAGTGAATGTCATATTTAAAAACTGAATAAGAAAATATATTAAACTTTCACTGAGTGGCTAGAGGCAACAGCGTGAAAATTGTTCCCAGACAAAACACTCTCCGCTACTACATAATTTCATGATTTTATGTTATATAACACTCCAGATGCTGTCGACCTACAGTTGATAACGAAGAATAATAAGTGTAATGACTTCTCTGCGAGAACATTTCAAGACACGCCTAAATGTATCTACAAATAAATACAGTGTGTTGAAAACGTATTCCATATTTTGAGAGGAGGCAATATGGACCGAGACAAGAAAAAAAATTACCAGGCGAGTAAGGGCTCCAAAATGCATACCTTAAGAGCTATCAGCACTGGTTCATCTTTGCTGCTGTGAAATCATCTCGTCTACTGATAAAATGATCATAGCTTATAGTAGCCAACGAATACACGAAGGAATTAGCTGAAAGGAAACAATTAATTCTTATAAGGAGTTGGTTTCGTTTTGGACCGTAATTTTAAAATTTTTCAGAAAATTAATATTCATCACCTCAGTAAGCGAGAATACATGAAGAAAGTGATAAAAAGTAAACACAAATTGTTTTAAGGAGGTAGTTTCACTTTGTAACCACTGTGACATACAGTTTTCACTTCCCATCATTTCATGTGGTATATTTAAAAGCCAATTCCCATTTGTCCCAAACAAAATCTCACATCAAATCTCAAAACTTCCATGGATTCATAACGCCTTAAACTAACCATAGCCCTAAATAACAAGCCACAATGTGCCTAAAATGTAATAAATTTAGCGTGGAAATTCAATACTACCCAGTCATTTCATTTCGAAACCACTCATAAAAGCAGTAGTACAAACTCAAATTTACGTTAATTAACATTATATATACTTACTTTCACTGTCAATAATTTCCTCAATATGACCATATACAGGAGTACCCCAGTCTATTACTAGGTGTCTCTGTCTTACAATAGCGTCGGTGGTTTCATATTAGGGCACCGACACTTTCAAAACAATAAAATTAATAAAATTGTAGTTTCAGACAGGAACCACTGGCAGTCAAAGCGTTAAGGTAAGGACTTCAGAGCACTTGTTTACTGTACTTTTTTCTTATTTTGGTCCTTACTATCACCCCTTAAAATGCGAAACGCGACGAGCAAAAGAGATGTGTCCCGCAGAAGCAAAGATGAAAAGTTCTCGAAGTCTTAAGATGTGCATCTTAGAGCTCTTGTTTGCTGGACACTTTTTTTCTGTTTTGGTACATACTAGCATGTTTCAAAATATGGTGTATCTTTTTTCAGCATCTTGATGAATTTCATATCGACACCTTATTATACCTTGCCACGAAAGTGCGACTATACGTACAGTGAGACAATTGTTTATTAAAACTTAGGGAAAAATTACGAAACTCGGACGCAGCACGAGCTGATTTCCAGTCTATTGCCATAGCCGGCTGCGGTAACACCACAGCTCGCCAGATGGCGCTTTAGGATAGTAATTAACCGGTCTGAGAAGCGCAGCGTACCACTACAGCATTTGTTACGTCTAAGTATGTCCTACAATGGTGTGAAAGATGTGCAAAATCGGTGGTCCGCTGTTGTGTGCTTCCCTCGTGAGACTGGTTGACCCTCTACCCAAATGCGTGGAAAATGTGCTATCTTTGAATTGGAAGGGTGTGCTAAGTTATCATTAGATTTGAAAAGCATAACCTGTATGGGCGACGCTTGCTCGTTTCTGTTACAAATAGAGTATTACGGTTCTGCAACAGTTTTCCGTGTTAGAACGAGAAGTCCTCTACAGATTACAGCAACGTCACTTCCCAGTCGGGGTTCTCAGGAAGAGGAGGGCCACAAAGGGGCAACAGCGGTGCTCATTGTTAGAGTGGAGTGGATTGATTCAGAGAGCGCCAGGGGGACTCCCCGCGGTCCGCCGCGTTACACCTGCACCGTCTCCGCGGGCAAATCGCTTTTTGAATACAAAGGCTGCCGGAGTGACAACTCTTAGGCGAACGCGGTGATTTACATAGCACACAGGGCCCTATGCTAATGCGGCCGCCGCAGTCCGCATCGCTAACAGGACGCGGGGCGCTATCCCCGCTCGAATCTCCGCGGAGCGAAAAATATTTTTTGAGCAATCGCGATACTCCGTTAACCGCGATAGAAAACTTCGATAGGCATGCCATTCGTACGGCGGCAAGGGACCGCGTCAAACCTCCCACCCATGTATCGGGATATCTGACCTCCATACTGCACGGAGAAAAGGTTAACGCCGGGCGAGGGCGAGACGGCGGGTCCCGACCCGGGCATCGCATAAATCTGCATAATCACTGCCAGGGCCGGCCGGCAGGCGCGGGGGACCTGTCACAACAGGTGACCGGGGTCGCTCCCGCCGGGCGGGAAGAGCCGACGCCGCCGCCGACGACGCCTCCGCGCCGCAGGGCGCCTCGGAGGTGGGACCCGCTCTCTCTGTCATACGCTCGCGAGCCCTCTCACTTTCTTCTCTTCATACCATTCTCGGCTACTACAAAAAGACCCTCTGGGTATTCTGCACACGTGTCAACAGTGAATTAAAACTTCGTTTCCGGGGATTATCTCCATAGTTGTCATCAGAAGACCTTACTACAGGGGGGTTGTCATAACATTTTAATTACCATCTCCAAAAAAGAATAAAGTTACGTGATCCCCGCGTTGCAGTATCGCAGCATGTCGCTCGAGGAACCAAAAGAAAATGGCGCTGTAGACTGACAAGATGGAAATGAGCTTCGCCATTTTGTTTTGGTCCCTCGAGCGGCGTGCTGTGCGACAGTAGCGCGAGGATCTCATTTTCTACAAAAACTGCAGAGATAAATGACAATTAATTACGTAACTTTACTTTTTCGAGGTGGTGATTAAAGCTACTGAGCGAGGTGGCGCAGTGGTAGGACACTGGAGTCCCATTCCGGAGGACGACGGTTCAAACACGCGTCCTGCCAACCACATTGCGGTTTTCCGTGATTTCACTAAAATTGCTCCACACAAAAACCGGGATGGTTTTTTTTGAAAGGGCACGGTCGATTTCCTTCCTCGTCCTTGAAATAATCCGAGCTTGTGCTCTGTCTCAAGTGACCTCCTTGTCGACCCAATCTTCCTTCGTTCCTTTTTTTTCGCATCTTTTCCTATCACTGCTATTTCTACAACCTAAGCTAGACAGCAGTCTACTAACTTTTTTTTTCCTCTAGAGCCAGCCCATTGAGTAGTCGTGGTTATATTCAGCCAGTTATCAGACAAGATGTCCGCCCCCGGTAGCTGAGTGGTTAGCGCGACAGGATGTCTATCCTCTGGGCCCAGGTTCGATTCCCGGCTGGGTCGGAGATTTTCTCTGCTCAGGGACTGGGTGTTGTCTTGTCATAATCATCATCATTTCATCCCCACGCACAAGTCGCCGAAGTGGTCTCTAATAGACGGACTTGCACCCGACGAAGGGTCTACCCGACGGGAGGCCCTAGTCACACGACATTAATTCATTCATTAGACAAGCTGATAATGGGGCAGTAGGGTGATCCCCATTGGGAGGGGCTGGTCAGTTCCGTCATAGCCTTACAACCAAGGGAAACCTCCCGAAAAAAATGGTTCAAATGGCTCTGAGCACTATGGGACTTAACTTCTTAGGTCATCAGTCCCATAAAACTTTGAACTACTTAAACATAACTAACCTAAGGACATCACGCACATCCATGCCCGAAGCAGGATTCGAACCTGCGACCACAGCGGTCGCGCGGTTCCTGACTGTAGCGTCTAGAACCGCTCGGCCACTCCGGCCGGCCCTCCCGAAAACCTTGGTCAGAACCGAGCGATTGGAACCATATTAATTTATTCGTGGCGCAACATCCTTCAATTATAATTTAGTTTCAGCCAAAAATTAAAAGGCTGTGTAAAGTGTGTATGAACGTGTATGATCTGCTGAATGGAGTAAAGTGTTGTGAGTACCACCTGAATGTATGCAGCCTACGTGTCACTCGACCGACTTTCACAGTGGTGATGTCGGCACTGAACATGCGCAAAATGGAGGAATGATTAAATGTGATCTTGAACCAGTAGTTCTGAAAACTGGGAAAAGAAGAGCCTCAAAGTGTTTGAAATATCAGATGGACGAAGGGTCCTGAATGTTAAGTGCACTGACAAGGCAAGAAAGGAGAATATTTCTGTACAATCGTGGAAGGAAAGAGATTGTGAAAAATGGTAATTACATAAAAGGACAGTGGATAGCTCTCATGTCAAAGATTACAAAAAATGTGTTCAAATGGCTCTGAGCACTATGGGGCTTAACAGCTGTGGTCATCAGTCCCCTAGAACTTAGAACTACTTAAACCGAACTAACCTAAGGACATCACACACATCCATGCCCGAGGCAGGATTCGAACCTGCGACCGTAGCAGTCGCGCGGTTCCGGACTGAGCGCCTAGAACCGCTCGGCCACCGCGGCCGGCTCAAAGATTACAGACTCCCTCAAGTTGCATTCAGTGATGTTCGTTATACATACAAACGACGTGGTCGATTTGGGCATAGGCACCCCATTATTAAATATAACCCAGAAACAAATCACTTCTATATCGATTAAATGAAATAGGTCCAAGCGTACGTAGCTGAAAACTGACTGTATCCCCCGTACTGCCTTAGCACCAAGGTCAGATCACGTTAAGTTATTAAGTAGATTTTGTTTTGTTTTATACCACATACGTAAACAAACCTCACCGTGGAGTGTACCATCTTAGCCTGAGTGATGGAGCTTACTTTTGTTTCGTATGCTCCATTGCTAGTTTGGGATAAATGTATAGAGGGAAACGTGCATTACGTAACATGATTTTGTTTTGCGGCTAAGTGGTGCGACGGGATACCGGTCTTCATCGCCTATCCATGCACAGAGTATTTTTTGGGTTCCCAAGTTCATCTTGATGATGAGATACACATCCCGAAATCTGCTGTGTGTGTTTTATGAATAATCCGTATCAAAGATGTACAGCCGGAGATAATCCTTAGTATCACAAAATACTAGTATACTGCCGCAACGTGCTTCCGAGATACATCGTCAACAACAGTGGATATATTAAAAACTTCCATGGTACTGTACGGATCGTTGGAGGGCAAAACTTATAGGGAAATACAATACATTGGGATGTATGCAACAAATGGGTATATATGCAACTGTGAAATAAAAAGACTGGAAAAGTGGAGGAGATCGAAACTAGTTACGTCAGACCAGTCAGAAGATTGGAAAACAATGCACTTTTGTGTCAGAAAAACGTGATCTACATCAATTGAGGTGTTTCATTACATGAATGCCACTTTTTACAGCGATAATCGAAAACATTTAGTTGCAGTATGGTAAGCAGGCATGTAGTAACGATATAAAAGCTTACTCGAATATAGATCTGGGGGTCACATGGTGCCTTTTGAGCAACAAGACCGCAGGTGGTTGCGTTTATTGTCATGGATACTGAGTGACTCGGGTTGAGCCGGGTCTCGAGCTGTGCAAGACGGGGTCAAAATTAACCAAATTTTCCAGAAACCCCTCCAGGAGAAACAGAAGTTCTCCAATATACTCAGGACCAATTTCCTTCTTCATTCTTGCCTATTCATGGATAGAGATCCGACATATAAATGCATCGAAACAAACAGGAGCTTAAACTGCACTTTTCTTCTCGTGATAAATGGAAGGTGAAGGAGCGGAGTATCCCTCTGAGAAACTACAGGGACAAACAAGGGAAAATACACTCCTGGAAATGGAAAAAAGAACACATTGACACCGGTGTGTCAGACCCACCATACTTGCTCCGGACACTGCGAGAGGGCTGTACAAGCAATGATCACACGCACGGCACAGCGGACACACCAGGAACCGCGGTGTTGGCCGTCGAATGGCGCTAGCTGCGCAGCATTTGTGCACCGCCGCCGTCAGTGTCAGCCAGTTTGCCGTGGAATACGGAGCTCCATCGCAGTCTTTAACACTGGTAGCATGCCGCGACAGCGTGGACGTGAACCGTATGTGCAGTTGACGGACTTTGAGCGAGGGCGTATAGTGGGCATGCGGGAGGCTGGGTGGACGTACCGACGAATTGCTCAACACGTGGGGCGTGAGGTCTCCACAGTACATCGATGTTGTCGCCAGTGGTCGGCGGAAGGTGCACGTGCCCGTCGACCTGGCACCGGACCGCAGCGACGCACGGATGCACGCCAAGACCGTAGGATCCTACGCAGTGCCGTAGGGGACCGCACCGCCACTTCCCAGCAAATTAGGGACACTGTTGCTCTTGAGGTATCGGCGAGGACCATTCGCAACCGTCTCCATGAAGCTGGGCTACGGTCCCGCACACCGTTAGGCCGTCTTCCGCTCACGCCCCAACATCGTGCAGCCCGCCACCAGTGGTGTCGCGACAGGCGTGAATGGAGGGACGAATGGAGACGTGTCGTCTTCAGCGATGAGAGTCGCTTCTGCCTTGGTGCCAATGATGGTCGTATGCGTGTTTGGCGCCGTGCAGGTGAGCGCCACAATCAGGACTGCATACGACCGAGGCTCACAGGGCCAACACCCGGCATCATGGTGTGGGGAGCGATCTCCTACACTGGCCGTACACCACTGGTGATCGTCGAGGGGACACTGAATAGTGCACGGTACATCCAAACCGTCATCGAACCCATCGTTCTACCATTCCTAGACCGGCAAGAGAACTTGCTGTTCCAACAGGACAATGCACGTCCGCATGTATCCCGTGCCACCCAACGTGCTCTAGAAGGTGTAAGTCAACTACCCTGGCCAGCAAGATCTCCGGCTCTGTCCCCCATTGAGCATGTTTGGGACTGGATGAAGCGTCGTCTCACGCGGTCTGCACGTCCAGCACGAACGCTGGTCCAACTGAGGCGCCAGGTGGAAACGGCATGGCAAGCCGTTCCACAGGACTACATCCAGCATCTCTACGATCGTCTCCATGGGAGAATAGCAGCCTGCATTGCTGCGAAAGGTGGATATACACTGTACTAGTGCCGACATTGTGCATGCTCTGTTGCCTGTGTGTATGTGCCTGTGGTTCTGTCAGTGTGATCATGTGATGTATCTGACCCCAGGAATGTGTCAATAAAGTTTCCCCTTCCTGGGACAATGAATTCACGGTGTTCTTATTTCAATTTCCAGGAGTGTATGAACAGTCACATCACAGAGCGGCCTTATTAGGCGGCAAAACCTCATGAACCTTGTTTGTCGTTACATAATATTACTGGCGTGGAATGTTTCCGTTGCTCCCCTTCATAGAATACACATTTCATATACCTCAAGAGGCGTTGCAGCATGAATCATGTGACTGATTCCCATCTGAGAAATTTCATCAGTATTCTGCTAATTACACGAACTTGTTTCCTATTACGTATTTTAGTCATGGATTAGATAATAGATATTTTTCTTGAAACAAGAGAGCTATTTTTCAACAAATCCACAAACTTTCGTCTAAATTCCAAAGCATCTCTTTTAACGACGGAATCGTGTTCGTTAATGAGAGAACAAATTTGTAAACCGTTAAAATAGCTTCGAAACAGGCAAAACAATTGTAAATACTGTCCCGTAATACAATGTATGGACGAGATCATAGAAGGAATGCTATGGTAGACGGTAGTGAAATGAGTCTGCAAAGCTTTGTTTATTATTTGCCACTGACACGACCTCTTTCCGACCACGACTAGTATGAACGACCTTCACTACAATCACTACTGACCAATTCGGTGGACACCGGTATACATGAGTATAACGCGCCGGTTCGTGTACACGTTGGAAGAAAGATACATCAGAGTTGAAGATATACATGATAGAAACCCATGATTGTTGTTATTATTAATGGTTTTGTTGTTGTTGTGGTCTTCAGTCCGAAGGATGGTTTGATGTATCTCCCCATGCTAATCTATCCTATGCAAGCCTCTTCGTTTTTGCACGAGTACTGCAGCCTATATCCGTCTGAGCATGCTTTCTGTCTCCCTTCATAATTTTTACCCTCCAAAATTTCTTTCATTTCCAGCGTGACAGTTTATTGATGCCCCAAGACCGCGTCCTCTCAATCGATCCGTTCTTTTGTCAAGATTTGCCATAAACTTCTTTTTTCCACGATTCATTTCAGTACCTCTCATTTGTTATTCGACATTCCCATCTAACCTTCAGCATTGTTCTACAACAACACATTTCAGAAGCTAATGTCTTCTTCTCTCAACTGCTTATCGTCCACATTTCACTTTTGTACAAAGCTATATCCAGACCAACACCTTCAATGAAGATTTACTAACACACAAAATTATATTTGATATCAACGAAGTTCTCTTTTTAAGAAATGCTGCTCTTGCAGTTGCCAGTCTGCGTATTATATCCTTATACTTCGTCCAATATCATTTATTTTGAAGCACAAATAGCAAAACGTATCCACCACTTTTAGCGTCCCATTTCCTAACCTAATTCCCTAAGCACCACTTAATTTAATCCGAGGACTTTCCGTTTCAACCTTTGTTTTACTTTTGTTGCTGTTCTTTTAATGATCTCTTTTAAGACACCATCAATTCTGTCCAACTGCGCTTCCAAGACGTTTGCCGTCACTGACAGAATTAGTGTCAGTCAAGTCCAGTCAACATTGTCAAAAGTTTTCTGTAAATCTACAAATTCTATAACTGCAGGTCTGTCTTTCTTCAACCTACCTTCTAAATTAATACGTAGAGTCAGTATTATCTCGCGGTTTCCTTCATATCTCCAGAATCCAAACTAATCTTCCCCAAGGTCAGCCTCTTCCACTTTTTCCATTCTTCTGTAAGTAATTCGTGTCAATATTTGGCACCCACAGCTTACTAAACTGATGGTTCTGAACTATTCACAACTGACACTATCTGCCTTCTTTGTAGTGGGAATTATGACACTTTTGGTTAAGTCTGAGGGTATTCCCCTGTCTCATATATCTTGCACACCAGATGGAAAGTTTTTCTTGTCATGATTAGCTCCTCTTAGAATCTAGAATAATTCTGAGGGTATGTCGTCATTGACAGGACCCCTGTTCCTAACTACGTATTTAAATACTGTGGCGAATTTTTCTGCCAGTATGATATCTCCAATCTCTTCTTCATCTACTTCCTCATCTTTTTGTAATATTATCATGTTTCTTTCCCTTGGATATGCCATATATATGCTCCTTTTAGCATTCAACTTTCCGTCTTTGTCCTAGTACTGGCTTGACATATGCATTCTGGATTTATGTACACCTACTTCTTTTGCATCCGAAAGTATCTTAAATTTTCTTAAAGGAGGAATCTGTCTTTCCTCTGGTCATGCATGCTTCTACAGCCTTGTATTTATCCTCTGACCGCTCTTGCTTAGCCATTTTCTACCTTACGTCAGTCTCACTTTTAGGTATCTGTATTCCCTTTCGCCTGCTTCATTTGCTGCATTTTTGTATTATTTCCTTTTGTCAATTAAATTCAATATCTGCCGTGTTATACAAGAATTTCTACTATACCTTGTCTTTTTTACGCATGTGATTCTCTACTGCCTTCACTATTTCACCTCTGAAAGCTACCCACTCATTTTCGTTTGTATTCTTTTCCTCTGTTTCAGTCCAATGTTCCTAGTGCCTCCTGTGAAACCCCTCTCAATGACATTTTGTTCTTTCAATTTATCTCCGTAAATTCCTATCGTTTTGCAGTTCCTTCAGTTTTAATCTGCAGTTCATAGTCAATAAATCGGAGTACATAAATCAGAGTACACATCTCTACCTGGAAATACCTTACACAATTTAAAATCTGGCTCTGAAATCTCTGTCTTACCATTACTTAACCTGTGTGAAACGTTTCAGTGTCCCCAGGTGTCTTCCAAGTGTATAAACTCCTTTACGGTTCATAAATGATTAACGTAGGCCGTATGCAAAATTTTGTCAGGTAGCTTCCTTTTGAATCTCTTCCCTCAGTCTATGTTCCCCTAGCATTTTTCCTTCTTTTCTCTTTCCTACTATCAAATCCAGTCACTCATTCAGTCGTTATATATTTTTCAGTTCCTTCATCATTTGCGTAGGTAACTGACAGATAACCTTGCACTGCAATGTGTGCCTCGAATATAACAATGTGTTCACTATGCTGTTCATACTAGCTTATCCCCACAACCATTTTCTTACGCATTATTAGGACTTCTGTCGCGATAATCCTATCTGATATCCTGCTGGTAATCTTGTGCTCACCGACAAAAAATCAACTTATTCCTGCCAGTGCACTTCACTAATTCCCACTATATGTAGTATCTACCTATCCGTTCCCCATTTTTAATTCCCTAACCTTGTAACATAACTGGTCTGTTACATGTCACCGCACGATCTTTATTCTGTCCGAAAATATCTGTGTTTCCTTAACTGTGAGGGGAAAATGGACACATGTAGTGATTGTTGGAGACAAGTTACAATTTTCTCCTGTGTCAAACAGCACAGGCGAGTCGGCATAGGACCTGGAAGGACTGATCGCTTCGGAACACACGTCCCTCTCCCTAAGCTCCTCAAGGGCCAACACATTCTAAGTGTGCACAAGATGCCTGTGACCACCCTTGTTTGTCGGCAATTCAGAATGCGCCTTTTGAAGTCAAGAAGTTCCATTGTGTCCCAGAAGTGTTAGCTAGCGTAACGAATCAGCACTCCCTGGTAGGCCTGATGTGTGCGATTCCACCATTTTATGCTTATACAGCGTCAGAACTTTTCGCATTCTTGGAGCACCAGCAGCTATCCATCCTATTTTTTGTTTACCTACCGAGCAGCGAGATAACAATCCATGTCCTAATCTTGAGACAATTAAGGAAAACGCAGGCGGCGCTTTTCAAGAATTTTAGCAGATTCTCCCCTGTGATTTGTGCCGGAAAGAGAAATCCTGAGTTGTCAGAAGGGTAATAGTGATAGACTCTTCTCTCGAGGACGTTATGTTGTGTAGCGGCAAAGTATGGTCATACAGAGAGCACAGAGAGGCACGTGGGCCCCTGAGCTCCGATTTTCGATCGCCGAGATGCTCGTCTGCTGCCTTGGACGGGTTTACTGTTTGAGTAAGTGTCGCAATTTCGCAGCACGCAGTCCTTTTACCTCTGAGAAACTCTAACTTGCGTGTCCTTTAAATCGCAACTTGTGTTGCATTTGTATTAATCCTGGGTTGGATTTAGTGTGGTCTAGCGGTTCTAGGCGCTCAGTCCGGAGCCGCGCGACTGCTACGGTCGCAGGTTCGAATCCTGCCTCGGGCTTGGATGTGTGTGATGTCCTTAGATTAGTTAGGTTTAAGTAGTTCTAAGTTCCAGGGGACTGATGACCATAGATGTTAAGCCCCATAGTGCTCAGAGCCATTTGAACCATTTTGGATTTAGTGTGCAACAGTTTCTTTTAACACTGGAAGTACCATACTTCGAGGTACCTCTTGAAGTACCATATGGGTCAGTTTTGACTCAGGAAGACTCTAAAGTGTACCCAAAGGATAATTTTGCCTGCAAAATGAATAGTACACTGTCAAAACCTATTTTCAAAAATGAACATCTATATTTTAAAATTTGCAGAAAAAAATTCCTCAGACTTTCCTCCAACTTCATTAAAACAAGTAACTAAAAGAATGTTACATGGTTTTCCTTTATAAAAAGATCGAAACAGTGTTTATATGAGTACTAACAGTATTTTTACTATTACAGACGTAAGATAAGACCGAGTACTAGTAAAATATTTTAAAATGCAGCAGGTAACCAAGATGCTCTGCGTGTTTTCTTGCTTATTGAAATTAAGGGACAAATACATAAGAAGAAAAAGTTCACTCTACGATTATAAATATTTAGAAATATTCAGGATCGAAGTAGAGGACGGATTTGTCTAAACTGCTGTATGCTTACAGTTCAGACATTCGACAGGAGTTTCGGCTTGGCAGTTTTAGTACACATTTTGTTCCACTTAGAACATGTGCGTGAAATTTTATTCCTCTTCTGTTCTTTGCAGGAAACCTGAATTTGACGACGCTTTCTATTCACAGGTTGACCAGCGCCGGTACCGAGTGCTTATAAGGGGAGATTGGGTCCTCTCCGCAAACTCATTTGTTACTCTGAAGATAAAGTATCGACGTGAAATATTGTTAGAGGAAAGCAACTTAAAAATTGTGAAAGCATTTATGATAATAAGATAAAGAAAATTGTAGAATACATGCACAGACCTTCGGAGGGTGCCGGATCGGTCACTGTAGAGTTTAATCATTTTGTTAACTGTATCGACCCCCGCTCTTTGTGTCATTGTAAAACTACACAGCTTCTGGAAGTTCCTTCTGAATATTCTCATTAACCTGACACCCGGCACGTGTGTTACTGACAATAAGGATTTTTTCCCCCTTGGTATATTGTGCGAAGACTGTCGCTCGACTCTTACTTGTGTCTTGCATACAGTGTGTCGTCTCCACTTCGCGCCACAGGAGGGACCTCTTTGAGTGATCTCCGGTGAATGCAAACTAAACTTGTTCCTTTTAATTTAAATCATCCGCCAGTTTTTCGGAGCTGAAGAAGTTGTCAGCCGTAATGTTACGATCACAGCTGAGGAATGGCTGCGCCAACTTCATAACAAAATGGTGACCAAGAACTTTGCTCGGATTAGGAGTTTCAAATTTGTCGCAGAAATTTGTCGCAGTAAGGGAATCCGTTCAGAAAGTAGCACTTCTCAGAATCACACAGAATCCCAAGTTTTATCCCATACTTATCGGGTTTGTTCGGCATGTACTGTATGAATGGGCACCTGCACTTGCAAGGATACAGCTGCCGTAGACTCTCATGTTCTCACGTGGCTTGCAGCATGCAATGCAATTGTCAGTAAATAGATTCCATATTTCTGAAGCATGGCAAAATTTATCAGTTTCCATGCGTTGTCTCCTTGATGAAATAGAATCAAACCTATGACTGCATGTATCTGCAAATCTGTTCCTTAACGATGTGCTTCGAAAGAAAGAAGTTCCCACGTATTGCTCCATAAGTCTTTTCACGAAATACCCCGAGCACCACATGCGTAGAGTAATCCAATGAAAGCATCTAGATCTTCCAGGTTAATCTACATCGACACTACGCAATCCACTTTGTGCCACCACTAGTCACTTCCTTTACTGTTCCACTCGCAAATAGAACGAGGGAAAAACGACTGTATGTATGTCTCAATTTGAGCCTCAATTTCTCGTGTCTTACCTTCGTGGTCCTTACGCACTGTGTATGTTGGAAGCAACAGAATCATACTTCAGTCAGATTCAAATGCCGGTCTGTACGTTTTCTCAATAGTGTTCGTCGAAAAGAACATCGCCTTCCCTCCAAGTATTCCCATTTGAGTTCCCAAAGCATCTCCGTAACATTTTCGTATTGTAACAAACTACCAGTAACAAATCTACCAGCGATCCCGCCTCTGAATTGCTTCGATGTGTTCCTTTAATCCGACCTGGATAAATACTCAAGAACGGGTCACATTAGCGTCCTATTTGCGGTCTCCTTGATATAAGATCCTCAGTTTCCTAGAATTTTTTTCAATAAATGGAAGTCTTTCACTCACATTTCCTACCATGATTCTCAGACGCTCGTTCCACTTCATATTGCTTTGCAACGTTATGCCCTGAGATTTAAACGACTTGACTGTTTGAAGCAGCGCACTACTAATGATGTATCCGAAAATTACGGGTTTGCTTTTCCTACTCATCCCCTTAACTTACGTTTATCTATATTTAGAGCTAGCTTCCATTTATCACACCAACTAGAAACTGTGTATGTCATCCTGTATCCTTCTACACTCATTCCATATCGACAACTTGCAGTACACCACAGCATCGTTTTCAAATAGAAGCAGATTGCTGCCCACCCTGTGTGCCAAATCTGTTGTGTATATGGAGAATAAGAGCGGTACTATGACACTTTCCTGGGTCTTTGTTGACATTTCGTCTCTGATGAAGAACTCGCCCTTGAGGCCAGCATATTGATTTCTATAAGTAAAGAAGTTATATCTCTGAATCTATTCCATATGCTCGTACAGTCTTCAACGGCCTGCAATGAGGTGCCATGTCAAACGCTTTCCAGAAATCTAGAAATGTGGAATCGCCGTGGTGAACTTCGTATATCACGTGAGAAAAGGGCAAGTTGAGTTTCGCGCTAGCGATGCTTTCTCAAACCACGCTGATTCGTGGACATAAGGTTCTCAGTCTCAATAAAATTTATTATATTGGAACTAAGAATATGATCAGGGATTGCGCAGCAAATCGATGTTAGGCATATTGGTCTGTAATATTGCGGGTCGTTTGTTTTGCTCTTCTTGAACACAGGAGTCACCTGCGTTTTTTTTTTTTTTCAGTCGCTGAGGACTTTGTGCTGGGTGAGATTTTCGCGGTAAATAAACGCTAGGTAAGGGGCAATGGGTAGAGTACTCTTTGAAAAACGGAATTGGGATTCCACCCGGACCTGGTAACTTATTTGTTTCCAACTCCTCCAGTTGTTTCTCTACACTAGGGATGCTTATTACTATGTCGTCCGTACGGCATTCTGTTCGATGGTCAGACGATGGTATTTTTGTGCGATTCTCCTGTGTGAATGATTTCTTGAGTGTGAAATTTAAAACTTCGGCTTTTGTTTTTTTATCTTCAATTGCCGCACCAGACTGATCAACAAGTGACTGGATGGAAGCCTTCGACCCACCTAGCAATTTTACATTGGACCACAATTTTCTCGGATTCTCTTCCAGATGTTTTGCTAAGGTGCGACGGTGGAGTAGTTTTATACTTCGCTGAAAGATCTTTCCACAGATGCACGAATATCTTACCAAACTTTGCTTGTCGTCATTTGCGCATACTCTTTTGAACCGAGAGTGCAACAGTCTCTGTTTCTTCAGCATTTTCCGAATCTCGTTATTAAACCATGGTGGGCCTTTCCAGTCCTTAATCCACTTACTAGGCACATAATTCTCCAGAACACGATTTACAGTCTGCTTAAACTTTGACCATAATTCCTATAAATCCATCTTACGGAAACAAAGTGATGTCAGTTCACTGTCTGAGTGAGACGTTAACAACTGCTTATCTGTTCTTTCTAGTAGAAATACTCTCCTAGCCTTCTTTAACTGCAGTATTAACTTTCGTAACCATAGTTGCTAAATGACATCGTGATCTCTAATCTCTGTTTCTATACTAATGTTGTCAATAAGGTCCGTCCTGATTGTAGCTACAAGGTCTAAGATATTGGGTGTGGCCTGTCGAACTAGCTGCTCAAGACAGTTTTCAGAAAACGTGTTCAAAACTACTTCGCATGACTGTCTGTCTGTACGCCGTGCAATGAATCCATAGGCATCCCAATCTATACTCGGCAGGTTAAAATCGCCTCCAACTAGTAATACATGATCTGGGTATTTACGCAGTACCCTCACAGACTTTCTTGGAATGACTCTAGAACTGTCACGGCAGAATTGGGTAACCGGTAAAAACGTTCAACAATTAATTTGGTTTCACTTACACCTGTCACTCAACTTCGACCTCTATAAGCAATCCGTCTTCAGGCCACAAGTGGCCCATCGGGACCATCCGACCGCCGTGTCATCCTCAGTTGAGGATGTGGATAGGAGGGGCGTGTGGGCAGCACACCACTCTCCCGGTCGTTATGATGGTTTTCTTTGACCGGAGCCGCTACTATTCGGTCAAGTAGCTCCTCAATTGGCATCACGAAGCTCAGTGCACCCGGAATTTGACCTCAATACAAACTAATTGATATCAACTGCAATGAACACTCCCCCTCCTCTGACCTCTGAGCTGTCTTTCCGATGTACATTCCATGACTCGCTAAATGTCTCAGAGCTTTCCATTTCGGGTTTCAGCCAGCTCTCGGTCCCGAGAATAATTTGAGTGCGAGAACTTTCCTGGAGAGCTGTAAATTCTGGAACTCTGTTACGAATATTTCGACAATATACTGATAAAATTTTGACGATCGAAGTGCGTTTACTCTGAACGCGGCCTGACTTCCACTGCTGAGTACTGACTAGTGAGTGTTCATCAGAGGACCAAACACTATTATCAAGTACGCTGTGAGCCTTTTCTTCAGTGTGTTTTTTATCAGTTTCAGTATCGGGTCGCTGACGAATAGCTAGAACATATCGTTTGCGTGTCCCAACGGCCTGGAAGGCGCCCGCAACACATTTCGGCCTCTGCACCTACCTGCTGAGTCGTGTGGCTCAATCCTTTTGCACTTGGTGCCATCGGAACTCCCCACTTTCTCGCCAGGGATTGTCGCTAGCAAGTGAGCTAAAATTTCGTAATATACTCCAACATCTCGGGATTAACATTGAAGCACTCCCAGAAACTATTTAGAGTTTGAAAGCAGTTGTTATTGATATCAAATTGCGTTAAACTGAATGTTGTTGTTGTTGTGGTCTTCAGTCCAGAGACTGGTTTGATGCAGCTCTCCATGTTACTCTATCCTGTGAAAGTCTCTTCATCTCCGAATAACTTGGTTGGTTGGTTTGAGGAAGGAGACCAGACAGCGTGGTCATCGGTCTCATAGGATCAGGGAAGGATTGGGAAGGAAGTCGGCCGTGCCCTTTCAGAGGATCCATCCCGGCATTTGCCTGGAGTGATTTAGGGAAATCACGGAAAACCTAAATCAGGATGGCCGGACGCGGGATTGAACCGTCGTCCTCCCGAATGCGAGTCCAGTGTCTAACCACTGTGCCACCCCGCTCGGTCCCGAATAACTACTGCAAACTATATCCTTCTAAATCTGCTTAGTGTATTCATCTCTTGGTCTCCCTCTATGATTTTTAGCTTCCATACTACCCTCCAATACTAAATTGGTGATCCCTTGATGCCTCAGAACGTGTCACACCAACTGGTCCCTTCTTCTAGTCGTGCCACAAATTCCTCTTCTTAATACCATTCACTACCTCCGCATTAGCTACGTGATCTACACATCTAATCTGCAGCATTCTTCTGTAGCACCCCATTTAGAAGCTTCTGTTCTCTTCTCGTCTAAACTAGTTATCGTCCTTGTTTCACTCATTCATGGCTACTCTCCATGTAATTACTTTCAGAAAAGACTTCCTGGCACTTAGACCTATACTCGATGTTAACAAATTTCTTTTCTTCAGAAACGCTTTCCTAGCCGTAGCCAGTCTACATTTAATATCCTCCCTACTCCGACAGTCATCAGTTACTTTGCTTCCCAAATAGCAAAACTCATTTACTACTTTAATTGTCTCATTCCCTAATCTAATTCCCTCAGCATCACATGATTTAATTCGAATACATTTCATTATCCTCGTTTTTATTTTGTTGATGTTAATCTTACATCCCCCTTCCAAGGCAATGTCCATTCCTGTCAGCTGCTCTTCCAGGTCCTTTGCTGTCTCTGACAGAATTAAAATGTTGTCGGCAAACCACAAAGTTTTTAATTCTTCCTAGGATTTTAATTCCTACTCCAAATATTCCTTTTGTTTCCTTTACTGCTCGCTTAATATACGGAAAGGCTACAACCCTGTATCACTCCCTTCTCAACCACTGCTTCTCTTTGTGCCCTTCGACTCTTATAACTGCCATATGGCTGAGAGGTGGCATGAGCCCCCTCTCATATTTCTATCTTATGATTTTCCTCTCTAATTGCATGCGGTGAAAAGTTGCTATTCCTTCACACGTGGACTTCCCACGCAGCGTCTCTCGTCACCCAGGTGGTCCGATGACAGGCGGGCTCTACTGATCTTGAAAGGGTAAGCCGACGGGTGTGAGGGAGTCGAGTGAATGCTTTCCAGACGCCGACATTGTCGAAAGACACGCCCGCAGGGGCCTGAAGGAGCGGCTAGGCTAGAGATTCCGTTACTTCGCAGAAACTTAGCGAAAACACTTCCTGGCGGGCTACCAGCGAGCCGTGGGAATAACTTGTGTACCCAGGCAGTTGTGGCGGGCAAATTCCCGCACTTTCTGCAAAATTGTAACTGTGATTGGCTTGCTCAGGGCATAGCTCCGTGACGTAGCAAAATCAGCGCAGTAATTGGCGCCAAGAGTCTCCATTGGTAGAATGGTAGTGCTCCGGCAATAGAGTGGAATTTTCCGCCAGTTTTCGAGTTGCTGATTGGAACGGTTAACCACAGCCACTGTCATGGGGACGGGAATGTTCTGTGTTCGGTTTTGTACGGGTGCTCTTGTGAGGTAGTCGGCTCTCGGCTCTCGGTCGGGGTAGGTTACAAGACTGAGCTCTCGCTGCTCTGGACAGCCTGCCTTCCATTGGCTGTCTAATATACATTTATTTGATTGTAACTGTTTAACGAAGTTGCTGAAGTTTCGACTTCAACGAAACTTTCCGAGTACAGTTGGCAATTGAGCGTTCTGCGTACAAGCGGCCTATGTTGTCTGTCTTGAGCAGTTTTGGCTAAAGTTGACTGTATCAGAGTTACTGTGTGACTTCGCTTGTTAAAATCAATCACTGTACCGTCAGTGATTGTGTGGCGAGCCTTCTTCGTCTCCCTCAGAGGCGCATTTGTATTGCTAGGAAGTCTTTAGTCTGGAACAACCAGACCAGGATAATTTGTTTCGGACTATACTCGCGACATTATAATCACCACGACAGGACGTCAAAGCATCCAGCCATCGCCTCCAGTACGCCAGATCGTGTCCGTGCAGTTAAGAAGACAGCTTGGTAATGTACGTCTGCAGCACCAGCAAAGCAGGCAATTTTGCTAGGTGATAATCAGAGCTCAGCAGGGCGTGCCTGTTTGTCTTTTCTAACTTTGTTCTGTCTTGGGTGTTCATTGTCTTAGTTCTCACTAATGTAGCAGCAATTAATGTTGGGTTAGCAGTGTGTCTTTTAAAGATTTGAGTTGCAAGGAATTGGCTTCACATACCACTTCGTCATAAATGTCACAATCTAGTTTAGGGACTTCACCTTCACAGCATTCATTTGAGTATCCAATTTGAGCCAATTTGATGTATTGTAAATGTTTCATGTGTTTTTGTTTGTTATTTTGTGTTTAGTCTTAATAAATCATATTGTTATTTTGGACAGAACTTTCATTCTGTTAATCGGCAGAGCAATCCTATCATTTCTCACTATGTTAATGAAACCTTCATTTATTTAACTTATTCATCAAATTAAATTATTGCAGGTGCCAAACTCTTTTTCTACTCCACTTGCAGGGTTTGTTACAGTCAGTTCGCGTATCTTTTTAATCCTTGCACAACAGCAAAATTCGGAGTTAGAATAGGGGGGGCTAAGAGCATCATTTACATATGTAGATTCTAGAAGAATTTAGTGTTAAATACACTCCTAGCCCTGGCACCTCGCATGGCTTGTAATTGTAAAAATTGTAAGTAGACTTCCGCTCCCTGTACTTTACCCCTGCCACCCTCAGAATTTGAAACAGACTATTTCAGTCAACATTGACAAAAGCTTTCTCTAAGTCTAAGCTAGAAACGTAGGTTTGCCTTTCCTGAACCTGTCTTCTAATATAAGTCGTAGGGTCGGTAGGGCCTCACATGTTCCAACATTTCTACGGAATCCAAACTGATCTTCCCCGAGGTCGACTTCTACCAGTTTTTCCATTCGTATGTAAAGAATTCGTTTCATTATTTTGCAACCATGACTTATTAAACCGATAGTTCGGTAATTTTCACATCTGATAGCACTTGCTTTCTTTGGGATTGGAATTATTATATTCTTCTTGAAGTCTGAGTGTATTTCGCTTGTCTCACGCATCTTGTTCACTAGACGTAAGAGTTTTGTCATGGCTGGCTCTCCAAAGGCTATCAGTATTTCTAATGTAATGTCTACTCCCGGGGTCTTGTTTCGACTTAGGTCTTGAACTGCATAAGGGTCAAAAATGACCTACGTGTTACGTCAGATAGATGAATTTTTCATAGTTCTAGGTGGGCTTTGAAGATGAAATTTTGGTGAGTTGAACAACCCTGTAAGTGATTAAGAATCATGGGAACGTTTGGTTCTGTGATGATTATGGAGTGGGTAGGGGCGTCGATGACCCTTGTGGATGAAGAATGACCTTTACGGTACACCCAGTGTGAACTGTATTTTTGAGCTGCTCAGACCTATTTGAACGCCATCTACACGTCCGTTGGCAGTTTTCCTCGTTACTAGTTTTAGTTGCTCGTAAATAACTCGTGTGTAGTGAATTGTCTACTTTGATAAATCGATCTTCTTTGTGATGAGTCTTTGTCATTAATTATTCTAACGGTGCTCAACGCCCAAGTTCGTGATTCTTTCAGAAATTCGTGAATAGTTAAGTTTCCACGATTTTTATTTTCATGCTAGCTATTTCTTATTATACCACTAGTACTACAAATTCAATTTTTAGTGTCATTGACCTCAGATTATATTGTATACTCTATATCAACGAAATAAACTAGATTAATTAAACGTGATCCATCCAACGTAATTCTCTCTACTTCACGGATTTTAACAGACGACCCGTCATTGATTGATCTGTGTTTTCAGTGTGCTGGCAATCCTTTGCAATACAGGTACCCCCACTGAGGTCTGTCTGAGGACTTTACAGTGGAAAGATTTCTCTGTTTTATTTAGTATGAATAAACATTTTTTTATGGTATGAAGTCGCCGCGAGAGGTACCCTTTTTCTGCTGAGTTGATGAGGATGGCAGGCAGATTGCACGACTGCGGATGAATCCCAGAACTATATATTCCAAAATTAAACCAATATAAAATGAGGAGAACAAGGAGGAAGGTAAAATTTCAACCTATTTACCCGAATAATGGTTCTAACATTCACCCTCCAACCCGTATAATGCCAGTTTAGTTTCTTTAAATGACAACATCCTGCTGAGTAGTCCCCTCCCGCAGATTCGAACATAAATCTATTGTTACTCCAGAATGTCCCATACAGGAAGATGCCATCTTCATTAACCCTTGCAGAAGAGCTGCACGCCCTCGATTTAAAAAAAATGAACGGCTATAGTTTCCCGTTGCTTACAGTCGTTCATAGTACCTGCACAGCAAAGCCATGTTGCAAATGATACAAGGCCAGATCAGTTAAAAATTTTCACTGTTGCGCCTGTAACTACTGAAAACTGGTTGGTCTGGCCTGTCCACAGATATTCTTGCGCTGTTGTGTCACCTCCTGTACGGCTATCTGCATCTTTGAGACACACAAGCCACCGCATTTCGGCAAGGTGCAGTGTTCAAGGGGGAAATCGTAATTATAATAAATAATAAACTTTGCTGTTGTACTGTATATCGGTGGCTACAAATGATGAATGCACGACCACTCTGAAATCGGCAACGGTTAAAAAATAACAATAAATATACTGTAGCTGTGTGGAGTGGATATCTTGAGAAAGAAAATAAGTACTTCATTACTGAGCCGTGACGCTCGTTACTGGCGCGCCAGTCTCATGGATGTTCATTATCGATCCTTCGATGTTTCTCATCTTTGCTTGCCTTGTTGTTTTCCGCATTTGCGGGGCGAGTGGCAGTTGACGTTTGCTCGGACTACCTGCTGAGACGCCGCGAGGTACGAGGTGGGAAGTAACCACGTATACTTGGAGTTGGTTGTATGCGGTCTGCCGGTTCAGGATGGAGGATATGTGTTGGCTACCTGCCTGTCTGCTCTCCTGATTTTGCGCTCGCCGTGCCTTGCCACCGCCTAGCTTGGGTTGCTGCCTGGTGTGTCCTACACGAGCCATACCGGACGTCCAGCACAAGTTAAGCAGCCTTGTGTTTCTTTTAAAGAAAAGGACCAAATGTATAAGACTTTTTGTAACCATTTTGGGTGGCCTCTTAAGTGTGGCCTTAGCGTTTACAGTACCTATGGGGAGAGCTAATTCTCTTAAATTTAAATAGTTGGGGTTCCCTGTCCTTTATAATCTTTTGGGGGTTTTATTTGAATTTTCTCTTTGGGGTTCCTTCCTTGTGCTTGGTTAAATGTGTACTTGTATAGCGGGAAGTGACTCCTGGTTAAAACTCGGAGAAGGTGTTTGATGTTTCTGCCGCCTCCGACATTCATCTTTTCAATTAAGTGTTGTCATCCCTTCGAGCGACCTGGTGTCACTCCTCGTTAATTAATGCTGGTTTATGTGTACTTGATTTTGAATTGGCCATTTGAATTAATATTTTGGAGCGCAGTATAGCAATAAGGCAACCCCATTGTATACCACCTTGTGCCCCGGTGTAGTACCGTAATTTTCAGTGTCAGAGTTAGCTCCACTACCGGTTTTACTGATGTGCTCCCTTCAAAATCTTGTCTTGTATAAGTTTCCCCCATGTGTGTCTGGGAACACAAAGATGAGCTTTAGTGTGACTTCAGTGCTAGTCAGTTAATGGCATCTTCATTTTGGCTTGGCTTCCACTGAAGAGTTTGAGTGGAGCGTAGTGTGTTTGATTTGTTATTCATTTAATTACTGTAAGTTTGTTTATTTAATGGTGAGCAAGACATTTAAAGACTGTTGCTCCCCTAGTTGCTGGGTGTTGCTAATTCGTTCCAAATGGCCTACTACTTATTCAATGGCAAGGCTGTTGATTAGTTGGTTACTGTGAGTACAAATTCACGCTGTTTATTTGTTGCCGAAATTGTTAAAGTGTCTGTGTCGTGATTCAATCACTAGTTACGTTTTTGAGCTAAACTGATATAAACCTTACATTGCCAGCAGAAACCCTTAAGAGAACTAAGTTTTGTCACTTTTTTTGTTAACCTTTACTGGGAGCAATATTTCATGTAGTTAAATTTTGTCTTACAATATGCATTTCTCTGATGCAATATACAAGTGATAAAAAAAGCAACGGAGTCTAGTCCTTCCTGTTGTGTGCGGTTTGTAACACGTTATCAATTGCCTTTCGAATAGTTTTGGATCCGATAGCGACTCACAAGTGCAGCATAATTAAATTTTTTATAATATCCATCCCTCCACCGCATGAAGTCCGGGTTGTTCTAGGATATTACATATGCATGTGAAAGAATACTAACAGTTATAGTATCTATCAAGCAAATAATGCATTCCTAAAGCGAAACTGAGTGAAAAGTGGTGTTCGTACGAAATTCGTGTGATGAGAAAATTGAGGTGATTCCGATGGCGGAATAGTACTGGAGAGAGTGGGCACGCAGTTCTCGAGTGGTCATTAGGCTAGGATTGCCGGAATACCCCGCTGTTTATCGAGACACCTGCTGTGGCAGCAACTTTCAAGAACTTCGTTACTCTAGCCGTATTACCTATGAGTTCTCGCGCGTGAAGCGGCAACGTAATTGTAAGGCTGCGGAATGGAACACTACATCGGAATGACGTGATTAGAAAAATGAAGCCGGAGGTCCAGAGAACCCAGACAGGTGAGCGCGTCCCACCAGTAAATCAGTGGAAGTGTGGGCGAGGGAGGGGAGGGAGTTGCTAGCTAGAGCACCCCCCCCCCCCATCCTCTCCCCCCGCACTCTGCGGAATGGGCGGCAGAGCTCAATTACTCACCGTAATGAGGCGAACACCGACCGGCGGCTGGAGGATCTAGAGCTGGAAAACTTTTTCCCTCCGCACGTGTAACACACCCGGAACTCAGAGCGCTCTCCAGAAATCACTCACGTGTGAAGGCGTCCGTCCCAAAGGTCTGAAACTGATCGTGATAATTTTTTTGCCGGCTCATTGTCAGAGATAATTAACGTCAAGTTTTGTTCGGGGTGGAACTAACGGCACCTGCCTCTTCGCAAAGTAGGATCTCATGAGGTAGCGATTACTTCATAGTGCCTCTTACAGACAGCAGAGAAAAGAAAACCAATAAAATGATCATTGTAGGGTAGGGGATGTGGGAAAGAGTAAAACTTCCCAGGCAACCGTAATACCGAAATGTTGCATTGTATATCTACCGGAATAAAACGCTAGTCAATCTGCACGGTGCCATGGAAGTGCTCTGATAGATCACATTTTTGTTTAGCCATAAAGTATGTATCATTTCATAAATCTCGGAACATTGTGCGGGACAAAGATGCAGCATAAACATGCCAGCCCCATAAGGAGATATTTGCGAAAATAAATATAAACATATATCTGCATTCTAATGTTTCCTTAAGCCAATATCAAATTTTTCACTCTTCAGCTATCTGTCCCTTCCCGTCCGTGATTCTAGATGGACTTACTGCCTGTTTGTTACACAAAAATATACAGGGCTATTCAAAAAGAAGGAACAGGTTCAAACATTTATTGCTTCCAAACTACGAAATACAGAAACAAACTTCCAACGTTCCTGGAAAGAGAAAAATTCGAATTTTGATGCATTCAATGTGAACACTATGTGTTACACGGCAAATATCTAAACAGGGGCTCATTTCCTGCCACTTTCTATAACAGCTGGTCTCACGTTATCGAGTTCACCGCTTCAACAGTGTGATGTCACCGACGGCGATAAAAACGCGGTGTTTTACGTAACTCCACATATAAAAGTCACAACGCATGAGGTCTGGGATGTTGGAATGGAAGAGGAGGAGCAGAAGACGAACTTTATCCCCCCTACGCCTGGCACTCTTGAAAGTTTGCGACATCGCATTGTTGAAGCCACGAATTCGATAACGAGATACCAACTGCCTCATGTGTGGCAGAAAATGAGCCACCGCTTTGACATTTGTGTTGGAGCACATGGTGCTCACACTGAAAACGTAAAAATTAGGACTTTTCTCTTTCCAGGGACTTGGGAATTGTTTTTCAATCTTTTGCAGCATGGAACCAATAAATGTTTGAAATCTGTTCCTTCTTTTTGAATAGCACTGTATATTGTTGTGTGACAAACACGCAGTACGTCCACCTAGGACCACGGACGAGAAGGGAAAAATAGCTGAAGAGTGAAAAATTAGATATCGGCTTAAGAGAAGTTTACATTCCAGATATATGTTCATCTTCATTTTCGCAAATATCTCCTTTTGCGGCTGGCATGTTTATGTTGCATCTTTGCCCCGTACAGTATTCCGAGATTTATGAGATGACACATGCTTTATGGCTAAACCAAAATAAGATTTATCAGTTGTATTATGATGTAAAGGAAATCTGAAATGAAACTGCAGTCACTCTCGTTTCCTAAATTATTATTATTATTATTATTATTATTATTATTACTTTCTTTTCTCAGGCGTTATGTCTGGTCAAAAATGGAAAGTGTGGGCATGTTCCAGTAATATTGTATCCAGAATTTGTATTATTTAGCATGTTGGATAGTGGGTTCAGAGCAAGGCAGAACCAGAAAGGACTTAATGAGTCTCCTTGGTATATTCCACGCTCAATCTGTATTGGCTGTGATGTGATATTATTTGAATTTGTTTGGATATTAAGTGTGGTTTTCCAATTTTTCATTACTATGTTTAGGAACTGTATCAATTTAGGATCTACTTTGTATATTTCCAATATTTCTAGTAACCATGAGTGGGGTACACTATCAAAAGTTTTTTGGTAATCAATGTATGCGTAGTGTAGCGACCTTTGTTTAGTTTTAGCTTGATATATCACTTCTGCATCTATTATCAGTTGCTCTTTACATCCTCGTGCTCCTTTGCAGCAGCCTTTTGGTTCTTCATTTATAATTTTGTTCTGTGTTGTATGTGTCATTAATTTCTGTGTAATGACTGAAGTTAATATTTTGTATATTGTTGGTAGGCAGGTTATGGGGCGATATTTAGCTAGGTTTGCTGTGTCTGCTTGATCTTTAGGTTTCAGATAGGTTATTCCATGTGTAAGTGTATCAGGGAATGTGTATGGGTCGGCAATGTAACTGTTAAATAATTTAATTAGATGTGGATGTGTTTGGTGAACTTCTTTAGCCAGAAATTTGCTATTTTATCTTTTCCAGGGGCTTTCCAATTGTGAGTAGAATTAATTGCTTGGGTGACTTCATGTTGCAAAATTATCACTTCAGGCATTTGTGGTATCATCTTGTATGTATCTGTTTCTGCTTGTATCCACCGTGCATACCTGTTATGTTGTACCGGGTTTGACCATATGTTGCTCCAGAAGTTTTCCATGTCTGTTATGTGTGGTGGATTGTCTATTTTAATGTATGTGTTATCTATTGTCTGGTAAAATTACTTTTGGTTTGTGTTGAATGTTTGGTTTTGTTTCCTTCTATTTTCACTTTTTTTTGTATCTTCTAAGTCGTTTGGCCAATGCTTGTAATTTCTGCTTCTTTTCATCTAATTGCTCTATCGCTTCTTGTTGTGAGATTTTTACCTAACCTTTTTCGTTTTTTTTCTGACATTTCATTTCCTATAAATTGTGTTAGCTGTCCGATGTCTTTTCTCAGTTTTTCTATTCTGATCTGTAGCCTGTGTTGCCATGCTAGTTTTGTGGGTTTCTTCTGTGTGTTGGTTGGTTCTGATCTCTGCCTAGTGTGTATATTTAGTGTAGTGAGTGCTCCTATATAAACCAGTAGTTGTAACTCTTCCATAGTTGTGTTTTCATTTTTTTTGTTGTGTATGATTGTGTTGATAGTTTTTATTGTTGTTTCGACTAGTGAGTTATTTGGCGGTCTATGCAAGAATCGTGTAATGTCTGTATTTGCGTCTTTGTATTCTATATATGTCAGCTGAAATTTTTCTTCTATAACTAACATGTGTGTTACTTCGAGTTCTATTTGTGCTTGTTCTGGTGGCTGTCTTAAGATTTCGTTTTCCTCTGATTGTTTAATTGATGCGTGTTGTTCTTTGTTTGTTTGCTCTGGGATGTTTGAGTCCATTACTGTATTTTCTTCTTCTTCTGATTGCACATTATTTTGTTCCAGTATTTGTTGTACTTGTTGTTTGATGTTTTCTAATTCTGACTGGGGTATCCTGTTATTTTTGATTATTACACGGATCTGATCAGCTAGTCGTTGTTCTGTTAAAAATTTTAATTGTGGGTATCTGATAGTAAATGTTGTGTATACTTGTGATCTGTATCCAGTTGCGTTGGTTCCTAGGTTTGTTGCTTGGTAATAACAGAACATGAGGTGTCGATTAACTTCATCTGACCATCTCATCCTCTGTCTTTGTTTTCCTTCTAGGGTGGTTGCAGGATGCATATCCTGCAAAACACCTCTATTTGGATTTAAATCATTTTCCAGTTGGCTAGCAGTGTCGTTACCATTGTGGGCGGGCATAGGGTTCAAACGTCGTCCCCGACCATGACGGCGCTTGTCCGAGGCTTCTTAGTTCTGTCCTGAACCAACTAATCACACTAAAAGGGGGCTTAGCCTTATTAGTGGTTTCTTCTTTTAGTCGCCTTTTACGACTGGCAGAACATACCGGAGGCCTATTCTTTTCCCGGGCCTCCACGGGTTTTATTATTATTATTATTATTATTATTATTATTATTATTATTATTATTATCATCTCAGTAGCTGCTGGAAATTTCTGCCTCCAACATTACCTTAAATTTGAAATCCTCCAAGAAATTATCGGCTCATTCTCTCGACAATTCTTGGCTAGTTGCAGATAGTCACTCGTCTTAAAAATTCTCACAACCAGCTATTTACAGACGTAGGCTTCAGCATACTTGCCTCTGATTCCCTCCAGCTCTAAGAAAAATGTTGTATAATGAAGCTTTTCCGACCTGTGGGTATTTTAACCCATTAAAGCTTTTCAGGAAAGCTTACACTGAATTCTTCGAGTATCTAATATTTTTAGATCAAAGGCGTATCTGCATTTTCGGCAGTGTTACGGCAACAGGTATAGGAATTACTTTTGACTGTTTCGCGTGACAATTATTGCCATCTCCATAGGTGACTTTAATCTCAAATTCCACATTTACACTGTTCCTCCCTCGAGCATGGGTGTATGTGTCGTCCTTAGCGTAAGTTAGATTAAGTATTGTGTATACTTGGGACCAATGACCTCAGCAGTCTGGTCCCATAAGACCTTACCACAAATTTCCAAACTTTTCATATTTCCACTGTGTCACACATTTTATTCCACAAGCAGATTATCAAAGAGTTTTTAAGCTGTCTATTTCAACCCTTCTGTGTGCCAGAGTCGTGCAAATAATTGTTTTGGCAATATTTCTATAATTATAATCCTTCACTGAATTGTTGACAGCAAATTTCATCGGTAAATATTCTTATTCTGAGGCCTTGTTTAATATTCCCATTGCTTAAATAGATGCCTGCAATGTGTACGTGTGTGAACAGGACCACACCTCAACACCACCGCCTCCGAATTTTACTGTTGGCACTACACACGCTGGCAGATGACTTTCACCGGGACTTCACCATACCCACACCCTGCCATCGGATCGCCCCATAGTGTACCGTGATTCGTCACTCACCGCAACGTTTTTCCACTTTTCAATCGTCCAATGTTTACGCTCCTTACACCAAGTGAGGCGTCGTTTGGCATTTACCGCCGTGATGTGTGGCTTATGAGGAGCCGCTCAACTTTGGAATCTAAGTACTCTCACCTCCCGCCTTACTGTTATAGTACCTGCAGTGGATCCTGATGCAGTTTGTAATTCCTGTGAGATGGTCTGGACAGATGTGTAAACATTACGACCCTCTTCAACTCTAGGCAGTCTCTGTCAGTCAGCAGACGAGGTCGGCCTGTACGCTTTTGTGCTGTATGTGTCCCTTCACGTTTCCACTTCACTGTCACATCGGAAACAGCGGATCTACGGATGTTTAGGAGTGTGGAAATGTCGCGTACGACTTCTGACACAAGTGACACACAATCACCTGACTCTGCTCTCTCACGATGTCTAATGACTCCTGAGTTCGTAAATATGGAGTACCCGACAGTAGGTGGCAGCACATTGCACCCAATATGAAAAACGTATGTTCTGGGGGTGTCTGGATACTTTTGATCACTTAGTGTAGTTTTTGTTCTGGACCCATACTCATACGTCAGCAAAGATTTCCAGTACAAATTTATCTTTTTGGCTTTTTACGTAACAGAATATTCATGATTTCCTTGTTTACGTAAGTTTCTACATTATATACAGGGTATTTATATTTTATATTCTTGAGAGAAAGTTCTGCATTGTACACTACAGCGCTGAAGACTGCATGTCAACGATATGCTGTAATGTACAAAGCAGAGAGATCTGTCGGGGATGGTTACAAATACTGTGAGCCGAATTCAGCCTTAGTAAATCAGGAAACAGACGTAGTTATAGTAATACACCTGCAATTACGATTGAAGCTTATAAAGGAGAGACAATAGATAAACCTCGAGGCAGGGCTGACTGAGACAGGAAAGCTTGAATTTAGTGTTAGAAAATATTAAAAAGTAATAGTAAAAGTAGGCAACATGGAATGATGACGGCCACGTAATTACCTGGCACTGCTTAAGACACCGAGTTGTACTTGCCATCTGCCCACCATTCCGTTTCACTTCCATTAGAGCCGCGTTAAGTCTCATTCTAAAGGAGAATAAATGGCCTTCATTTTCTATGTATGTATGTGTCTAAGTACCTATGTTAAACCTGATAAATAGTAGTGTTAGAACAAGTTTCTGCCCACAGATCTTAAGACACAATGATATTTCCGTTATGACGACATGTTCTTTGTAAGATTTACTATGGCTCATATCTCCTGTTACCAGCAACGTATTAGACCTGCTGATGGTAATGTTGTTCTAATGCCGTTCTAAAAGTCTTAGCAATATTAACATAACGAGCTTTAATGTATGTAGTTACACGGTTTATCAGTGTGTTCACACTTCTAGAGATCCAGTTGTAACACAAATTGTTGAGGGATTCGTGGCCACGTGTTGATGTATGGTTTGTTTGCTTCCATTGAGGGATCATTTGACGACGTCTGTTCAATGATTTTTCTGACGTTTCGCGAGCATGAAAGACTGGCAGTGTCGAAGGTTCACGCTTCTTTACTTATGAGGATTACTCGGAAAGTAAGGCCCGATCTGGCGCGAAGCGGAAACCACAGTGAAAATCCGATGAACCTTTGCGCAGGTACGCCAGCTGTGTCTCTGGTATGCCAGTGTATCAGGTAAAGTCACTCTTTTTTTGTACTGAGCGCACAGTGAGCACATAAAGACAATAGTGTCTGTAGCAAAGTATGAGGGAAGTGTTTGATCACCCAAAACACAGTCCGTAAGTGGCTCCCCATGAGTTTCACCTCCGCTCACATGAGTCGCTGTCTGTGAATACAGCATTTTGGCAGACAACGAGCTGTAGACGAGCCTAGAGAACTGGCGACAAGCACATGCGGTTGCCTTTTATGTCGAGGGTACTGGAAAAGTGGTACAACGCCACGACAAATGCCTAAGTCGAAGCGGTGACTATATAGAGAAGTAGCTAGAAGATGCAGATAAGTGTTGAAAATGAAACATTTTTGATTTGCACAGTGGTTTCCATTTCGCGACCGATCGGATCTTACTTTACGAATAGCGCTCCTATGTATCTGTCACGCCAAAGTCTGAGGGTCTTTCCCAGGTCATTACCCCTGTGTTTCTCACCTGGATACCTGCAACGGTAGTCCGCTGCAGCATGGGACTAGAGGAGCCATTGCGATGCTCTTTTTTCATCCTAAAACTACTGTAGTTTGTGGATTTCTCCGGCTCTTTTCCACAGCGTGAACCTGCGTGCCGGCGAATTTTATTGTACGGCATGTCTCAAACAGCGTTTCTGCACCTGCCCCAATCTGCAATACCGTTTAAGTACGGTGGCAGAGAGATGGATGGACAGTCCGATGATTTCAACATAGACTTATCCACATTTACTCCCGATACTGCTAGTGGGTTCCTTTCCTCCTTTCCGATATGAGACACTCTCTGATATTCTTCGCCGGTTTGTAAATAATTTTTTCGCCGTGTTTATGCAACATACGGCCGATACAGTCTGTCACCCTGGGGATCGATCACAGAAAAATTGTACTGGGCATTTCTTTTTTCGTCGTGTAACTTCGCCGGCGTTTAGATCTCATGACCCATAGTAACCGTTGCGTGCGTATTAATCATTCTTCTTTTCCGGCTAGAGCGATAATCCATGTTTATTGGTCTCCGATACACGCTGTGGAGCAGGTCCCCAATTTCATCAGCACATCTAGAAACGGTAGGAAGAGCAGTCTCCTTGCAAACATTAAATTTGTTATTGAGGTAGAAAAAGATCAACAGCTACTCTTTCTCTTGATTATGAGCCATGATGAAAACCAAGGCCTTAGAGTGTATCGAAAACTTACACACAGGGACTGATACCAGCAAAAACTTTCGAATCACACGTGCCAGAAGGAGGATATTATTAATACGTTCATAATGCGCACAAGCTAACAGGCAATACAAAATAACGGTCTGAGATACCTCCTAATATTGTGACGTACTTCCTTTTGCCCTGTATAGTGCAGTAAGTCGAAGTGGCATGGAGTCAAGAAGCCGTTGGAAGTCCCCTGCAGAAAAACTGAACCATGCTGCCTCTATTGCCGTCCTTAATTACGAAAGTGCTGCTCGTGCAGAGTTCTGTTTATGAACTGGCCTCTAGATTGTCTCCAATAAATGAACGATGAGGTACATGTCTAGGTATCTGGATGGTCAAATAATCCTTTCGAATTGTCCAGAATGTTCTTCAAACAAATCGCGAATAATTGTGGTCCGGTGATATGGCGCATTGTGACCCACAAAAGTTCCATCGTCGTTTGGGAACAGGAAGTCGACGAACGGCTGCAAGTGGTCCCCTAAGGTAGGTGAACATAACTATTTCCAGTCGGTTCAGAAAACACAGCCCACACCGTTAAGGAACCACCACCAGTTTGCATAGTGCCTTGTTGACTACTTGGGCCCATGGCTTCGTGGGGTCTGTGCCACACTCAGACATTACTGTCAGCTCTTACCAAGTGAATTCTGGACTTAACTGACAAGGCCACTGTGTTCCATACGTCTAGTGTTCAATCGATACGGGCACGAGCGCATAAGAGGCGCTGCATGCAATGTCGTTCTGTTAGCGAAGTCACTCTGGTCGGTCGGCTGCTGTCATAGCCCGTTAACGCCAAATTCCGCCGCACTGTCCTAACGGATCCGTTCATCGTACGTCCCCACATTCATTTCTTCGGTTATTTCACGCTGTGTTGCTTGTCTCTTAGCACTGTCAAACGTAAACGCCGTTGCTGTCGGTCGTTAAGTGAATGCCGTAGGCCACTGCGTTGTCAGTGGTGACAGGTAATGCAAAAAATTTAGTATCCTTGGCACACTCTTGACACTGTGTGACCTGGAAATTGAATCCCCTAACGCTGTTCCAAAATTTTATGTCCCATGCGTCTAGGTGCAGCTGCCGTTCCTGACTCAAAGTCTGTTAATTCCTGCCGTGCAGCCGTAATTGCGACAGAAACTTTCTCACGTGACGAACATGAGTCCAAATGACAGCTCCGCCAAAGGACTGCCCTTTTCTATATTGTTTACCCGATGCTACCGCCATCTATATATGTGCAATATCTCTATCCTTGTGACTTTGTCACCTCAATGTATTTTCAGTCAGTTTCCTCTTGTTGCGTCTCGATTTTTTAATACAGATATAACACCACGTTGTAATACATGAGACTTATCTAAAAAGAAATCCGTAGTCTATTCTTCAGACGCTGTTCAACTTTAGAAGAAGGGCTGACTGATAGATATTCTTGGGTGGACTTCAGTTTCCACAAGACATACGAACCAAACCTGGGGTAATAAGACAAATACTATCTGATTTCTTCCGCGGCTAGAGTGAAAGGTGTTACCTCACTTGTAATGCCAAGAGCGCTTACTTTGCTCCGTAACGGCCTTCGCCGGCCGCAGAAAGGAGCCCGCAGCCTTGTAAATTGGCAGGTGGCGCATTTTTCTGAGGGCGCAAAGGGGAACAACTTGTAGGGGCGTGTCGGGGGCGGCACGGACGGTACGGGACGGACCGGCCGTTGTATCGAGAGATCGGAGCTGTGCGGCGCCGCGAAGGCACGGCAGGGCAGGGACCGGCGCGACACCGTGTAATAACGGGCAATAAAACTGGGCGGGGTGGCGCGGCCGCGGGATGGGAAGGGGCGGCTCACCTGATACACGTGCAGGGGCGGCGCTGGCGGCCGCAGCACGCGTGGCGCCCACGTGCGGCGCCAGCCGCCACCCGGTCACCACAGGGGCGGCACACAGGAGCCGCGTAGCGGTCAGTTGACCTCCGGTCGAGTGCCCTCCAGTAACACACTGGCTGCCACACTCTTCTGAATATTAGGAGTATGGCTCGGTAACGGGCTGGATTTATGCCTGGGAGAGTCGTAGCCGAAGAATGCTTCAAGGAGACCTTAACGGAGGGTTAGAACTGGAGGTACACTCATGAGCAAGTTGGAACGTTACTTTGTGGGAGGAAGTTCAACAATGGTTCACCCCGTGTCTGGGAAGTAAGGTGGATAAGTCTGTCCTCCAGTGTCAACAAACACAAAACAAGTTTGCATTCAACTGGGATCATGTAAAGTTCGGGTGGTGTGTCATGGAAAGGGGGGAGCGATGTGGAACGGTCTCACAGTATTCTGTTTTCGGACCGTAGCTGTATTTGTTGTACAGGGCAATTCCGTGATGATTGTACAAACTTTCAAGGATAAATGTATCAACTTGAGGTAAGAGACCCTAGTCCGGCAACGACCGAGTCGAAAGTAATAAGCAAAAATTGTTCTGATACTTCTGACAGTGTACCTCTTCTACTGGGAGATCTTTGGTTCCCATATTTTAGGAGGTGGTAGTGTGGGCCAAACCAAGAAGGAAATCTTCAGTAAACACGGGCTCTGAAATGCATACCTTGCAACATTCTTTTAAAATACGAAAAAACTTTACGATTACGTTGAATGTATGAGTGTCTGAACTGTGGAATTGGCACTGAACTCGAATTACTGTGTAGCGTGAAGTAACTGAAAGTAGTGTGTTTACTCTGTGTTACTGGTACCAAAAAGTTTATAGGAATCGATTGGGCAATGCAACTCCCAATACCTATATAGAAATACAGTCACTGCAAAGTACATTCAGCCACTTACGCACTGAATCATGTGGCCCTGTTCAAAACTGATGACTCTGGTCCCTGTGCACATAACAAATAAATTAAATCGCCTTACCTCTAAAGTAGCAAAGGAGTAACGCGATATATTCTGGTCTCTCATAGAAAATAAAATGCTAGTTACAGGCTCAGCAGTGTGCAATGCTGGTCATAATAATTTGAAATGCACATGAAATTCCTTTGGATGATAAACGAGAACATTTTTAAAAAAATCCAGCTTCTTTGAAAAGTATATGACCTATACTGGGAGGTGGTGCTGACTGTGGTGAATTACTAACACCGATATTTTTAGTAAAAATAATATTGCAAATTAAGTTTGGCTCTTCAAAAACATCTGACAACTGAAGGTACATTACTGACAATCGATTCGCAATTAGATTTAAAAATCAAGTATTACTTAACTTCACTAAGAGGGTATAAATGCAAATCATCAAATTACATATAGCTCTGTTAATAAATCTTAGCAACATTACAAAAGTGAAATATCTGACTAGCCTTTTTATCAAAACAGTTTACGTACAGTATGTGATCAAAAATATCCGGACACCCCAAAAACGTACGTTTTTCATATTAGTTGCATTGTACTAGCATCTAATGCCGGGTACTCTATATCATTGACCTCAGTAGTCATTAGACATCGTGAGAGAGCAGAATGGGGCGCTCCGCGGAACTCACGAACTTCGACCGTGGTCAGGTCATAGGGTGACACTTGTGTTATACATCTGTACGCGAGACTTCCACACTCTTAAACATCCCTAGGTCCACTGTTTGCGATGTGACCGATGTGATAGTGAAGTTGAAACTTGAAGGGACACATACAGCACAAAATCGTACAGGCCGATCTAGTATGCTGACTGACAGACACCGCCGACAGTCATCAAGGCTAAGGGGGGAGGGGGGGGGGAGGTTTGACACCGTATTGAATTCCAGCAATACCGATGGAGTGCACCACAATCTTGTAAGTCATTTTCAGCCAGGTGTCCGGATGCTTTTGATCACATAGTGTACATTCTGGAGTTATTCAACAGTTACAGTATCAGCCAATGTGTCTATACTAACGCACTGGCAAAAACAAAATCATAATTATTTAATATCTTTAACTTCCTTGCATGAAGGCTTCTACTTCCAAATTCAACAATATTGACATTCCTACATTAATCTAACACTTGGAGGCTTCACACAGCACTCCAAAAAAGACTGCCTTTCCCTCAGAGACAGCTACCTACAACTGTGCGCCTAGCGCCATCTTACTCCAACACTATAATAATCTCAGACCAGAAGCAGTATCTCTGGGTATGCGGTCTTACGCAGTCAGCGATATAAAGCCTATGAAAGACATACATCGTTTATAAAACCATATTCGGGTGCCACATACAAATGTGCCCCAATAGACTCCTGTCAACCTTAAGAGCTACGAGCACTTCTTCAGTAGAAGAGGTGTGTTTCACATTAGCAAAGATGAACAAGGGCTCAAAGAAGTTAAGGGATGCACTTCAAAGCCGATGTTTACTAAACGATTTTTTCTTGAATTGGTCCATACTATCAACTTCCAAAATATGGAATACAAAGAGTTTGGAGTGGAAGAGATCCATTTTCAGTGGAATCAGAACGATTTTCACATATAACTTTCTACTTCGTTTTACCTAGACCAGGGTCTCTTACATCAAATTGAAACATTTATCCTTCCCCATTATCCCTAAAAGTTTGTAACATCATGACAGAATCACTCTTTATATCAATGATCTGCCTCTAAACATGAAAAGAAGACTAAAAAATTTTCCTCGTTGCAGATGGCGCAAGTGAAAGTGGTGGAAGTAATAAAATTCATATACCTAATAGGGTAGTAGGCAATATCAGGCATGCCTTTCAGAGAACACATTAACGACTAAATGCAACAAAACACAATGCATACAGTATCCGAAACGAAACCCTTGTAGAAGCGAAGCCTTACTGGCTAAAGGTGGTCATACAGTCAGTGAAGTACATCATTTTAAATTCTTAGGAATTAGAGTGTATTGGAAGCTTTCTTGGCAGTATTACGTTCAGGGTCTCGTGGAGAATCTGAGTGCTGCTCTCTTCACCATAAGAATCATCTCCACTGTGACACTGAAAGACGAAAGCTCATTTACTTTACGTGCTTTCACAATTTTATTACGTTTATTACATTTTGGGATACATCTGTTTATAGCTCGGTAAAGGGCGGTGAGAGTGATCTGCTGTGACGGTTCGGGAACCTCATGTAGGCTGCTGTACAAATGTCTCGAAATTCTGGCCCTGCCATCCCTGTACGTACGTTCGATGACCAGATTTGTTGTTTGCAATACTAACTCACTCAAAAGAAACTGCAACGTCCTTTCGGTGAACGTGGAAAACGCTTCCTGAACTACTGTACAGAAAGGTGTACGCTATTCAGGAGGAAAAAAAATTGAATAATAAATCCCAAATATTCAAATCAAAGTCGGAATATTTTCTTGAAACGCATCCCTTCCAATCATACCAGAGTTCCTCGCAGCAGTTGAGAGTTTGAATAATAAATCCCAAATATTCAAATCAAAGTCGGAATATTTTCTTGAAACACATCCCTTCCAATCATACCAGAGTTCCTCGCAGCAGTTGAGATTCTCACTCTGCAGTGGAGTGTGCGCTGATATGAAACTTCCTGGCAGATTAAAACTGTGTGCCCGACCGAGACGCGAACTTGGGACCTTTGCCTTTCGCGTGCAAGTGCACTACCATCTGAGCTACCAAAGCACGACTCACGCCCGGTACTCACAGCTTTATTTCTGCCAGTATCTCGTCTCCTACCTTCTAAACTTTACAGAAGTTCTTCTGCGAACCTTGCAGAACTAGCACTCCTGAAAGAAAGGATACTGCGGAGACATGGCTTAGCCACAGCCTGGGGGATGTTTCCAGAATGAGATTTTCACTCTGCAGCGGAGTGTGCGCTGATATGAAACTTCCTGGCAGATTAAAACTGTGTGTCCGACTGAGACTCGAACTCGGGACCTTTGCCTTTGGCGGGCAAGTGCTCTACCATCTGAGCTCAGATGGTAGAGCACTTTCCCGCGAAAGGTAAAGGTCCCGAGTTCGAGTCTCGGTCGTGCACACAGTTTTAATCTGCCAGGAAGTTTCATATTAAATTCTTAATTATTTTGTTCATAAATTTTCTAATCAGCGTTCTGCAAACGTTGTGCTAATCCGTTCGATGACCAAGTAGCTTTGGTTCGCATAGTCCTACGGAACGTAAGACAACTAAATTAATAAATAACACAAACCCTCTACGTCCTCACCAAAATAATAAAGAGGATAAGTGCTACAGTGGAGATCTAAAGGTTCGCTATTTGACATCTAGACCGTCCTAGAACTTGTTCCTTTTCTAATATTCTTTTTTTTCTTTTTTTATTGATTGTTAGTGAGAAAATCGTTAAACTGTACCGCAACTCAGTATGTCATGAAACGTTAGGTCTGTGTAAGTCAGTTCGAAGTTCGGAGGACGGCGAGGTCACACCATATCCATCAATATCGCTCATAGTAAAGCACCGCGGTCTCGACATGAACATTCGGTCTCAAGACAGCTGTTTTTTTCTTCTTCTTCACTTCCAGCTGTAGACCTGTACCTGTATCACAACGAACCCCTTGAGTGCGAGATTTTTAGTAACGCTAATCTCAAAGCGTTGTATTAACAATTATGACATGAGAAATATTGACTGAATCAGGGGGGCGATAAAAAACGGATGTCCGGGAAGTGCAGAGATCAGACTCCCACTGGATATATAAATAACACGTCGTCGACAGTCAAGAAATGTTCTGAACAAGCCATTAACTTGCACTCTGGTTCAAAAGGCTCTGAGCACTATGGGACATAACATCTGCTGTCATCTGTCCCCTAGAACTTAGAACTACTTAAACCTAACTATCCTAAGGCCATCACACACATCCATGCCCGAGGCAGGATTCGAACCTGCGACCGTAGCGGTAGCGCGGTTCCAGACTGAAGTGCCTAGAACCACTCGGCCTCAACGGCCGGTCTTGCACTATGAAAACCGAATGAAAAATGGCGCGACACAGTGATCTCAAAGGTTCACAGCATCGAGATCGGAGAACTCCCTGGGAGATACGAACCGTGCACGACGTTTAGCTGGGTATCCACTCTTAAAGAATGCATATAGAATCATATTGCTCCAACGGTTTGATGAGAGCTGATAGAATATGACGACAATCAATTGAATGTGAAACATTCGTGGAGCTTATCGTGAAACTGTTTATCGTTTAAGGCGAAGGTGCAGGTAGTTCGATAAAATATTTCATAGGAACCGAAAATAAAAACATTCGGAGGCTGAATTTGTTGTGTGATTCCAGTAGTATGAACTGCTATGTCACACACTTCTCAGGAGGGATAACTTGCTGTAAAGGAGTATGAATTCTATACCCAGACTAGAAACCAAGCAAAAGCAAGTTATTTTGACTATCTATTGGTCAAAAGCAGGGATCATACCATAGTAGTGGTTTTTCTTTTTTGCACTCTTGCTTGCTGTGATGTAAATATTCCTTACTGCCTTTGTAAGTTGACGCACACGAGACAGAATCATAGGGGCAGAGCACCTCCAACTTCTCACAGCACAATAAATAAATTTCCAGTCAATTTACCATCCACATCAACAGTCGGCATTATTATAAACGAATGCATTAAGGTACTGACGTTAGTTAATCTTGATACAACTCTCTTTGTACCTCTAATTTTCAGGGTTCCTTTCATATGCATTTCTTCTTCAAATCACGATTGGTCATAGTTGAAAACAAATTCCTTACTGAACGACAGGATAAGTTTGTTTAACTCATCTACAAATTTTCAGGCCGAATCCGCAGTCTGACGTACATCAAGTTGACGCTTTGTTCGAAATTTCGTTATCTTATATCTTCCAAGTCTGTAGCACAGTTTGAAGTTACGAAACCATCCACTGCTTCCCTTGAAATCAATTTCATCTGTGTCGCACGTAATTTGATGTGCATAACGTAGTAGGTCACTATCATGCACATAATGTAAACTGTATGGAGCATCACTGAAACGCGCAAACACCAGTTTTTGTAAGAAGTGCCTTGTCCCCTCTTGAATATCCGTAGTTTTTCTTATGTATTACGCTGTCATATTGCTGCGAACTTATTCGAAATTTGCCCATAACTGTTTTCTGTACTACGCTGCGGATGATCTTCCATGTATTTAACTATGTTTAGTACCCGTTCCTAGGACAAAGATTGTCCTCCACTGCGTTTCACTGGAGACGGGATTTGTGGCTCCCTGTCCTACAAGGATGATGAAGTACATAACCCGACACCTTTTTCAGTATCAGTTCCACTTGTTAAGCACGTAACGCCATAATTATACTCCTCGTGAACATTGTCCGCACAGTCGAGTGTGTACAACACGACACTTTCCATTGACTCATCTTGTAGAAACTTGTCACCCACTCTGCGAAATTCCTTGGATTCTTTTATGACGAAACGTCAACTTTGGCAGCTGGTGTTGCAGATATATAGCAACACTTGCTTTGTTTATCGTTGTATCAGCATCACTAGCTCGGTAGCGCTGTTGTCCGTTACTCGTCGACTAAGCAGTTCAACTTCGCACCGTGCTGTGTTCACTACTGGATAACTCCAGTCCCGCTCCCTGTTGCCATTAACAGCCAATATTGTGGTTGCATGGTAGACAATACGTGGGACGTCGATTAGAGTAAACATCATTGGTCTTTTCAGATCTCCCACTCAGGTGGTTGCCTGTCGCTTTCGCCAACTTTTTCGTGACCTTCTGGATCCTGTTTCACGTGTGCTTTTTAGTTAATCCTATTGATATATTGTAGCCGTTTATTCTTCACGTTTAATTAATTCGTCAAATATATCAATTCTCAACTCAGGTAGGTTGTTTTCATTCATTATTTGATCTATGGAACTACAACCTTTCCTGTGTCTCACAATTTCCAATTTATTGGCCTGTAAACGATTTTTGTCTTCCTTTTTTATTATGCACAAGTCTGGGTAGGATATTAAATTGGGTGTACGTGCACGTTACTTTAAACAATTTTATTTTATTATACTCTTTGTTGCCTAGTATTCTATGTGTTTTCGAAAACACCACTGATATTTATTCGACTTGTTCTTTAAGTAATTTTCAGCCTGCAAGCCATATCGCAGTCTAAGATGTTTAAATATGAAACTTTTTCTAAAACATTGCTTTTCAGCAGTTTTCGAAACTAGCTGCTTTTTTTCCTTTAAAATGCCATAAGTATATGTTTATTTGGGAGAAAAGTTGAAATAACAGTCACTGCGTATCTGCTGTGGGCAATATATTGCGCTTTGCAGATCATCCTCGCTTTCTTACAACATTATTTAGCCGTAAGCGATCATCAGGTGGTTTATCCAAGTGTCTGGTCGTATTTCAATACGCGGTTGACCTTACAAGTTTACTTACACTTCAGGAAAATCGACTTCAGCGTCTCAGCAACAGGTTTTAATTGGAACCTGTTGATAGTCTTAGTGATTGCTTAAAACATTCTGAGTGCCACGTCGATGGCAGAGACCGAGCAAGGTTCACTGTGGTTCGATTTGTCGACCACTGTGCCAAAGGTACGTTTTTCGAAATCGTTTCAGGGAAATTCCTCGATTGTCGGTTTGGAAAGAACACAGTCGATTTCCATCTCCATTCTTTTCCGATACGAGCTTGTGGTCAGACTCTATCAACCTTGAGAGTTGCATTTTTAAGATGATTAATACATTTTACGTATTTATAAGCTGACTAGAGCACTTGCCCGCGAAAGGCAAATGTCCTGAGTTCGAGTCTCGGTCGGGCACACAGTTTTAATCTGCCAGGAAGTTTCATATCAGTGCACACTCCGCTGCAGAGTGAAAATCTCATTCTGGAAGCTGACTATTGTCAAGAATCGTCAAAGAAAGGTTGGCTAAGTTAGCGAAAGAAATATTATAATACTTTTATGTTGCTACGTTATTTTGTCGTATAGGCGTAGTAAAATTTAAAGAAACTCGATGTGACTGACTGCAGAGGCATAGTAGTCAGTCTAAGTGAATGGGCACGTGAGCTGTACGCTCTTATACCGAAACAATATTAATAAATTAGTAGTCTACACTGGAGAAAATTACTTAGTTAAATTTTCTTATCAGTGTAGCTCATAGTCACTTATACTTGCTTGTGGAAGCGTATGTTACTGCAGACACAGAAAAGGAACTGTTGTGACAGGATGTGTCGTAATTTTGAAATGTAGACTTAAAGAACTGGCAACAATTCTCGCTGAAATGAGTTCACTCTCGCTCTATCATACAGACAGCTTACTTCATTTGCCAGAACAACACTGGTTGAGATAGGTGTGTTAAGATTACCTGTTTGAAGTACCACGTAGTCTGCCCACGCGATGCATTCTGCGCCTGACTCTCATAATATCTTGTGAGAAAGTGCTTCAAGAGTGCCCTTGTTGCACGACTGCTTTCAAATTTGCGCCCGTAACTTGTAGCCAAGCAAGCAGAATTTCTCCACCAGAAGATGAAAGGGGCAGAAGTGACATCATGAAAATCTCTGCCCCAGCGCTAAAGTTAGTCTGGTTGCCATATGACTCACAGCCTGCTAGAACGTTGTCGACTCATCACAGTATGAGGGCAGCGACTGTTGCAATGGTGATCTGGATTACACGCCGGCCGAGTCTCGCGCTGTGCCACATCTGTGGTCTACACGAACAAAAATGGTGTCCTGTCTCAACAGGGCCGGTCGACTGGCCATACATATCGCTCACTCCTGCTATGCAGTATCTGTAATCACTAGGAAGTACTCGAAGACAGTCGTCGTCCTGGAGCGGGTCAGCCGGCCTCAACTACTACTAGACGCTGCGTCCGCTAGCTGCGGAACTATGGGCTAGACCTGGTACTGGGAACCATCTGCTAGCTGATTCAGTCTTCAGAGCACCGACCTAAGCACCCACTTTCGTAGCCATGCTCAGGCACTAGTCACACGTGAACTATCTGCCGAGCCGCTGTCCGCTCTGTGAGTACACAGGCTGCTCTCGCAGGCTTGGGTCTGCGAGCCGCTGTCGTTGCATCCTGCGTGAGGGTCCTTCTTCACCATCACGCTTGGATGCCTCCTGCACCAAGCCCACCAGAGGATTTAGGTGGTAGCGTATTTGCACCAAACGGCGTGACTGGCTTACCTCAAAGTTGTTGCCAGCGCACGCCTGCTGCCTGCCCAGGCCTGACGCTGCTCTATATTCGCCGGTGTGATGGCATTGCTTCCTAAGTGCAGCCCTCCTGTCCGGCCTGTGGAGTCTGTATCGCCATTCATGTCCTCCTGCTGTGTTCTGAGCGAAACAAATACTACCGGCCGGGGCAGCCTGCGCCACTGAGCTCTGGCTGCAACAGGACGACGCCTGCGATTGCTGTATTGATTATGATGAATAAAGTCGTTATTATTCTCTCACAGCTTCTCTGACTTTACGACTGCCGACTGCCTGATCCTACGTACTTACTGCTCTCTTAGTCACATTTAAATATCGACGCAATCTGCTGCAAGGTCAACAAACGTTCGAGACACCTAAACTTTCTATACTAGGGATGGCCAAGAACTCGGCTATCGTGCGCTGTTCTTGCACAAGGGCCAATCTCTCTGTTCATGTAAGTGCGCCATTCTCTGCTGCCCGAGTGCACACTTCCCCTCTAGGACGCCACACTGTCTGAGTGGGACAGGGGGGAAACGGGGAAAATGCGAGGGTGCGGCATGTAACTTTATTTCTTATTTCTCAACAACATAGATCACAAAAATTAGGATTATTTATTTTTGGCTCGCTGAAAACGTAATAAAATATACATTTAGAACAAACAGTCGGCTTGCTGACAGACGCAGAGAGTTTCACTGATTTTCACCAGTCGAGTTGCCACCTAACCATGGCATATCTAGTTTCATAATCCTCTTTTAAACGGAAATTACATTGAAGGTCGACTAGCTCCATCTTTAGAAGCACAGGGGCAATATAAACTGAAATGGCAAACGGTCTCAAAATACGAGGTCTTCAATTCATTATGGAACTTCTAAGTTTCGTTCATGTTTTCTTGTTTCTTTCAAAAAATCAACAAAGACAGGTCTTAAATCAAAAACGCATTCCAAGCATGTACTTTGACTTAACCTATCTACATTGAAGTAACGTACTCTCTCCTAAGACAAAAGAAAAGACGACGCACAACGAAGAAATTATGTATGTAACCAAATGGAACAGAAATCGGTAGATGTGATGTTCGAATCCTGCCACGGCCATGGATGTGTGTGATGTGCTTATGTTAGTTAGGTTTCATTAATTCTAAGTATAGGGGACTGATGACCTCAGATGTTAAGTCCCATAGTGCTTGAAGCCTTTCTTTCTCTCTTTTTTTTTTTTTTTTTTTTTTTAATAACGAGTTGGTCGACTTGTGACCCTTATGGAAGCACTTAATCGGTTTGACACGGATCGATAGAGTTGTTGGATGTCCTGCTAGGACGAATTATTCCCAATAGGCGCTTTACATCGTCAAAATCCAGAGCTCGTTGGTGGGTCCTGGTCATAATGAAGCAAACTTTTACGATTGGCGAGAGATTTGGCGACCTTGCTGGCCAAGGTAGGATTTAGAAGTCACGAAGACAAGCAGTAGAAAATCTCGCCGTGTGCGGACGGGCATTATCTTCCTGGACTGTAAGCCCAGGATGGATTGCCTTGAACGGCAACAAAACGGTGCGTAGAATATCATCGACTACCCCTGTGCTGTAACGGTGCCGCGGATAACAACCAAAGGAGTCCTGTTGTGAAAATAAATGGCATCCCAGACCATCACTCCTGGTTGTCGGACCGTACAGGGGTCGACAGTTAGGTTGGTATCCCAGCGTTAAGTGAGGCGTCTCCAGGAACGTCTACGCCGCTCAGTTCTAAGCGAGACTCATCACTGTAGACAACTGTACTCCAGTCCCGGCACCACTGCAAACGGGCTCGTTGGTCAGTGGTAGTCGGCGCAAGGGACGCCGTGAACACAGCCCTCCTTCTACGAGTCGCCTGTTGGTGGTCCTTGTGGTCACTGAAGCACCAGCTACACATCTGACGGTAGTGAGCCGTGCTGAGGCTCGCGTTGGTGCTGGTTGTAGGTTTCCGCCCTCTATTGGAGGTCAGACGGTATCGTTTAGTTGGCATGGTTGCGGTTTTTTGTCTTACTCTCGTGTTGATTGGCGTCACCCTGTTTCACAAGAGTGATCTGTCCGCTAGTGGCAGCAGCGGCGGTTATCAGTATGCAGCAACTGTTGCCCTATCTTTCGGGCGACGTGGTTTTTTTTTTCGTGTCGTGCGAGTGGTCCAGTTCGGTTGGGGACTCAGGAGGAGCCACGTCCGTGCACTGCCAGACCACGCCGGGACCGCTGGCGGCACGCATGGACTGCCGGATGGAAGGGCTGTGGTCACGAGGCTGCACGACCTCGTCCTAAACCGGATCCAGCAAGCTTTTAGATGAGCTCATTTCAATCCAAGTAGAGAAACCCCCACCATTGTGATATCTCGAGATCCTCCAGTGACTTGGGTTAGTGTTGCTGCTTGTAGTGTCGCCGAGGCGAAGAGCAGCGAGTGGAGTGCTTGGGGAAGGCAGATCGGATTGCTTTTCTCGACTTCTTATTACTACTTACTGCGTTCAACTTGTTACAATTTGTTAAGTTCAACCAGTGGTAATTTTTCTTGCCTGGTGGCCGCTAACGCCCCAGTTACCTGGCCTGGGGGTTAGTGTTTGTAACGGCAGTGTTCGTCTTGCCGCTGCTGTCCCTTAAGGCGTGTAGTTTTGACAGCTTTCTTGATTGTAGGCCGGTTGATGATTCTTCTACTCTGGTGGTAGTGATTACTTTCTCGTTCCGGGCACTCTAAGCACAGTATTCTGGGGACGTAGTGCAGACCGCCGGTTCCGGCTTTGGTGTATTGTTGCATCGTTGAATTTGGTTTATCGGACGTTAGGTAGCTTCAGCAAGATTGTCATTAGTCATTCGTCAGACTGCCACTAGTCTGAGTTACCATCTTGTGAAGTGAATTCAACTCTTAGCTGCCTATCTCATCGCTCTCGAAAGTATTTGTTGCCGGGCCTTCTCAGAGGTCGATTCCTGGAGCACCGTCTGTGGCCCCTTCGTTCTTGTAAGGCTTGTGTGTTGTAAAAGGAGGTCTGATGGCCAGTAGTTCAGCGTAACGCTCCTTCAGCCTATTCCTTCTGCGGGTATAATCTGTCTCAGTACCCTTTAAGGAACTGATGTATAAGTCCTTGTATTTTATTATTGTATTATTTATTACAATACCTTGTAACGCCTACATTAAAGGTTATATACGTCTAGTTAATAGTTCTGGTCGCCTTCTGGAATAAATCTAGCAGTGAAGTGTTCAGTGGATGTTAAGGGTTATGTAACAAAGTTTACCATCATCATATTTCACCCATTTGGTGATCAGTTGCTAATTTTTTAATTAGCCTTTGCTATTGTATTTGCTGTTTTGCGGCAGGTTTCTATATTTTTTACATTGTTGTTGTTCCTGGCGTGTAAGGCCTTCTGCCGTGATTGTGGTCATTTGCCTTAAAATTCTAGTTTGGTATTTGTAGTTTAGCAGTAAGCCTTAAAACTTTACTTACTGCCATTCCTGGCGTCTGATGCCTTCTACAGTGTTTGGGGCGACTTACCTTTAATATTTAAATTCCTGTAAGTTGTAAGTTGCAACGAGTTTTAATCAATTCCTAATTTATTTCCATTCCTGACGTGTAAGGCCTTCTGCCCAGATCACAGTGGCTTGCTTTTAAAACATTATCTGCTGCATCTGTATTTAATTGTGATTTGCTAAATTGTAACTCACTGAAAACACTATTATTTACACAGTTGTTTATTCCTTCATTAATAACGTGTGGTATTTTTTTTATTTATTGTTGAGTCTGGAATTACTGGTTTAAAAGAAATTGTGTGTGACCGTAAAAGGCAACCAATAGTAACTGATTATGGCCCCGTCCACAACCGTAACCGAATCCTGCCGTCCCTTGACTACCAGGTTTCACGCAGCTCTGAATGCTCTATCGCGATTGCTCGGTCTTGTACTTCTGTCGTCTCTCTAGGTCGATTGCTTACTTCTTAACATTGTGTTCGGCCGTGGTTGGCCCATTATTGCCAAGGTCGTCGTGTAGTGTCGTTGCTCATATTCAAATGCCAAGCGATTCAGCGATTACTCCAACCGGCTTCTTTGACCCTAACTATATGTCCTTTCTCAAATGATGACTTCTGCGTATATTGTTCACGCACCTGTCCGCGAGGCATAGTTACTGTCCAACAGTATAAATGGAAAGAAATTCGCGAAGACTTCATGCCCTGATATCGAGATGTCTCCTGTTTATTTACGCTTCTCAGCTGCATGGTGAAACTGAGCTCCAGTGTCAAACATCCATCCATCCACCGCCAAAGTTTACAGTTTTCCGTCGATATCCGTATGAATGTCAGTTATTTGACCAATTTGCATAACTTCTTCGTAGTGCGTCGTTTTCTATTTTCTTGGAGTGTATGCAGAGGATAAAAACTCAATAAAGTCACTGCATACTAAGATGCAAGGTAAAAGACAGACAGAAGACAGTATTTAGTAAAGAAGCAATTGGCAGACTGCCGACGTAGACGAGCGGTTAGTGATGCTCCCTTTGTTGTGGAATAGCCCAGGTACGATTTCTAGCCCCTCCTGAGAATTTTTTGAGGTAGTGGGGAGGGTCTGTAACGGGATCCAATCAGTCCTGTGAGGTCAAATGAGGTACTGCCCAAATAAAGAAGCAGCGGTATCATCAGCATAATCCTTATTGGCAATAACGGTTGGAGACTTCGGCGATATGCTAATCATATGTTCCACAATCAGAAGTCGCTGCTCATACTGCTTCGTAGACAGCAATGGATCAGTCAGACCAGGCCTACCGCTTAATCCGTGAGAGGTGTTTACGTTTAAGTTTTGCAATTGAACAGGTATTACATCTGAAATACCTCGGCTGTGACACCAGTTATGATGGAGATAAAGATGTAGATGATAAGCTGCTGTATATCGAGCAAAAAGCGTAGGATAACATACAAAAATCAAATTTTATATTACTATGTCGATTTTGTTACTGTTCTACAAAGCAATAGTTGGGTAAGTAAAAAAAAAAGACCACAAAAAACATTGATGAGTTCCTTGAGAACAGTGACGGGTTCCACAAGAAGTGATGTTACTATAAATGAAAACAGCCGCACGAATTTGAATGTATACGCTGTTAATCAGGAAATAATTGAAATCAAAGTTGGGTGGAAACAAAATATCAGCAGAAATAAAAGACTCAAGAATGTCTGAGAGAATCGGTAAACTGAAGTCTGCAGTGAACTAGAATGGAGTAGGGCATATCCTGAGATTCATCCATAGCAATTCAGGAAGACGCTGTAAACGTTTATCAGTACAGCCACACGGGCTTCCACCACTGCTTCTATCAAATATGTGTTTCTTTTCACTGTGTCACCTCTTTCGTGACTGTGTAACTGGTATGTTTTCTTTTAAGAAAAGGCAACGTAATACAATTTTTATTTCGATCACATGTGTAATAAAATTGTAATTATTTATACACCCCTTACCCCTTTTATTTATTTAATATTTTAATGCCGGCCGCTGCGACCGAGCGGTTATAGACGCTTCAGTCTGGAACCGCGCGACCGCTAAGGTCGCAGGTTCGAATCCTGCCTCAGGCATGGATGTGTGCGAGTCCTTAGGTTAGTTGGGTTTAAGTAGTTCTAAGTTCCAGGGGACTAATGACCTCAGATGTTAAGTGCCATAGTGCTCAGAGCCATTTGAACCGTACAGTCTCAGACAGGACTTGAAGGTACAAAGATAGACAGAAGGGACATGTCGGACTATTAGCAGATAATCTGTTGTAGAGAGTATACCCAAGATGTTTTCCTGATAGTAACGAGTGGAAAGTGAAATACCGAGAACAGAATTCGAGGCCCGGATGTGCCGATATTCTGTGCTGGGACTCGATCACTTGATGATGGACGAGCGGGAATGCATTATGAATTGGTAGAGAAAGTGGTAGTTTCGTTGGGGTGGAAGCCAGAAGATTTCAAGAGAAAATTAATAGTACGTACTGTGACAGAGAATGCCATACAAGTGCGTGGATATGGACGTAGAAAACTATTTTATCTACAGCGTTGTCATAAAGCACTAAATTTTCGAGAAGAGATCTGATTTCCGAAATTTAATGACGAAGGAGCGTCACGACAGGGGAAGACTGGAAGACAGATTTTCGAGAAAGGAGATCTGTCAAGAAACCAACATAAGAAAATTTGAGTCATAACTAGCAATACCATAGCAAATGGTTTCTCCACAAAAATGTGAGTATACCGTGAATTAAGTGAGGCAGAGGAGAGACTGGATACTGTGTCAGTGCTAGGGAATGTTAATTTGGAATGTGAATGGACTACCTGTTATAAGTTATCCTGAGGCCAAAGCGTACAAAATTTGGGAGTGAGACCTTAATAAAGAGATGCCACGTGAGGTAAATATATCACTTAGCAGACGGACGTCAATTGTTAATCTTTAGAATGTCCCCTCAGCATTTCAGATCGATACAGTCCAGTCCCACATCTTCTACAAAAAAAAAAGTGCAAGAGCACTACTATGGAACGAAGCATCGTAACAGTGTCGGATACTATTTTCCAGTTAATTCTTTTTTCACAAGATAGCACCCGCCATTTTGTCCTGTTCCGACGAATCGTCAACATCTGCAGTGTGACTACACCAGATGTAGTCAGCAATGGCGATGGCAACCAGGCGACACAAGAGAACATTTCATCGACTGTTCTCCGGCTCCTAACCACTGTTTTCCATCTCAGTAAACATAGTCTCACAAGAGACTGACATGAGCATCTACAAAGTACAAATAGCAGTAAAATCAAATTAGTTACCAAAAGAACCATTGGAGATTCAATACTTCTTTATCTTCCTATCATCCTCGAAGTTTCTCGCCGTTAAAGTTGTTGCACACTGTGAGAGTTGGGGCGTGCGCAAAAACAATGCCTCCGAATTTTATTTAAAGTAACATAAACTTCATTAGTTGTATACATCTTTATTCTTCATTTCTACATATTTATTTCTCATCGTGGCTAGCCTCCAACACACTTTTTGACTTTGGTGTCGAAGTCACAACCTCGTCTCTGCTGCATCGCTTCATAACTATCAAAGTGAAGCCTTCGAATGTTTGCTATAAGTTTTGGAAACAAATTTAAATCGAATGGAGTCAAGCCGGACTGTATGGACGATGATCGATGACGGCGATCCCAAGGCGTCGGACTGTTGCAGACGGCGCAGCGCTCGTGTGTGGCTTTGTCATGCTGCAGGAGAGGGTGCACCAGTAGGGTGATCCAAAAACCTGACGTTTCCAATTTCATATCTCCATAAGACTTATAGTGTGATGTATTATGAAAACATAACAAACATAGTATCTACTTTCAGAGGTCGCCCAATGACCCTCAGGTGTTATAATACAAGAAAAACATCATTCTCTCGCTGAATGTGCCAATTGTGCCATTAGAGCAGCTTTTGAAGAAGCAGGGAGGTTTTTTCGATGTTTGGATATAATCGGAAGAAGAAACTGTTTCTGATCCTCACCCTTCGTCAATGTTTCATTGTACTTTTGGATCAGGCTGATTGCGAGTTCTACTATATCATTTACTACACTCATCTGAGAGCAGCGGTGACTACGTTCTATGAGTACTGAGTGAGATGGCCATTCTATAGGAGATAACTGTAGGAAAGAGGTTGCTTTTATTCTTGGTCTTTCAATAAATACATCGTAAAAGCAAGCGGTCTCCTCTGTCACATGGTTCTCTAATTTCAGGCCTTTTAACACATCCAACGGATTCATTATCTTGAGTCGACGAGGAGTACTATATATTCATGGGAGTTGAATGTTTGTCTCTGTTTATACTCTATCATCAAAGAAGCCTAGGACAACAAAATGTTCATAGAGAAACCAAAGATGCCTGCAAAGAACCTTACATGCTTCGTTAGCAACAGTTTTGTTAGGGAGAATTCTTGAACAGAATAACAACACTTATATCGTTGTAAGGACTTCTGATAGTAGTACGCTCTTTATTCCACTTCCTGGTGTCAAAGAGACTGACAAATAAAGCCAAGTCAGTCATATTCTGGACTTCTTGTTTTGTTAGTTTTAACTGAGATTGGAAAAGAAATATTTTCAATGTATAAATGCCTTTTTCCTTCTAGAGAGTATGAGGCGTAGGACCAGGAGCTCGAAATGACTTACTAGTAAGTCCTCCACCACAAACAAATAATAAGGATAAATCTAAGAATTGCTTATAATCATCTCTTGGATGTTGAACTTCTAAAGTACTTGGTAAGTAATCCAGCATTTCTTGCCGCAATTTTTTCAGTATGGGGTCCTTGGAAAGTTCGTCTGGTGCTGCAGAATAGTTAGAGTGATCAATTGAAGACCATATTTGTTGAAAATGCTTGAACAGTATTCGTTCTGGGCTTGAAGACACACCAAAAATACAAGAAAATCATTTGATAATTTAATTTCCAGAGCATAACGGCAAGTAATCTATAACAACTCTATATCGAATGTTTCCTGGATCTTTGTAAAGGTTCATTTGTGTAGTCCCATGTACATAGCTGTAATATCGAACACAAATCCTTTGATTTTTGACATCAGATTCCACTCTTTACTTACATCAGATTCCACTCTTTACTTAAATATTTACAAGCCTGAGCCTGAGATCCGCCAGTTCCTCATTCCTTTTTTGGAACTCGTAGAAGATTTTACTATCCATTACCATTAATAAGGACAGCAATTCGGTCAACCTCTTTGTTTCGAACACTGACATCTGAATAATTTTGCCATGTCGATGTAAGTAAAAGGGGACCATTCAAATTGTTACCTTTCTCTTCCTCTTCTACAGCTGCTTCCCTTCTTTCGTTCTAGACCTCCTGATCGAACTTCTACAGATAGCGAAATCAGAAATACTATGACCTAGCGCCTGTGCAATGACTCCAGCTACAAATGCTGCTCCACGATCTGGAAGGATGACTCTATCCATTGTACTAACAACTTGAGGTGGCTCGACTATATTTACATGTAAATTTGGTAGTATGGGGTCCACTGCTTCCATGTTCAAACTGCAGTTTCACAGATCAATTTATAACATTCTGAGAGAAGCTTATGTTCCTCTAGTTGTGGAATTGGACACTTCTGGACATGTCTGATCCACGAGGTAATGTTGCTGTTGACAACTGGGATACTGGCTTTCTAAGGAGCCAGTTAGCAGGAGAAGATGTTAGACTAGTAGCAATAGTAGCTATATTCAATTATTCGTTCCCCTGAAATAAAAAAGGGTGATGAGCGACCTCTCTTTATAATTTCATTAAGCTCAAATTTTATACAGTAATTACACTATCCTAGAAGACGAAAAGAAAGAATGAAGAGCAAAGATTGGGACAGTCTCAGTTTTTACCATAGCATTGTGGACCACGTTACTTGCCTCATGTGTGGACTAACTCTTCTGCCTTTAGAAACTAGATTACAGCACGTTACGTCACAAGCTACAATTCGGAGTACTCTTGCGTTAAACGGTTGCAACTTGCTCCAGCGAAGCGGTGAAGTCGACCGAGTAACATGCCTGACATGTATTATAATACCTCAAGCGTTACTGAGAACAGAATAAAAAATTCAGGGCTATTACTTTTCACCAGGCCTTCGATTTAGAGCTTGACTGAAAAACACCACATTGCACTGCTAAAACAACATTAGATTTTGTAATTAGTTGTTTGTTTTTATAAGTACATTCATTTGCAAGAGTCCAAACTGATTTATAATTAGCGTCCACAAAACTAAAACTTTCAATACCATAGCATATAAGAGAAATTTTTCAGATGATCTTTTATATTACTGTGTCTCTGAGATTTAAATTTTGTGCGGGGGTGGTTATATAAATTTCACCAAGTCACGTTAATTTACACATCAATGACCTTAAGAAAACTGCGTACATCATTACGCCACCAATATTTCGACAAACAACACTTATTGTAGTGCTAATCTCATTCAGTGTATCACATAATGTACATATTAATCAGCATACATAAATAGTTCATTTTGGTTTACACATTTTTAGCCCCAAACTATAAAAGATATACTTAATGTACTCACACATAAAGAGTTTTGAAAGAGAATGTAGAGAAGCAGTTTACCTTTAAAGCAGATATAATAAATAAAACATTCTGGTTTTATTTCTTCACTTGGCGTTCTCATGTCAGTAGGTGTGTGCATATGTCAGTGTCCTACACTGACGATACGAGACCAAGGTACCAGTGAGCCTGGTAGTGAATGAGTCCTACAGAAGTATCTACCTAACATTGAATTATTTGGTGAAGCCGAGGAAAGCTAAAGGTCTTCCGTTTTGAGAGATAGTTTCCGACGTGGAGTGCTCAACAGTATCATGTACAAACAGTTGATATTAGTACATCATGTTTTAAACGTTTTGCTTGCTATAAGCAATAAAGAACTAGCATTAAGATTGATCGTCGTCCTGAGTGGCTATAGGGAGTGCTCTGGCATTCGGCATAGGTGCGTACGAGAACAGTAGTGCAGCGCTCTCAGGCAGTCATACAGTGACGGTACATCGAATTGTCATAGTAGCACAAAACAATTAAAAAAAATAGATCATTTGAATGCCACAGTGAAGGGTGCGATATCTGATGCTGGCAGAAAGGCGAGATAGGACTGCAGCATTTAAGACTTACAGATCGCCGGCCACAGTGGCCGAGTTGTTATAGGCGCTTCAGTCTGGAACCGTGCGACCGCTACGGTCGCAGGTTCGAATCCTGTTTCGGGCATGGATGTCCTTAGGTTGGTTAGGTTTAAGTAGTTCTAAGTTCTACGGGACTGATGACCTCAGATGTTAAGTCTCATAATGCTCAGAGCCATTTGAATTTTGACGTACAAATCGCAACCTACAGTGTCACCTACCCCCGCCTCACGAATGACACAGGTCTGTGGTGCACAGTCTGGTGATTACCACTTTCACAACCATTTCTGGCTAAATACTGCTAATGAAAATCGTCTTCACCACCAAGACATCAGCCACCCACCTCCAATTCGAGCGATACCGCCCTATCGACAGTTAGAAATAACTGCTACAGAGGCACATATTAGTATAGCGCTAAACAAAAAAGATTACTGACGGTCAGTAAAATTATTGACCCATAAGTTGTCCATGGTATGTAAGCAAATGTATTATCTCTACACGTATTAAATACGTTACTTTTTACGATTCCTACTTCTTATTGGCGATGTTGCCCTTTCTATTGTTTCCTCCACTGTCCCAACAGTCTTTGTCCATTTTGCTAACGCGTTTACATTTTTGTGAGCGTGAATATGGCCTATTCTATTAACACATTTATGTAATTTTTTCTAGAGCCCCGTATGAAATTTTACCGCCGGTAACGTATGTATAGCTCTCCAAATCGAGATAGTGGCAATTAAAACTGTTGTGGCCAGCAGAAACAACTTTCGTCCGGCAATGGTGGCGTCTTTGATTCCTCGGTAAGGTGGCCCATCAAACTAGAACACATGAAATACTAGTTCATTTTAATACACAAATGAATGAAGAGGTTTATTTCACTTTGACACACATCTTCTCCTCAGGAGTACTGGATGATTTACAGCTGTCATGGACTAGCAAAGCATCACTTGATGCACTAAATAAGAAACTGTTCTCTTAAGGTACGACGTTCAACATTAACAATACTTTAAGTTTATCTGGAACTATAACCACTCGTTGATCCTAGACTGCTGACTGCCGTAGCTTAGTTCTTAAACCAGGCTGAGCCCTTGCATGCTCAACAATATGTTTACGTCAGTGCGAAAGCACTGCTGTTGCTGAGAGAGAGGAGCGGTCTTCTGGAACGCCTCCCATACGTGGTAGTGGCCTGCAGCAAGCCCTCACTCACGTCTGTGGTATCGACTCGCGTTGCAGACTTCGCTCGGGCACCGCGATCTGTGGACACTACCACAAAAACCATCTCCAACTTCTTTCGTACACTTGAGGATTTTTAGGTTGTCTGAATTACTGTGCGACCAATGTATCAGAAACTGGTGCCCACTAGAACTATCTAAATATTAATCAGAGTTACTCTTGGCTATATTAGTTTGCTGTCAGACTGATTTTGAACGTCGCTAGACGGAGGTTCTACGCAGAATCGGAGAGGAAAGGAATATGTGAAAACACTGAGAAGAAGAAGGGACAGGATGATAGGACATCTGTTAAGACATCAGGGAATGACTTCAGTGTTACTACTGGGAGCTGTAGAGGGCAGAAGCAGTAGAGGAAGTCAGACATTGGAATACATCCAGCTAGTAATTCAGGGCGCAGGTTGCAAGTGCCAATCTGAGATGAAGAGGTTGCCACAGGAGAGGAATTGGTGGCGGACCGCATCAAACCAGTCAGAAGATTAACGACCTTAAAAAAAATTAAAAAAATAAAAGACCTAATGCTACGAATTGTCACTGTAAACATGCTTCTTCCTGAAGAATCCGATATATTTCTCCAATACAGGTTCCACATGTTGAAAATTCACCTATTCTCTATTTCGGGTTTCAAACAACTCTGGTACGATACGAGAGAGGCGGAATTTTGCTATGAATACTCAGGCAATAAAAATCTAATGTTATGCCTTTTCTAATAAGCTATCTCGTCTACCACATTTATTATTTGATCCGAATATGACTTTTGTACTAGGGATCTGAGTATTGCCTTACCAAGTAAATAAATAAATAGCTAAATAAACAATCCAAATGACTGTTTCCGGTGGATACTGCGGTACTGAATTATCCAGAGTGACTTTACAAATTTCCACTCTGCAGAGTATGTCGAGAAATTTACACCCGATGTCGTCACAGAACCGACGAAGCAACTCTGAGGGACACTGTCAGACCCCAAACAACATCAGTCCTCAGAATGGACAGCTGTTGAGAGGCCTCACAAGTGCTGCTAGCTGTTTACATCAGTTCCGCCAATCTCCGTAAAGAACCTAGAATGGTCCCAATACCCAGGTGACATATTGCGTTGGTGTTGTTGTGAGCGATGACCTGCAGCTGGCTCTAACTTGTGCTCGCATTTGCTTCTGGGATGGTGTCTTCAACGTAGCTGGCAATCATTCCCGGGTACACACAGAGTGATTTTGTTTCCCTCATGCAACGCTATTTCCTTAAGAGGCACCATGACGCGTCTAACCTTGGCACTGTCTACAATTAACAGCGCCCTCACCTCCCCGTGAATTAGCCCATATCTTGACACCTTCGAGTGACTGCTTGGTGCCAGACCAGGGAAGAGGTCGGTGGCAAGAGTGCATGGCACGCTCCGCGACGCATTTGTCACAGAACCTGCCCTTCGCTCCATCATTGGCGCCAAATGAAAACATTTGCCAACGCAGCTTCCAGATGTTCGCGAGCAGCAGCTGACCCCATCAAAATTTCACAATGTTCACAATCCCTAGCCAAATCTACTCGTGAGTGTAGAGCTTTCGAAGACAAAACGAAGTAGATGGGTTAATTCTGAAACTAAGGCTCTTACATAAAAACTAATCCAAGAGCAGTGCACAGACTTCAGGATCCAGCTGCTACGAGTGTGACTATGTTATAGGTTGTTTCATTTGCTGCCATTCACAAATGGCGTGCCATCTAGTGACTAAGACATGTCGTGTTTTCACAATATTAAATTTTGCAGATGCATAATTAAAAGCTTATTTGATCTCTTAGTACTTTAACAAAGTTCCATCGCGTTTGCACCGTTAATTACTTGGAAACTGAAAACTAATTACGACACGGAAATACTTGCAGTTAATGGTTTCTGTATTTAGAAGATAGGAAAACAGGAGTGCAGTAAAGCGTCTAGAAAATTTGTGGCTATAGCCAACGCTGGATGCAAAAAACTGCTGCGTAGTTTTTGACGGTTCAAACTGAATCACGTGGAGCTCTACTAAACCATTTATACATGAGTCTGGTTCTTTTGAACAAAGTGCCAGTTTAGACGTTAATATGCTCTAACACATATCAAGAAAGTATTTGCTAATTACTTCCACACAGACCTGCGGAAGCGCAACCAAACAAACCGCAATACAGAAATTTAAAGCTCCAGCTGCTGCAAGTGTCGCTGGCAATTATTACCGGTGCCTCGGGATCAGAACCACCGTATTACAACCAGGAAACAGGAAAGTGAATGAATGAAAAGAGGGATTCACTCTTAGAACGATAGACTGTTGCTGACGAGGATGCAGAGTGTGAGAAAGTCGTCTGATGGCAAGTTCTTCGGTTATTGAAATGGCTTTGATAGTTCCAACGTCTGTTCACAATAGCATTACGTTTCACTTAATTTTGGCCTTTCGCACGACATTATATCACAGCTGTAATTAACGATGGTATACACTTTACTGTCATTAAAAACAGTCTACCGTGATTAAGTGTCAAAAATGAAAAGTCATGCAATGAGCTTGGAATTTAATACTAAAAGACTTTAAATTGTCCTTCCTTACATTGAATGATTCCTATCTACTGCAGCAATTTGATTAAGACTGTTTATGAAAAACTTGTAGGGATGTCATAACTAATGTGTCTCTGAAATTACCTGGTAGACTGCGTCTGTCTCTAAGAAAGGTTACTAAGATTGCAGATACGGCACCCAAGACGACTTCAATTACATACAAAATACATACATATAAGTGAGGGATATAAACAGGAAAAAATATCTACAAATAATATTTAGCAAGAGCTGCTGTAACAGTAAATAACTCTAGGTAACTGTTCGCTTTTGAAGATGGATATAGGAGAAGGTATTGTAACGTTGTTATAAGAAAACATCTTTTACAAAACTAGTAAGTTTGTTGCGTTGCAGTTTAGATCTGACAGAAGTATCTACGTCCTTGAAGGGAAACCTTAAATATTAGCACTGTAATTAACAGACAGGTAAGTGATTCATAACTGGAGAAAAGTTAATGTCAGCTCCGTAGAATGAATGATGACCCGGCTAGTTTCGACATCAAGTCGTTGTTAACTGATTATAAACGCCTCTATAGTTTCTGTGAGTACACAGCATCGGTAGAACAAAATTGTTCAGTCTTTATCCCTAGTGTCATTAGTTAAATTATGCTCTTTGTTTGTGACAACTATGTAACTTTCTGACACTGAAGTTGCCCCTGACAGCACAAATGTAACTTTAATTTGTGGTGTTGCTGACGAAGAACTGTTAACAAGTAATTTGAAAATTGAATTGAACCTATTTAATACGCTTTACTAATATTTGTCTTAAGGAGTTTATTTGTATTGACGCTCCGCAGCAATGAAATGCCGATTGACAGTCGCCTGTGTAATGCCAGAGATGTCGGCAACTGCCTACCTGAAACGACTGTTGCAAGATCTCTGGTGCAGACGGTCCGTTGTCTCGACGATTGCTGGTCCTTCAGAATACACCACAAATGAAACCTCACTGGTCCAAAAGCAGAATTGTGGGGGGGGGGGGGGGGAGAATACCAATCGAGTTAATGTAATGCTAAGAACTGATTTCCAGAAACCACAGTGGACCTCCAACCGAACACCAACTCCAACGGGCACTTACTTTCTATGTCCCCAAAATTATGCCGTTCCCGAGCTCGATCCTCTAGGAGATTGCAGTGCCGTTTTGAGCATACCAGACAAGATCCTAGACAGATCTGCTCCAAAGACAACCCGCCGTTCCACTCGTAAAATTCAGTTTAACTCTAGGTTACAACGTAACACAGCTCACCTTCGCTCCACAGCTGTCTCTTGGTAACATTATTCACAGATATTAGTTTTCCTAGTGGGTAGAGACTCCTAAAAGATAAAGAAATTACATACAGACGTGGAATTAACATTACACAATAAATAAAATATTGATTCTACATAATACATTACATTGCATCTATAAACAAAATCATTACAATCCAGGATAAGCAACATTAACAGATAAAAGAGGGAAAACAAACAGAAAAATATACATACTGAGTAATTAATAATGTCTTACAGAAATCTAAACGATTAGTAATGGTAAGAAGCACAATACAATAATAAAAGCCACCCTTCATAATATTCTTTGGATGTCGAAACGTACACATGAGAGTCTCAGGTACACTTTTAGGTGAAACCGATGCGTCTGTAAAAACTTAAACGCTTTGTCCCTCAATCACCACTAGACGTGTATTTTGCTTGGTTCATACAGGAGCCTTTCAGTCAAGCATAAAAGTTTTATTTGATTGGTAGAACGCTCCCGTTGCCACAGCGAATGGAATACTTCGGCACTTTACCTGATGGGGTGAAAGATCATGTCCTGGGGCGTCGCCGTGACAATTTAAGTCAAGATGGGGAAAACGTACGGTATCAGCACGTTTCACCGCAACATAAAATGTACATGGTACAGTCCATCTCCTAGGTAGACGTATTGGAAGTTCGACTGACCTTTCCAAGCTGTATCGTGAGTTCCTCGATTCAGGGTGACCTGCCGTCGTCAGAGTCAGTTGCCATTTACGTTTACACTGACGGAAGAAAGCTGCAACACCAATAATGGGTAGTGTGACATAAACGAAAGTTGGCAGGCGTGATTTTACATCTGAAAAACGACGTGTATTCAAATTTCACGCCCGTCGGATGGAAATCAGCTTTGCTTTACATACAAGTTGTAACTGTCGTGAGCGCTATTTACCTTTGAGACTCAACGTCATGAGTTGATTTTAGTCAAGAATGACTTTAAGACGACAAAGGGGCCATTATCAACACCTCACTGAGTTTGAACGAGCTCGTGTAATAGGGCTACGAGAAGCTGGATGTTCCTTCCGCGATACTGCTCAAAGGCTTGGCAGGAATGTAGCCCCGGTACATGACTGCTGGCAGCGGTGGTTACGAGAATGTACGGTCACGAGAAGAACAGACTTCAGACGGCCACATCGCACTACTGATACGGAAGACCCTCGTGTTCGGCTTATGGCTTATGCGTATCGTACTGCACCTGTTGTTGTTGTTGTTGTGGTCTTCAGTCCTGAGACTGGTTTGATGCAGCTCTCCATGCTACTCTATCCTGTGCAAGCTTCTTCATCTCCCAGTACCTACTGCAACCTACATCCTTCTTAATCTGCTTAGTGTATTCATCTCTTGGTCTCCCCCTACGATTTTTACCCTCTACGCTGCCCTCCAATACTAAATTGGTGATCCCTTGATGCCTCAGAACATGTCCTACTAACCGATCCCTTCTTCTGGTCAAGTTGTGCCACAAACTTCTCTTCTCCCCAATCCTATTCAATACTTCCTCATTAGTTATGTGATCTACCCATCTAATCTTCAGCATTCTTCTGTAGCACCACATTTCGAAAGCTTCTATTCTCTTCTTGTCCAAACTATTTACCGTCCATGTTTCACTTCCATACATGGCTACACTCCATACAAATACTTTCAGAAATGACTTCCTGACACTTAAATCTATACTCGATGTTAACAAATTTCTCTTCTTCATAAACGCTTTCCTTGCCATTGCCAGTCTACATTTTATATCCTCTCTACTTCGACCATCATCAGTTATTTTGCTCCCCAAATAGCAAAACTCCTTTACTACTTTAAGTGTCTCATTTCCTAATCTAATACCCTCTGCATCACCCGACTTAATTCGACTACATTCCATTATCCGCGTTTTGCTTTTGTTGATGTTCATCTTATATCCTCCCTTCAAGACACCATCCATTCCGTTCAACTGCTCTTCCAAGTCCTTTGCTGTCTCTGACAGAATTACAATGTCATCGGCGAACCTCAAAGTTTTTATTTGTTCTCCATGGATTTTAATACCTACTCCGAATTTTTCTTTAGTTTCCTTTACTGCTTGCTCAATACACAGATTGAATAACATCGGGGAGAGGCTACAACCCTGTCTCACTCCCTTCCCAAACACTGCTTCCCTTTCATGCCCCTCGACTCTTATAACTGACATCTGGTTTCTGTACAAATTGTAAATAGCCTTTTGCTCCCTGTATTTTACCCCTGCCACCTTTAGAATTTGAAAGAGGGTATTCCAGTCAACATTGTCAAAAGCTTTCTCTAAGTCTACAAATGCTAGAAACGTAGGTTTGCCTTTCCTTAATCTTTCTTGTAAGATAAGTCGTAAGGTCAGTATTGCCTCACGTGTTCCAGTATTTCTACGGAATCCAAACTGATCTTCCCCGAGGTCGGCTTCTACTAGTTTTTCCATTCGTCTGTAAAGGATTCGTGTTAGTATTTTGCAGCTGTGGCTTATTAAACTGATTGTTCGGTAATTTTCACATCTGTCAACACCCGGTTTCTTTGGGATTGGAATTATTATATTCTTCTTGAAGTCTGAGGGTATTTCGCCTGTTTCATACATTTTGCTCACCAGATGGTAGAGTTTTGTCAGGACTGGCTCTCCCAAGGCCGTCAGTAATTCCAATGGAATGTTGTCTACTCCAGGGGCCTTGTTTCGACTCAGGTCTTTCAGTGCTCTGTCAAACTCTTCACGCAGTATCGTATCTCCCATTTCATCTTCATCTACATCCTCTTCCATTTCCATAATATTGTCCTCAAGTACTGCACCTGCAGCAGCAATTTGAGCAGCGGATGGTATCACGGTGGCACCGAGGCGGTTGCTTCACCAACAGTGCCGAGCCAGACACCCTGTAGTGGGCATTCCACTGACCCAAAACAACTGCCATTTGTGGCTACAATGCTGTCAAGCGAGAGATTATTGGAGGGCATGGTGGAGGTCTGTAGCGTTTTCTGATGAAAGCTGGTCCTGCCTCGGTGCCAATAACGGGCGTGTGTGGCTCGCAGGTGGGCAGCCGTGAGCCCGCCAGCAACCCGCCTGCCTGCTACACACACTGGACCCACACCTGGAGTTGTGATCTGGGATGTGATTTCGCACGACAGCAGGAACACTCTCGTTGTTATCCCACGCATCCTGATTGCAAATTTGTGCGTCAATCTGCTGTTGTGTTGCCATTAATGAGCAGCATTCCAGGGGGTATTTTACAACACGATAGCGCTCTCTCACATACCGCTGTTGGAATTCAAAATGCTCTACAGAGTGTCGACATGTTGCTTGGCCTGCTAGATCACCAGATCTGCCTCCTATCAATCACATATGGGACATCGTCGGACTACAACTGCAGTAAATGAAATGATCGTATGCCATTGTTGGCCAGGATATCCGATTCGGGTTCGGCCGCCAAGTGCAAGTCTTATTTCAGTCGGCGCCACATTGGGTGACTTGCGGCGGATGATGAGGATGAAATGGCGATGAGGACACCCAGTCCACGAACGGAGAAAATCTCCAACTCGGCCGGGAATCGAACAGGGGCCCAGAGCATGGGAGGCAAGCACTTTACCACCCAGTTAATAAGACGGACTACAACTCCAGTGTTATCGACAAACATCATTAACCGTCCATGTAATGACAACAGCCATGAACTCCATCCCACAAAATGACAAAAAAAAAAGTTCAAATGTGTGTGAAATCTTACGGGACTTAACTGCTAAGTTCATCAGTCCCTAAGCTTAAACACTACTTAACCTAAATTGTCCTAAGGACAGATACACACACACACACACGCACACCCATGCCTGAGGGAGAACTCGAACCTCCGCCGGGACCAGCCGCACGGTCCGTGACTGCAGCGCCCTCAGACCGCTCGGCTAATCCCGCGCGGCACAAAATGACATCCGGCACCTGTAGAACAGAATGGATACAAGTTTTCGTGCTTACATTCGAGTGTCTGGTGGTTACCTCTATTATTAACATACCAGATTTCACGTTTACAGTGGCTTATGTCACGCTTACATTAACCTGTATGTGCTACCTAGACAAATGTATACCCGTAATTCCATTTCTCTACATTAATTATTTTCTGGTGTTCCCATTTTTTTTACTTTAGTTCAAATCCATACACTGCAAACCACTGTGAAGAGCTTGGCGCTTCTCGTGGTATTTCTCATTGGGTTTGATCTAATCTCGTCCTCATGATCCCTAGGGAACGATATGTAGGGGTTGTAGTATATTCGTGGAATCATTATTTGAAGCCGTTTCTAGTAACTATGTAAGTAGGCTTTCTCAGGATAGTTTGCGCGTCTTCAAGTGTCTGCCAATTCAGTTCTTTCAGCATCTCTTTGACCCTCTCCCATGGGTATAATGAACCTGTGACCAATCCTACAGCCCTTCTCTCCATACGTTCAGTATCCCCTGTTAGACCTATTTGGCTCGGGTCCCACACACCTGAACAATATTCTAGGATGGACCGCATCAGTGATTTGTAACCAGTCTCCTATGTAAGCTGATTATATTTCCCTAGTTTTCTAATTATAAATAGAAGTCCGCCAGCTGCGTTACCTACGACTGAGCCTAAGTGATGGTTCCATTTAATTAATATTCCTACAAAGTGCTATAAACTGAACAAATTACATGAATTGACCGATACAAGCTGTGACTCGTTGTTACTGTAGTCATTGTTCTCCGTTTTGTTGAGATGCGCCTTTTTACGTTCCTTACATTTAAAGCAAGTTTCCAATCTTTGCATCACTTTGAAAGCTTATAAAGATTTGACTGAATATTTGTACAGTATTAACAGAATCTTCCGTCGGTTCTTGGTACAACAACATTGTAATAATAAATGAAAAGCACCAGTTTGCTTTTGTTCTACAATATTATTTCTATTGCTAACCGGTTTTCGGCTTACAAGGCCATCTTCAGACATTTACTGAGTGATAATACTCAGTAAATGTCTGAAGATGGCCTTGTAAGCCGAAAACCGGTTAGCAATAAAAATAATATTGTAGAACAAAAGCAAACTGGTGCTTTTCATTTATTATTTGTACAGTAGTTTTTTAGGCAGTGCTTCTTTATAGATAAGTGCATCACCTGTGGAAGGTCCGAGATTACAGTTAATGTTACCTGCAACGTCTTTAACAAACAACGTCAACAGCAGTTAGTCCAACGTGAGTCGATGACTGTCAGTCCAAAATGCGATGCCGCGTCTACCCTACAAGAAATCCTCAATCCAGACACAAATTTCGCCTGATATTCCATACGATCGTAATTTTGATAATATTGGTAGACGTGGTACTGAGTCAAATGCTATTCGGAAATCGAGAAATACTGCCGCTACCTGACCTCCTTTATCCGTGGTTTTCAGGATGTCATTGACTAAAGTGTGCAAGTTGTGTTTTTGGAATCCATGTTGATTGGCGTAGAGGAGGCCATTCTGTTCGAGATGCCTCATTACGTTCAAGCTCGGAGTATATTCTAAAATTCTGCAGAAAATTGAAGGTACTGGAAGGTGGTTTTCTGGATCACTTCCGTAACGCTTCTCGTAGACGAATGGCAGATGTGCTATCTTGCAACTACTAGTTGTTCTAAGGGTTTATGGTAGATTACAGCTCAAATAGTGGGTAACTCAGCCGAAAATACGGTACAGAATCTGACATGATTTCCACCAGGCCAAAGAACTTCGTTCAGTTTCAGCTGTTTATCAACACCACTAGCACTATTATTTATTGCACTGATCTTTGCAGTGGTGCGAGAATTAAAGTGGGACAATATCCCTGGATACTCATTTGTAAAGGAACATTTGGCAACCGAGTTAGCGTTTCTGCTTTTGCTTTGCTACCCAGACCGCACGAATTTCATTTTCCCCGGTACTCCTTTCATGTACAGCAGCTGAAATTCGTTCTTTGTCTCCTCCCATTCATTATCTTCCTCTCCAACAGGCAGCCGCGACAGAGCATCGGCAATACAATTCTCGGTCCCTTTAATGTAGCGTTTCTGGTAACTAAATTGCTGCAGGAACATTGCCCATCGCATCAAACGGTCGTTTAGTATTCTACAGTCTTGCAGAAAGCTAAGGGTCGTATGGTCGGATAGCACTGTTACCTCTCTACCTTCGAAATAGATACGGAACTTTTTGAATCCATACACGATTGGAAGCAGTGCTTTCTCTGATATTCTCTATCCACGTTCGTGTTTGTTGAGTATCTGGATGGCGAAAGCCACACTCCAGTGTTCTATCTTCCCGTCGATTTGTTTTTCTTGGAAGATCTCGCAGCCTATCCCATAATCTGAACTGTCCGATGACAAACAGGACGGAAGTGTCATCGCGGGATAATAGAGCATCTTGTTCGCATACAGTTTATCCTTAATGTTCTGAAAGTCTTTTTCACATTCCTTGGTCCATTTCCATGATGCGTTTTTCTTCAATAATTTACATAAATTTGAGTTATTTATTCCTCCATCCCCCAAGAATTTCCGATAAAACCCACATAATCCGAGGTAAGATTTTAATTGCTTTGCGTTGATTGGCCTTTTACAATCCGTGATTGATTTTACTTTTTCGGAACTCGGTAAAATTCTCTCAGATGTAAGAGTTTGTCCTAGAAACTGAATTTCCGATCGGAAAAATTCGCATTTGGCGATCTTTAACGTCATCCCATCTCGTCTTAAGGCCACAAGCACTCCCTCCAGCAATTTACAGTGTTTGTACCAGGATTCTGTCACTATTAAAATGTCTCCAGATGTATCACCAATTTACTCATCAAACGCTCTCCTAAGACATGGCTTAGCGCTCTCACAAATACTGCCGCAGAAGTCGTGAGGCCGAACGGTACAACCTTAAACCGCTAGCTTCGTCCTTCGAATAAGAAGGCCGTGTAATGTCTGCTTTCTTCTGCCAATGGAATTTGCCAAAATCCCGAGGTCGAGTCAACACTAGACATCAATTTTATGTTCCTGGAGTGTTGCTGCAGTTCCTCCATATTACCAGGCTGGTCGAGTTCTCTTAGAATTACCTTATTTATCTTACGCGCGACATACACGATTCTAACCGATTTGTCTTTTCTCTTTATAATTACAATTGGATTACAATATTCGCTCCTACACTGCTCTATAATATCCCATTCTAGCAGTTGCCTTAACGTGGCCCTGACGGATTCCCGATCAGCAGTAGGAAATCCATAAGGCTTGCACCTAATCAGCTCGTGCTTTAATACAGTGTTCGAAGTCTGTTACTGTACCGGGACGATCAGAAAATATGTCCTCATAACGAAACAACAATTCACATAACTCATTTTTCTCTACCTCTGATATACCCGTCGAGGGTATATGGCGTAATTATGGTGTGCGCAATCTGGTTGTCCCCGGTCAAAACATTCTTAAATCTTACTTTCCTTTTCTTCACTCTCAATTTCAAAATCCAAGCACGTTCCCATGCAATGAAGTTTTATATTTACATAAGAAATCTGTTCCCAGCTTCACATTTTTTACGCGTCCATTCACTACAAAGCATCCTGTACTACAATGATTCTCCTCGCACTTTAATTCCAAGAGCACTTCTTGATTTATCGGCTTACTTAAACCGCCAGCTGCGGTTTTACAGGTAGTAATACTAATTTCTTATTCTTTACCCTATGTAAAAAAACCTTCCGACAGTGCCGACCCATTGCTTCCAGAATCCAGCAGTGCGTCAACTTTCTCGTCATTTACTTTAATTTCAATGATACAGTGAACATTAATCATTTCCCATTCTCTGTGTCTCTTCTCTTCCATCTCTAGAGTACACATATCCTGTTCGACCCACCCTCAATTTCAACTCGTCCCAAAATAATCCATTAAATGCTTCTTTCATCCCAGTTTATTTTTTTCTCCATTCTAGAACTCCCGCCATCTTAAACTTCTCCTGAGTCCACAAATGAAGCAATAACGATCGTAATGTTCTACTGTACCGTCACCAATCAGTTACAGTAAAATCACATTCCTCCTTAAGATAGCATTCTGTCCAAATATCGCTTTCTATATTAGAATCAAACTCACAGTGTTCTCCCTTAAAATCATCTAAATTAGTAGCTACAACATCATTATCAGGAAATACAGCATTACTTTTTTTTCCACATCATTACAAACACTTTCACAAACATCACTTTCAACAGCCGCTGATACATCATACAACTTGCTACATAAAACCTCGTTTACCTCCGTTGACAAATCACCAATACAAGAACCGTTCGTAGTTTCACCACACTCTGCTGTTATAGTATGTAAATTGTAGCTACAATGTCTTGCAATTTCAATATCAACAGTACCATTAAATTCCGCTGGGTTTTGATTTAAACCTGAGCATAATACGTTCCCCTCTCCTACATGCTCCTGCACCACATTAATTTCAGACTGCACATCAAATTCAGGTCCACATTCATTCTCAAACAAACATTCAAGCTCCACAGATCCATCCAGAATTTTGGGTTCACCTCCATTAGTAGAAAGATACACACAGATTTCTTTCTCTGAAGTACCAATACCAGCAGCTTCAACTTTCGTAACTTCAGCACATAAAACATCATTACTACCTTTCTAATGCCACGCCGTCCTTATTAACCTCCTTAACAAATTTCACCGTCACAATATCACCTGAAACAACATCACCCTCATGACCGAGATCGTTACCGCTGATTAGTAGCCCTTTAGAATTTTCTGTACCATCTAACTCCGCAAAATTCAGCTCCCCCTCAGTCTCCATATGCACACAGAATCTTTTATTCTACACTCCTGGAAATTGAAATAAGAACACCGTGAATTCATTGTCCCAGGAAGGGGAAACTTTATTGACACATTCCTGGGGTCAGATACATCACATGATCACACTGACAGAACCACAGGCACATAGACACAGGCAACAGAGCATGCACAATGTCGGCACTAGTACAGTGTATATCCACCTTTCGCAGCAATGCAGGCTGCTATTCTCCCATGGAGATGATCGTAGAGATGCTGGATGTAGTCCTGTGGAACGGCTTGCCATGCCATTTCCACCTGGCGCCTCAGTTGGACCAGCGTTCGTGCTGGACGTGCAGACCGCGTGAGACGACGCTTCATCCAGTCCCAAACATGCTCAATGGGGGACAGATCCGGAGATCTTGCTGGCCAGGGTAGTTGACTTACACCTTCTAGAGCACGTTGGGTGGCACGGGATACATGCGGACGTGCATTGTCCTGTTGGAACAGCAAGTTCCCTTGCCGGTCTAGGAATGGTAGAACGATGGGTTCGATGACGGTTTGGATGTACCGTGCACTATTCAGTGTCCCCGCGACGATCACCAGTGGTGTACGGCCAGTGTAGGAGATCGCTCCCCACACCATGATGCCGGGTGTTGGCCCTGTGTGCCTCGGTCGTATGCAGTCTTGATTGTGGCGCTCACCTGCACGGCGCCAAACACGCATACGACCATCATTGGCACCAGAGCAGAAGCGACTCTCATCGCTGAAGACGACACGTCTCCATTCGTCCCTCCATTCACGCCTGTCGCGACACCACTGGAGGCGGGCTGCACGATGTTGGAGCGTGAGCGGAAGACGGCCTAACGGTGTGCGGCACCGTAGCCCAGCTTCATGGAGACGGTTGCGAATGGTCCTCGCCGATACCCCAGGAGCAACAGTGTCCCTAATTTGCTGGGAAGTGGCGGTGCGGTCCCCTACGGCACTGCGTAGGATCCTACGGTCTTGGCGTGCATCCGTGCGTCGCTGCGGTCCGGTCCCAGGTCGACGGGCACGTGCACCTTCCGCCGACCACTGGCGACAACATCGATGTACTGTGGAGACCTCACGCCCCACGTGTTGAGCAATTCGGCGGTACGTCCACCCGGCCTCCCGCATGCCCACTATACGCCCTCGCTCAAAGTCCGTCAACTGCACATACGGTTCACGTCCACGCTGTCGCGGCATGCTACCAGTGTTAAAGACTGCGATGGAGCTCCGTATGCCACGGCAAACTGGCTGACACTGACGGCGGCGGTGCACAAATGCTGCGCAGCTAGCGCCATTCGACGGCCAACACCGCGGTTCCTGGTGTGTCCGCTGTGCCGTGCGTGTGATCATTGCTTGTACAGCCCTCTCGCAGTGTCCGGAGCAAGTATGGTGGGTCTGACACACCGGTGTCAATGTGTTCTTTTTCCATTTCCAGGAGTGTATTAACATTCACACAATCTTTTGTCTCACATTCATAAAATAGATCATTTAGCCCTAAATCGTCGTCATCGCCTTTATCGTTATCTTTCATTTTCTTAGGATTACGCCTTTTACGTACGATCTGATTTGAAAATTAACCTATTTGAGTCTCATCTCTTACTAATTTCATTTCAAATTTATGACGCCTTTGTGCCGATTTATTGAAACATCACAATTCCGTTTACTCGCGTCCTATTCATTGCCAGATTATTTTACCATCTCCGAACCGGAGATGCGGCGAAACTTTGTTTCGGGATCTCCCACCACGCTGGTTCATTTCGCCACGTGCCAGTCACTCGAAATTGTGTTCTTAGTGTCGTTCCCTGTGGCGAAAGTATGCGCTCCTATTACCCCTTCGAAATTTATCATTGGATGTGTTCTGTTACCGTTTCCCTTATCAAAACTGTTGTTTGCGTTCCTTTGATAATTTTACAGATGTCTTTCGTAGTAGTTACTCGGACTGTAGTTATGATATCCACTCTGAAAACTAGTTGTCGGCTTACTTTGCGGTTTAAATTTCAACGCCCATTCTAATTTTTCTACAAAGTCAAAAAATTCGACTATTGAGTTGCTAGGACTGTGCACTAGATCCCACTGCAAATTTTCCGGTAACCGCCTTTTCAATGTCGTAATTTCGGTAAGCACTCCTAATGGACTTTTCACATGCATTAATCTCGCAAATTCACGTTTACAAAATTCTCGCATCTACCCGTTAGCGTATTTAAATGTGTATATTTGCCTACGATTGCGGCTAACCTTCCAAATGTCTTTTCACGAATTTTATCTTCGCTTCGACGGACATTCTCCTCATGAAACCATCCCTGCATGCTGCTAGAAAATTTACTAGGTGATATTTCCCTTCGTCTCCAAAACGTTTGACCGTTACCGAGTTCATCCACGGAACACTGATGACTGTAGGGGTTTAATGTGCAGCTAAAGAGTTCAATTCGCTTTTTATTTCACTGATTTGCTTTTTTACTTCTCCATTTTCAGTTTTAATGCCAGATTCTACTTGTTCCTTTATTTTATCTATTTCTTTCTCCCCTTTACCTATTCGAACGAGTAAGTTGCTAATAGCCTCTGTCGTCTCAGCCATTAGAGCATCTTGCCTACTCATGCAATTTCTTTCGTTGCCTCCCAGATCTGCCTGCAACTCCTCCACCTTATCACTGAAATTTTTCTCCGCTTGATCTACCTTAGAGTCAAGTATCCAAACCTCATCAGAAATGTTGCCCATTTCATCCCGAATGGTTTTTAATTTTCCGTCTATCAATTTCTCGATTCAACTAGCAGTTTTACCCACTTCGTCTTTCACGACGGGAGCTATTTCGGATTGAACCTAATCAATTTTTAAATTTACGTCACGTATGTCGGATTGAACAGAATCTAATTTGGATCAGAATCCTCTTACTATTTGCATGAAATGCGACATCATGGCTCCCCCAAATACATCTCCCTTGCCTGATTTCGGACTATTTTCCCTACTAAATTCACCGCCGATCACGCTCTCCCGCTCCGACTTCGGGCTAAGCGGCTCGTTAGTATTTTCGGACCCACACTAAATGGCCGACTGCTTAATAATAGTGACATATATAATTGGCAATTGAACTACAGAATCATACATAATCTCGATAGCAGTGCAGGTACTTACCTTTGTCGTGCTGGATCCCTCTATCATGGTATTGCCGCCAATGTTGCAGTTGAACCCGACGCCGTAGATCTCGTAGCCTCTGGTGTGGTACTGCAACCGCCGCTTCACGATGAATCGCTGTTGAAGATACGGCTACCGGCTTGAACCACGTGCTTCCGACGTCGCCTCTTCTTCTGAGTTACTTTTTTATCACTCCTAACCACTGATAAAACTCTGTGCACACGTCTATTGCAAAATTCCTAGCTCAGAGCCCCGACGCAAACTGCCTAAACTGCCACAGAATTGGGACCTAGATAACAGAACGTTATTCACAACTATTAAAGAAACCTAATATTCAGTCCTGAACCGATCTCACATTTAAGTTTTGTGAGAGGTCCTGCCTATCGAAGTTGAGATAATACTTTTGGAAACACTTTGCAGAATTCAAATCCAATTCTAAAACTTTACAGAGTTCATATCCTGCAAAGAACACTTTTAAAATCCAATCCTGTTCCCACACTTTGCAAAATTCTTATCCCTCAACTAACACTTTCCAAATTCTTATTCCGGACGAGCCCCTCAGTTGCAAGCGAACATCCCAAAAATGTTCTGCTGACATGCGGTTCCTCTTCGTCGCAATGTCTTGGCTCAAATAGTCACTTGTGACCCTTTGGTTAAATTATCTGGCTAATGACAAGTTTGCGAAATTGTATGAAACAAAGTTAATAGAACATACAATAACAGTAATAATACTAAAGAACAAATGTAGCTATTATGTAATAACAAATATTCTATTACCTAATGATATGATAAGGTGTCATGCTGTCATCATTCAATGTGTTTTGTGTGGAGGGGATGATGTTCTGATGCTGAACTGAAAATACTGATAATTTAAATTTACTATATATTTTGAACAAATAAAGTTACAGAGTTGATAATTAGAAAGTTTGTCATTTTAATGATGCTATTTTATATGAAATGTCGATCGTTAAGATCGACCAAAGCGTACAGATTTTAGCATTCATATCTTTGTCACAAAACTTCTTAATTTCACTTTAACAGTAAACCCTAAATTAATACAGATATGAACAATATTCAAGTTTTATTGGAACCACAATGAAAATTTAAGAAAGACGGTAGATTAAAATTACTGTGGCTTCATTCCCTGAATTACTACAGAATTAAATAGTTTTCATAAACATTTCCCTTTATGGCTGATCTCAGGTCCGCCATATTTAACACTGCAAAGCCTCCCTGGGCACAAACAGCTCCTACGGGGTTTCCCTATGACGTAGGTTCTGGTCTGCCTCACTTGCACACTACAGCACCTAGGCCTGATCAGCCTGGTCTCATTCAGCAAAATAGACGCCTGTGAATATCCCCATCTCGTTACGAATCTGTGCTCTTTGTGGCACACGGTCCTGGATGACAGGATTCGTTTCAAGATTCCTGGAAGGCTGTCTCTTTCAGATATATACTTAAATGAGAGAGAAATGCTCGTTAACTCACAACAGCCTTCGATGTAATTGTCTTACGGCAGTCATTGCAGGTTTCACTCATTGCCCTCTTGACAGTCCAACCTGCTTCAGTCAACGTTTCCCTATTTATCTATCGTATTATGCTTTGTTTTGCACCTATTATACAGTGGTCTCTGTTCCTTTAGAAGCTTCTTTAGTGCCAACATATACAATGGAGGATCCCTCACATCATGAACTGCTCTATTAGGTACAGTCTGACAAGTGCATGGTCAACTGTTCCGTTAAGCATGAGCCACTGTTCTACAAGCTCCTTTCCAGAGGTAAACGTTTCTAGTTCCTTTCTGATATACGACGCTACTGCGTCTCGTTTTACTTTGCTGAATATATAAATCTTTATCAATGTTTTAGTTGACGTTTGTTCCTTGATAACCATTGTCGTCGCAGCTGCCTCATAACCACTAATATCAGTTGCTATGTGTCAATAAAGAAATCACGTCTATTCGCTGCTTTCAGGTCCAATATATTTTCATCGTGAGTTTCCGAACAACCTGTTCTAAATAGCGCTGAGAGAATGCATTTAGTAATGTTTTGTAGGATACTTGGTCACGCCGAGCACACACAGAACTTTTGTTTTCCCAATTGTTTGTTGGATTATGTGATTTAGGGATGATGGGTGTGGCTTCAACTAAACGTATGGTATCAACTGATAGGCATACGACGGGGAAGCAAACCACTCGCCATTTCAGTGCATGTCAACAACAACTGATGGACAGCCCTACCATCAAGAACCACCTCCTTGCTTTGGAGTAGAGACACGGCCGCCCTATATGTATACATGTGTACAACACACGTCATAAACGTTTGGCTTAACCGCCCGCATTTGGCTTTTAAACTTGGAAAATGTTTAACTGGTTCGTTGAGTCGTGGTACACAAACACGTGAAAGTAGCCTATGAGTACTTTAATGGCCACACAATGCATTCCTTTCACCTGTAGGGTAATCTTCAGCTAGGTAGAACCAGTGTCAACTGAAGGATGTTTACCTGAGAAGGCATGAGGTCAATCATACATTTCATAATGTGCCTCCCTAAAGGTGCCGACTCGAGACTTCATCAAGGCAGCGTTCCCACACCTCTCAAACTGCGTCAGAATGAATTGCAGAATACTCCATGAACACGAGGATGCTTGTTTAACTCTTCCACTCCCCCCCCCCCCCCCCGATGTCCCCCCCACCCCCGCCTCCAAATGACCGCAATCCACTTGCGCACATCTCGGACGCCATGGACACGAGAGAGCGTGTCTTGGATCCAGCTCACACCAATCTCTGTCACGTGTGAATACTAAACGGCTTGTTGTGTGTCTTGGAATCTATGCTATGACGCTATTCCGCAACACCAAGACAGAAGTGGATACTACAATAGGCACCTGAGAAGAATGTCTGCAACGCTGAGGCAGCAGTGAAACTAAACAGTCCTTGTTTCACTTACTTTCTCTGTGTAACTGGCGGTCAAATATTGCCCTACCAATACACTTCGTTGTCAGCCATGTTGTATTTCACTGTTGGTCGTTTATTGTTTCCCGGTTCCTTTCACTTTTATGAATAGCATAAGTGCTAAAGCTGAAAGTTGTAGTTGTAGTCAACAATAAAACTACGGGAGAACCATACCATTGGCCATGTTTTAACTGTATAAAATTCAACGTATATCTTGATGAAAGAACGTATTTTACCAGTTGCATATACATACACTACCAGTATTAACAAATTATTGAGGGAACAACTCCTTATACCATGTACGTACATCTGGTGAAGCTGACATTATTTCGTAATTATCAGCGCCCGAGCTTCTTCGAATCAGTTTCGATGTTGACATAATTTAATTTTTTCTAAATGTTCTTAGAACGCCATGTACTATTCTGTCTATAGCAGGTCACAAAAGCACACCCATCTCACAGCTGCATCCCAACCGCCAGTAATCTTAGCTACAGACACTGCACATGACAATTTGGTTGTGAATACTTCATTTGCTCCTGAATGTGCTATTAGCAATGCGCCAGTTTTTGAAACACATCTTTAATTATGATCTGAGGCAAAATGCTAACAGTCGTCGTAAGTCGTGTGATGTGCAGCGACAAACAAGGACCACAGTTATATGTTCATCTTCCTGACGTTAGTGATACCTTAGCTTCAGATAAGATTTCCGCTTTGTTTCCACTTCAGGTTGACACTGCTTACGAACGCATGTTTGCGAGACTTCTTAAACAGTGATACCCGCCGCCTGCTTCAACATCGTAGATTAGAATGTGCTCCGTATTTCCAACGAGCAGTCAGTGCGAGACAATGCGGTACTCAGACATCTTGACAGAGGAGTTACTTCTCTGCGCTGTTGCGGCGCGCATCGGTTCGGAAAACTTTACAGTGGAAGAGAAAAGTGTCAAAGTTGCCAGTGAGGATGTGATAGGTTTTACGTGTGCGCACGTTCGTATTTTTGTAACAGCAGGAGTTGAAGGAAACTGTGAGAATAATAGCAGGCGAGTGCAGTTTCATTTCTTCGCCAAAGTCATGCCAAATTTTCCGCTGTTGGATGACAGGAAGAGTTATACAGTGCAAGCGTTCCAGCGGGAAGCTGATTTCTTTTCGAAAATCCTGCCAAAGCTGCAACGAGGTGTTACGTGCACTTGTGAATGTTACGTGGCCAGTCGCCAAGTTTTGGTACTGGACGACTTGTCGGTCCTTGGTTTCAGGACCATGGATTCGAGGCAGCTCTTCGACTACGACCACTGCGAGACAATTCTGAGAACACTAGCCTACTTCCACGCAACTTCCATAATTTACGAAGAGAAGCAGGGTTCGCGTGGCTACATCCAGCAGAAATGGTCCACCGAAATCGACCAGGATTTTGAACTTTCGAAGGTAGACAGTCTGATAGACGGCTGGATGGTGGCCGGTGTTGAAGTTATTGCAACACTCGCCGAGCAAGTCTGGCCAGGTGAAGAGGGTGCTGACATCGCTAGACGGATAAGAGGAAAACGCCGGGAAATCTGTCACCGTTTTCTCAAGCTGAGGAAGCCGTCCGCAGTGCACCGGAACGTGGTGTGCCACGGCGACTTCTGGGCCAGTAACGTGATGGTTAAATACGACGCCAGCGGCAAGCCTGAGTCTGCCAGGCTGATCGACTTCCAGCTGGTGCGGTACGCGCCGCCAGTCTTCGACGTGATGACCATCCTCCTGCTGAGCACGGATCAGGACTTCCGGGACCGCCACCTACACTCACTCCAGCAGGTGTATTTTTCGACGCTCTCGGCACAGATCGCAAATGAGGGGCTGGACGCCGAGCGGTGTTATACTCTTACGGAGTTAATCGAGAGCTGGCACGACATGGCTGCAGACCTCAGTATTATCGCTGCTATTCTCCAACCACAAGTACTGATGGACAGCCGCCGGCTGCGGCTTCTAATGGCCAATAGAGAATCGTACGATCGCTTTCTGTACATCGACCGGAGGAGAGAGGTGCTCGAGGAATTCTCCGCAGACGCTTTCTACAGAGCGAGAGTCACTGAAGCTGTCAAAGAGTTTGTTATTCTCAATTATGAGTGGATTCATGGCGAAACTACAAAAAATTCGTGAATGTAAAGTTTCTTGTTTTCTGAATAAAATAGGTGATGGCTATTTGCAGCGTAGTAGTTTTATAATTTTGAAAAGGAGTTTTTACGATTCCAGTGGCATTTCACACATCAATTATGCCTCAGATGTATATTTTTTTGGTTTCTCTATCACTCCGTAACTAGTATAGATCATAACGTCTCAACCACTGAAATATAACTGACTGATGGTACCAGGCCATAGCTATGGTGGTCATAAGCTTATCTTTTATGAAATATGCGTTGCTGATATGGTGTGCACTATTCAGTACACCACTAGTAGTGGCGTTTAGTTGATTTTTCATTTTTTGAATCAGTTTCCCTCTGCAATCTGGAGTTTTCCTAGATCTCTGTTAGGACAATGGTAGACGGTGTATTTATGTGTGTGTGTGTTTGTCTGCCTTTATGGGCGGGTGTGCAACGACAAAAGATGTTTATCTAGATGTGTCTATATGAGCTGTCATGGAAGAGACCCTGCTGATCAGAAGTGTGACAACGTTCTATTTTACGCTTAAAAAGCTTGTTGAAGTTCAGTTCCTATTAATGCTAACTGTCCCGAAATAGTGTGGCTAATTATGAGCTGAATTCCTATAGTATATACAAACTTATGAGTCCGTATCAGTATCATTTCGAAGTCAAGCTACTTTGATTGGCTATATAATCGGACTGGAGAAGAGAGAAACAAATATGTGCGAATGTTACGACAATCTGTAATACGTCATTTCATAACGGGCGCAGCCTCCATTGATTGCACTATTGTAGCCGTGTACCACATGCTGTCAAGTCTCGTTTGTGCTTGTAGAACGTAACCCCATACTGTGTCGGCTTATTAAGAGACGGTTGCTTTTTTACGTGGAATTTTATTTGACATTTCGATGTAACGTTGTATTCGGTACAACTCTATGTATTAATAGAGACAAAAAATTCAAAAAAGGAGAATTTCGTGAAATAGTTCTTACCAATACAACTAGTAGAGGACAATGAAGCTAGCTTGTTTTGTTTAGTCCCAAAGCATGGCAAAGTGCAGTTGATAATATCGAGTTACGGATATGGAAACCGGAACACCATCCCACTTTTTGAACAGATACTGTACCTTGCTGTGTTAGTAGTGTACCTTGCTTAGCTTGGTCTCGATTAAACACAGAAAATCGGTAAACATTTGTTGCTATCCCTTCCTTGCTCAGCTTGCACCATTTCTTGTTCCAGCTTGTACCGCGCTGTCTGCTACCAACATACAGCAGTGGCAGTCAGTCGCTGCTGGAGAACCAGTTATTCTCCGTCTTTTGCTGTCACTGTCAAGAAATGTCGTAAAAGCGAATATCACATCAGGCTAATTTTTCCATTCTACATATACAAACTAATAAAATAAAACACTCTCCTGACGCTCTGCAACTATTGTCTATCACGAACCTCTTTTCGGGTTTTTAGGCCACCATCAAGTGACAACTGAAAGTCGCAAACACAGATAAAATAACGTACGACATACATAATGGTGTAGTATCTATGCAATGAGTATTAAGACGTGCAAAACTGTATTTTTCGTCGAAGAAAGTCAGGTGATTATGTTTCGGGCCAAGACCTGTCTGTAAGCGCTCTGAAGTTATGGAATTTCAATACACTCGTTCCATAGACATCTTAGTAATTTGCAGTCATTATCTGTAATGAACCTGACTAAAAGCTTTGATAAGATAGACGCGAGGGAGTTTCGCTTGTTTACAACAATGTATTACAGCTGCTATGTCGCTTATTTTGTTATACAAAAGAAAAAGATGGCTACAATTATCTTTCTTGTTGAAAGTCTCCCGAAAGACGATGAATGTAGAACTGTCTATCGCAGGCAGAAAATCAGGGAGTTAGTTTCACTGTGAAAACGTGTGAAAACTGAGCAAATATTTGTAACATTAAAATTTCAGTCTTAGCCCTAAATGTGAAAACCAACGTCACGTGACTATTTCGATTTTATGTTGATGACATGCGCAGTACGTCACGCTCCCTCTATAGATATTTCTGCTCCATGACGATCCAAACAGACATTACCGATAGAATTACGTTAGATACGTGGAAAGATGAAAAAAGAGTGTTCACAAAGAACAGTATTACCCCTTTTGTGTTATATGGGTATCGTCACATTTTAGAAAAAGGAATAATACAATCGATTTAATTATTATAATCAAACACAGGCGTAATTGAAACTCTTTCGTGTTATATTAACTTTGAAACGTAAAATCTATGCTCATAGAACTGACTAAAGGATAGGGCTTAAAGTGCGATGAGCCACCTCTGTGACAGATTCAAAATATAAAATTTTATTGTAAAAAATTCCATATATTCTCTGTGACTCTCTGGGATGTAGAGGTTATCTTTTATCGTGCCACGTATTACATTTTATTACCTTTCCATTCACGGATGCATCGCTGGAAGAATAATTGCGTGTACTCTCCTGTCGGATGTGTTATTTACCCAGTTTCATCCGCACAACATGTAGTAGTTTGATTTCCGCCCTGAAATAGGTTCTTCAAGTCTCGGAAGTTATTAGTGCCCAAGCTGATTGCCATGTAGAAAGTTCTGGACCGGGTAAGTGACAATATTATATGTTCAAGGATTCTGCTACAAATATATGTGACTGATTATACGGCGGAAGTTCTATGTATCACTTACATTTCTTCTTGGTAGATGAATTCACTCGCAAATTATGTATAAAACTGCCTGATCCTTGCGTGTATTGTGTGCGCGCTATTCATAATGAAATACGTTCAAACATGTAGAGTAAGGAGATTGAAAAAACATCGTACCATTACGAAAAGAAAGTTCACTATACAGCTATGATAATCTATTGCACGTTTCCAGTATTTGCCAAGTGAAACAATGTGATATTAGGAAATATAGCGTAAAAATATCGTTGCTCTGACTCAAGCCAAACAGGTTCAAAATGGCTCTGAGCATTATGCGACTTAACTTCTGAGGTCATCAGTCGCCTAGAACTTATAACTAATTAAACCTAACTAAACTAAGGACATGACACACATCCATGCCCGAGGCCAAGCCAAACAGGCCGTGTGTGCCATCTCGAAATCGCCGTAGTTTTTACTCATCACAGGTGAGCTGTTTTAGATATCTCGGATATTATTATTAATTTATTTATTCGTCCGGGAAACATGTCACAATAATGTTGGACTTTTCATCATAAAATATACAATGGAAATAGATGGCTCAAAGATTTCATACACATGGGATATATATCTTTGTACGAGGATAGGACAGGTGGTCGACCGTGGCATTGCTGAAAGAAACATCTTGACATCTGCCTGAAATGATTTAGGAAAACTACAGGAAACCTAAATCAGGATGACCCGACAGAGCAAACTCCTTGCTCTAGAAAATGAAGTCAGTGACTTGACGACTGCACTTCGTCTTTCTGTTGGTCCCTATGTACAGTGTTCTTTGATCATGCACAGTCTACACCAGATAATTTAAAAGATAGTTTTATCACTTCACACACTTACCTGCTTGTGACTCCTGGACCATGCGTTCCTAGCTCTCGTTTCATTCTGTTCGTAAAACTTACTCTATGGCCGTAAATTTTTAATTGTGCTCCCTGCATACCTTCATGTCCTACCTACAGTCCGTCTGAAAAACTGAGACAGCATCCCACAATGATGAAATGTTGAGCTCTGAACAGTTCCGTTAGCATCGTGTGGTATAAGGTGTGGCAGTTGTCACCTTTCATTATTAGCAAATCTAAGTCATTGCATTACGTACGAAGTATGTTTTAGCTGCTTTATGAAGAAATATAATCATTTTCATCTTCTTGGACAATTCATTATACAAGTTTTTTCTCTGGAACAAAACACTGTTTTGAATTCTTTTTGTTTCTCCACTGTGAAAGTCCAAAGTGGCTCTTGTTCCATAATAACCCATAGAACTACTGATGAAATACTTATTAATGTTTTCTCTAACATACAAAGCAGATTGATAGATGCACTCCCATGATGCAGTAAGGATAGCCAGCTTTTTTAAAGTATCTCTTTAAAATATGCCATACTATTACATCTATTCATTATTATTATGTCTCCATTATGCAGTTAGAAAATTGTATCCATGTCTTGTGCCTTTGATACGAAGAGAAGGATCTTTTGGGGTCGAATGTTATCTGCACGCTGTGCTCTCTGAGTTCTCTGACAAGTTCGTAAGAACCAATGTCTTGTGGTGATATACAGTTCCCATATACTGAGTGTACCACAAGACATTGGCTTTTACCAACTTGTGACATACAGTTCTCATGTATACTTAGTATATGGGAACTGTATGTCACCGCAAGACATTGTCTGTTACGAACTTGTGACATACAGTTCCCATATACGCTCAGTTTATGGGAACTGTATGTCACCACAAGACACTGGCTGTAACGAATTGGTGACAGAACACAGAGAGAATGAAGTGCTGATAACATACTTATTGACAGTGTCATTGTGTGATCAGTCCCTATTCGCTGAAAATCAGTACTTATCCCTAAAAACCTTGTGTTTTTAATACAGAAAACAAATTTATCATCTATGATTGATACCACACTGTTATATTCCCTCTTTATGCTGCAGTGAACGCTGCTTGTTTCGTTGCGTTCAGTGTCCATTTATTACATACTGCTCAATTGCTACCAGCCGTGAGGGTTGAATTTGCTTTGTATGTAACAGCAGTTCTACATCAGTGTCTGACTCTTGAAGTAGTTGTATATCAACAACAGAACTGGACCTAATACCCTGACACGAGGCACATCTATGTTTACATGCTTATTGTCTGGGAAATGTTTTACTAAAAACTTGTGACGAGTGACCTCTCTCTACCTTTTGCAACCTGTTTTCCAGGTGAGACTGCAACCATTCACTTTGTGTTCATCTTATACCTAATGCTTCTAGGTTGTTTAGTATTATTTTAAAGTCATCTTTATCAGAGGCCTTGGACAAGTCTAAGAATACGGCTGTAAGACGGTCGTCTTTCACAAGCTGCGACATAATAGTGAATAAAAACAGTGATCCAGGTACTGTCAAATCTTTTTATTCCAGTATTTGATCACAATATAAAGTCGTTCGACGATGACCAATTTCTGTCAGTATTTTATTTTATCACGATTGGTTTCTATAATAGTTATCAAAATTTCAAAGTCTGCTACATATATTTTACCTAATGTATTTTCATCAATTATGGTTCTTACGTAAATGAACAATATCTCTAAGCCCACAGTAGCAACATATGTGGAGCATATACGCAAATATATTTCTTGTAGCTACTGCACTACAGTATGTTTCGTACAGTAACGCCAGTTGAAAAATGACTGTGTGGACGATGAGGTCTATTTTACACGATATTTTAGTTCAACGCGACGATGCTTTGCTGAGTGTGTTAATATGTTTTCACGATGCCACTACTGTTTTATCACATTAAGACATGGTGCAGAACAGGTACGCTTTACCATATTTTATCTGTACATTTCCCAGTTTGAGTGATAGTATATCGTGATATTAAATACTGTATTGTTTTGAAAGATAGACTGCCCACTAGTTCTATACTTTTATACTGTACATCTAAATGTGGTCATTACTGACTGATACCGATCACCGTCGAAGGACTTTATACTGTAATCAAAAGCTGGAATAAAAAATATTTGACAGTTATCTTTGTCAAGAGCTAGAAGTACCAATTTTGTGAACTCCTTAATAACGGTTGTTGTACTTTTCTCATTTCGGAAACCGTACTATACTTCGTCGAAAGGGCTACATTTCATTCAGGTAACTCACTAGTATATCTTTCTTGAGTGATTCATTTATTTTTAAGAACGCAGACAGTAATGAATCTTTCTTTTGCTTTTCTTTACTTTCCGCCTTACTTTTCTTCAGCAAGGGCATGACTCGTGAGTGCTTTAGATACACTGCAAAAATACCTGAACTCGAGGACTCCATTACTAGGTTCGTTAATGGGGCTTGCACGATATCTATGGTCAGTCCTTGGATTTTTGTGAGTCACTTATCACCTGTTTCAGTTCTGGCAATGTTTCTTGCCGAGTTGCATCGTTGTTCGGAATCTACGGTAATTGAAGGTTACTGTGGGTGCCTGGCTGGGTAAATCAGTTTGAAAGTCAATGGAAGACAACGGCATCTACCTCCAACAGGATCGTGCCAAGTAAATCACAATGTGTTCAAAACAGTCTTTGACTGCTTTACTATGCTGTCTATGTAGACATTCAAAACAAATTCTGGAAGCTCACCTATGCCTGCTTACTTCCTGTTTTTTATTTTAATTTTTATATTGTCTTCCTAACTTACAGCCAGGATAGCTCTGCTTGTTAAGGCGCAGCTCCCGGGACGGAATCGACTCCACCTGATGGATCAACGACGAGGGTCGGTGTGCTGGTCAGCCTGCATGTGACTTTCAGGTGGGTTCCCACACCCCACTATGTGAATACCAGACTTATACACAAGTTACGTCTTAGTCACATGCTTAGCAAACATTTAGGAAGCTAACTTTCACATGAGTAACACATACGCAGACAATTGGAGAGCATATTCCGCCCCGATGGGCGAGACTTATCCGACCAGGCAATATGTTTCCAGTCATCAACAGTCCAATGTCGGTGTTGATGGTCCCAGGTGAGGCGTAAAGCTTTGTGTCATGCAGTCATCAAGGATATACGAATGAGCCAGCTGCTCAAAAAGCCTGTATCGACGAAGTTTCGTTGAATGGTTCGCACGCTGGCACTTGCTGATGGCACAACATTTTGCGGAATGGTTGCACTTCTGCCACGCTCAACAATTTTCCTCAGTCGTCGTTGGTCCCGTTCTTGCAGGATCTTTTTCCGGCCGCAGCGATGTTGGTAATTTGATGTTATACCGGATTCCCAATATTCACTGTACACTCGTGAAATAGTCATATTCACTCATTGTAGCAGCAGTAAGAGATCTGACAACTAGACCAGGCATTTGTTGCCTTATATGGGCGTTGCCGACTGTAGGGCCGTATTCTGCCTGTTTACATATCTCTGTATTTGTATATGCATGCCTATACCAGTTTCTTTGGTGTATGATTTATCGTGTAACCAAAATTGAATGTTTTCCTGCCGGCCGGAGTGGCCGTGCGGTTCTAGGCGCTACAGTCGGGAAATGCGGGACCGCTATGGTCGCAGGTTCGAAACCTGCCTCGGGCATCGATGTGTGTGATGTCCTTAGGTTAGTTAGGTTTAAGTAGTTCTAAGTTCTAGGGGACTGATGACCTCAGAAGTTGAGTCCCATAGTGCTCAGAGCCATCTGAACCATTTTTTTTTTCAGTGTATAATGTTGAATTATCTTCCATACTACATAAAAACAAATTTTCATTTTTTGCAAAAACAGACATAATGTCTTATGGGATAACAGCAATCAGTGATTTTATAATGTTACTTAAAATCCGTCTTGATTGCAAAAAAATTTTTAATTATTCATATGACCGGTTTCGGTTCATTCAGAACCATCTTCAGATCTGTAAAAATAATTATACTAATTTACTATTTCACGGAAGCAAATGTTTTTCATTCTATCTAATCAACATCAAATGTACCAGAACGTACCTGATATTTCAGTTACAGGAGTAACTCGTCCAAATCCAGCAACTTTCACATGCTACGTCACATAAAATTGGTTGGCAGAGTGCACGTCATTTATATTAATTATAACACTATAACCGACAGGTGGCGTCTGGTACATTTGTTACATTCCATTTGTACATACTGTAGTCAGTAGATCTTTTTTATATTAAAAATATTTGGTTAAAATATGTAGATGTCAAAGTTAAAATCTGTACTTGTCAGGATTAAAAAACAGTAAAATTATCATTTTTATTCGATCTAAAAGCATAGGGCGATTTATATATCTATGGTGCTGGTGTGAACTTGTTTTCCTCTACGGTCTGCTTCCGTGGTTCCCGACATTGTGGAGATCCAGGCCGAGGGATGAGAGATGGTGCGCGGTGGAGAAGCCGGAAGACGCGTGCAGCGCCTGGCGTCGTTGACGGGGCCCTCCTGTGCGGCCCTCTTGCCCGCGGCGATGGACATCAGACGACTGAGCGCACCGTGGCACAACACCAAAATGGCGGGAACCACGGAAGCAGACCGTAGAGGGAAACAAGTTCTCACCAGCACCATAGATATATAAATCGCCCTATGCTTTTGGATCGAATAAAAATGATAATTTTACTGTTTTTTAATCCTGACAAGTACAGATTTTAACTTTGACATCTACATATTTTAACCAAATATTTTTAATATAAAAAAGATCTACTGAATACAGTATGTACAAATGGAATGTAACAAATGTACCAGACGCCACCTGTCGGTTATAGTGTTATAATTAATATAAATGACGTGCACTCTGCCAACCAATTTTATGTGACGTAGCATGTGAAAGTTGCTGGATTTGGACGGGTTACTCCTGTAACTGAAATATCAGGTACGTTCTGGTACATTTGATGTTGATTAGATAGGATGAAAAATATTTGCTTCCGTGAAATAGTAAATTAGTATAATTATTTTTACAGATCTGAAGATGGTTCTGAATGAACCGAAACCGGTCATATGAATAATAAAAAAATTTTTTGCAATCAAGACGGATTTTAAGTAACATTATAAAATTTTCATTTGATGTATACGATCCACCAACAGCAAAAATAGTGTGGTATATAACAATCAGATATTACAACAAACAAAGCACTCCAGACTGGGGTCTTGAAAGACCGCAAGTGTCACGTCATGAAACTTCTCCAACGTGCCCAGCGGAGGGTTTAATAGCATGAGACCGTCGTCGGACAGAGATGGTGCTGGTTGCTGAAGGCGGAATGGCCCCCGGGTCAGTGGAGCGTGCGAGGGCGCGGAATGCGGACGCGGGCCGGGGAAGGAGACAATGGCCGCTTGAGGTCCTCACCCATCCTGGCAGAGGCCGCGCCCGCCGCCGTCTCCTCGGCACACAATGGCGGCGCCCGCGACGCGAGGTTAAACGGATTAATTAGCCGCGGCAAACGACGCCGGCGCGGCCATCACTATCCGGCCACCGCCCGCCGAGCAACAGGTAAACTGCGTGCCCGCTGCGGGTCACTGGCGACGGCTCCTCCGATATGTCTGAAGTACCTGTACAGAGACCAGGCTGCAGCTACGTGAGTCGAAGGACATGAAAGGAATGCAGTAATTATTGAACCTGTACGTTAAGTAGGCAAAGGAAAATTAAGAAAAGTAGAACAATTACAATGGACGTTGACGTAATTAGAATAGAAAATGAGGCATCGAAATAGCACGACGATCGAAGTAGACAGTACGAAATGCAGACCGGCAATCGCAAGAGAAGCACTACTGAAAAAGAGATATGCACTGATGGAAAAAATCGCAACACCAAAAAATAATTAATCTAGAGTAATCAAATTTCGGTAACACATTTTTCCTAGGTATGTTTAAGTGATTAATATCCAAGGTCACAGGCTAATGTAGGGGCTATAAGCCATTACAGACGTGTAATGCTGGTACATTAATAAATGGTTCAAATGGCTCTGAGCACTATGGGACTTAACATCTGTGGTCATCAGTCCCCTAGAACTTAGAACTACTGAAACCTAACTAACCTAAGGACATCACACACATACATGCCCGAGGCAGGATTCGAACCTGCGACCGTAGCAGTCGCGCGGTTCCGGACTGAGCGCCTAGAACCGCTAGACCACCGCGGCCGGCACATTAATAAATGGTATAAACGCCAGCGTATTGAATGCAAGCATAGAAATATGCATGCATTGTTATACATGTAGCAGATGTCAATTTGTAGGATTGAGTTCCATTCCTGTTATACTTGGTCGGTCAATACAGGGGAGGTTAATACTGTTTGTGAATGACACTGGACTTGTCCGCTGATGGCTCATATGAGCTCGATTACAGACCTGGCGATTGAGCAGAGTGTAGACACTCTGTAGAGCATGTTGAGTTACAACAGCGGTATGTGGGCGAGTGTTATCCTGTTTGAAAACACCCCCTGGAATGTTGTTCCTGAATGACAGCAACATAGGGCGAATCACCAACAGACGTACGATTTTGCAGTCACTGTGCGAGGAGTAACCACGAGGCCGCTCCTACTATCATACGAAATCGCACTGCACACCATAACTCCATGTGTACATCTAGTGTGTTTAGTACACAGACAGTTTGCTGGCAGGCCGTCAACTGGCTTTCTGTAACTAAGACACGGCCGTCAGTGGCACCGAGGTAGGGCTAGCTTTCATCAGAAAAGATAACACACCTCCACCCTGGCCTCCTATGATCTCTCGCTTGACGCCAGTGAGTCGCAAGTGGTGGTGGTTTAGCGTCAAAAGACTGCACGATACAGGCCGTGTGGCTCTGAGCTGTCCTTGCAGTAATCGAGTTGCAACAGTTCGTTGTGTCACTGTAGTCCCAATCGCTGCTCAAATTCCTGCTGCAGTAATAATAAGCAATTCATCGCAGGTGATACGCTGCAAGAAAACAGCATACGTAGCGTTTTATCGAAGGTAATTATTTTCTGCAGCACTAGTTCACTCATATGGACGTGGAGGGGTTGGAGAAGAGAATATCAATGCAGACGTATTATAATTAAAAAGGGCCTGATTCCTTCTGTAATTCAAAACTCTAAATTCAACAACATATCACGTAGAGACGAGTATTTGTAAGTTTATGTAGTCCATTCGGAATAATGGACGCAGTGGTTTTATATTGGCGTGAGTCTGAGCTAATGCAAAAGTAGATCGTGGGTGCGATTCTAGTCGTCAGCCAAGCAATAACTGACATTCTACAGACGTTTTAAGTTCCCATAATCGCCACCAGATTCGTAAAGAGTTACTGTGGCAGCAATGTTGACAATTGCTGAATGGTCGTTGGCGCATGTTAACGTGCTGCGATTAGTTTCCCCAATGCGTCCTGCACTTGTCCATTAGAATTTAGTTCGGGAAACGGCAGGCCAGTCCATCCGCTGATTATACTTTTGATCCAAAAGGTCCTTCACCAATGTTGTTCGATACGGTCGTGAACTGTCATCTACAAAAATGATGTCAAGGTCGAATGCATCCCTGAAAAGACACAAAAGGGAAACCATTGTGTGTAGTGTGTTCAGAGACTTGGAGAGTACGCCCATGATGCATTATGCTTCCCCACGACGTAACACCTGGACCTCTAAAACGATCATTTTCGACAATGATAGACGTACGATAATATGGCGAGATGTGGGAACACGTAATACACCCAAGAACAAAAAGTTAAGCGGCGAGCAGACTGGTTTGCTCTTTCCCCCAACTTAAATCCCGTCCAGAATGTGAGGGTTGTTTTGGAGCAGACATATTGCTGCACGTCAACATGCACCAACAACTTTCCATCAGTTGTCAAGCGCACTGGTGGAGAAATGGAACGATTTGCCACACGAACTCGTTATCAACCTTGTAGGCAGCATGGGAATTCGTTGCAGAGCGTGTAGTGCTGTCCGTGAAGATCAAAAAATGTGTGTGAAATCTTAAGGGACTTAACTGCTAAGATCATCAGTTCCTAAGCTTACACACTACTTAACCTAAATTATCCTAAGGACAAACACACACACCCATGCCCGAGGGAGGACTCGAACCTCCGCCGGGACCAGCCACACAGTACATGACTGCAGCGCCTCAGACCGCTCGGCTAATCCCGTGCGGCTCGTGGAGATCACGCGCACCCTATGCAAAACCGTGTCCCACCGTATGTATTGCCCAGGGGACCGTCGTGAATCGCGGTGACTTCTGTGTGATATTTGTCTTACAACAAAAGTTTCATTTCTGTTTTTCTTTCAGGTCCCTTCTGTACTACACAGCAATAGTTCAAGACATGGCCCAAGTGCCATCGAGGTATGCAACTGTGTGACTTGGCACTGATACACCACGCCAACTGTCCGTAAATTTTGCGCACCAGTGTAGTTTGTTTCAGGGTCCAGCATCTTGCTCAGTCATCTTTATTCTTTGTGCTAACCAGCGAGTGACACTCAAGTCACAACTTGTCTGAATTATGGCTGTGGGTTTGCAATTAGTTTGCGAACCTGGACTCTCCATTCGATTTTTAAGCTTTTTAACGATTGGCTTGTAGGACGACGATTGTTCAGGGCCAGATGCACTTTTTTGTCGCCCGTGATCTTTCTGAAGTATGATTGAAATTTTCTTTTCGCTTGTTTTCTTGGTGCTGTTGTAATAATGATTAATGTATCACTTTTTGCAATTTCTACTTCAAGAAAGAATGATATCGCATTGTATGTTCTCAGACATTGACCACGAGCAGGAGATAGGCAAAAGAGTGTGGGATATTTGTGTTTGACGGTCAATACTACAGGTAAGGCACGTGTTGCACTGGACTGTGCGGGTTCAGTACGGATTTGGCATCAGTGCAGGTTGTTTACGAGTACTACATACGTCGTATTTGCATTCAGAGGACGAGGTCGACGTGCAATGAAAGACATAACCCAGTAACCAAGACAGCCAACATTTATTGAATGCTTCAAGAGCAACTGTTTCAACAGTCATGACAGCCTACACAAAACATGGAAAGACATCATCGTGTAGATGTAGTAGTGGGCGCAAATCTAGACTAAATGACACAGATCGTCGTAAGCTAAAGCGAATTTTGTCAAAACAACACAAAACTACGGCGGCTAAAGAGATTGCAAAGTTCAATAGCCATCTTCGAGACCCTGTATCTATCGACACCGTCTTCCGAGAACTCCATAAAGCGAATATTCATGAATGACCTGCTATACCGAAACCATTAGTGACGACAACCAACGCAAAGAAGTGTAAAACATGGTATCAGGAGCATAAATCCTGGACGGCTGATCAGTGGAAATACGTCACATTGTCCGACGAGTCAACGTTTCGTTATTTTCAACATCGAGCCGGGTATACGTCTGGGGAACGCCAAAAGAAGCCTACAATCCTGATTGCTTGATTCCAATCGTTAAGCATGGAGGTGGAGTGTGATGGTTTGGGCAGCCGTATGATGGTTTTCTCCTGGCACCATCATTGCTCTCAAAGGCATTGTTACAGCTAACGATTATATGAACATTTTAGGTAGTCAGGTGCACCCCATGATTCCAATGTTGTTTCCCAACTAGGATTCCATATTTCAGGAGGGTAACGCACCCATTCACACGGGCAGGACAGTACAGTGAGAAGCATCCAACTGAACTGCAGGGTCTTCCTTGGCCAACACTGTCCCCGCACTTGAACATTATTCAACCCTTGTAAGCGGTATTGGAGCGCAGACTGCAATGCATCTTTCCGCCTCCCTCGCATCTACAGGAGTTAGATGATGTTCTGATCGAAGAGTGACATAACATTTTACTGGAGACTATGCAATCACTACATGCCAGTATTCCTAGAAGAATCGCAGCAAAAGAGGGTCCAACCCCTTAATAATAAACCATTCCTAAGTAAGTACAGGTGTTCACATTCATCTACATCTACATCTACGTGATTACTCTGCTATTCACAATAGAGTGCCTGGCAGAGGGTTCAATGAACAACCTACAAGCTGTCTCTCTACAGTTCCACTCTCGAAAGGCCCGCGGAGAAAACGAACATTCTTCTGTGCGAGCCCTGATTTCTCGTATTTTATCGTCATGATGATTTATCCCTGTGTAGGTGGGAGCCAACAGAATGTTTTCGCAGTAGGAGGAGAAAACTGGTGATTGAAATTTCATGAGAAGATCCCGGCGCAACGAACGTCTTGTTTTAACGATTGCCACTCCAATTCACGTGTAATGTCTGTGACACTGTCTCCCGCATTTCACGATAATACAAAACGAGCTGCCCTTCTTTGTAATTTTTCGATGTCATCCGTCAGTCGCACCTGATGCGGATCCCACACCGCACAGCAATACTCCAGAATAGAGCGGACAAGAGTGGTGTAAGCAGTCTCTTTAATGGACCTGTGGCGCCTTCTAAGTGTTCTGCCAATTAATCGTAGTCTTTGTTTTGCTCTACCCACAACATTATCTATGTGATCGTTCGAATTTAGGTTATTTGTAATTGTAATCCCTAAGTATTTAGTTGAATTTACAGCCTTCAGATTTGTATGACTTATCGCGTAATCGAAATTTAGCTGAATTCTTTTAACACTCATATGAATAACTTCACCCTTTTCTTTATTCAGGGTCAATTGCCACTTTTCACACCACACACATATCTTATCATTTTGCAATTCGTTTTGGTCATCTGATGATTTTACGAGATGGTAAATGACAGCATCATCTACAAACAATCTAAGATGGCTACTCAGGCTACTCAGATTGTCTTCTATGTCATTAATATAGATTAGGAGCGATAGAGGGCCTATAACGCTTACTTTGGGAGCGCCGGATATTACTTCTGTTTTACTCGATGACTTTCCGTCTATTACTCTGAACTGTGACCTTTCCGACAGGAAATCAAGAATCCAGTCGCACAACTGAGGCGACATTTCATAGGCACACAATTTGGTTAGAAGACGCTTGTGAGGAACGATGTCGACAGCCTTCTGGAAACCTAAAAATATGGAATCAATTTGACATCCCCTGTCGATAACACTTATTACTACATGAGAATAAAGAGCTAGCTGTGTTTCAGAAGAACGATATTTTCTGAATCCGTTCTGACTATGTGTGAATAACTCGTTTTCTCCGAGGTACTTCATAATGTTGGAACACAGTATACGTTCCAAAACCCTACTGCAAATCGACGTTAGTGATATGGGCCTATTTACTTTTCTGGGTATTGGTGTAACTTGAGCAAGTTTCCAGTCTTTAGGTAGGGGTCTTTCTGTGAGCGAGTGGTTGTATATAATTGCTAAATATGGAGCTATTGTATCAGCACACTCTGAAAGTAACCTGACTGGTATACCATCTGGACCGGAGGCCTTGGCTTTATTAAGTGATTTAGGCAGCTTTGCTACATCGAGGATATATCTGCTTCTATGTTTCTTGTGGTGTGCGTACTGTAAGACCTTCCGTACACATACCATCAGATTATTTGACTTGTGGCTCTAATGAAGTAGGCGAGAGTCAGCAATATGTCTCGTGGTCTTATTGTGGCGTGTTTATCCTCTGCCGTTAGGTCAGACGATAGAAATGCCACTTGCACTCTTAGAGTATCAGATTGACGGTGACCAACTTTGAACAGAACTTGATTAATTTTCACACACATTTATTAAAATAATAACAAGCATAAAAATAACTTAACTTGGTTCTGGATGCTATTTACAATTGACAATCTGAAGTTCCTTTGGTCTTGGTACGTTAATCTTATTCTCACGTGTCTCTGATACTTGACAAAGCCTCTATTCATTTATCTTTATGGCTATGTACAGGAATGTGGTAATCTTGTTAGGCGCAGACTGAAACTTGACTATAGACTAATGCAGACTGATGCAGACTGACTAATCGGTGGTCTGTACATAATACCTCGCGCGTTCAGGTATCACTGCGCGAGTGTGATCCGCAAGGAGAAAAGGTTCTACGCTAGCAGCAATCTCATTGGCTGCGTTACATATTAATACGCGGATCGGCGGAAGCAGAATTTGGTCCGTCTCCATGACAGCGCCATCTCGTAGTGCGGAGACGGACGAGCGCTGCGCCTCCGCTGTTGTGCTTAGCGAGGCGCGCTCTAGTGGGAAAGATGTGTACGCGCTGACTACGCGGAACTATGTACACAACATTTCTGATATTGGCAATTGATCTAGTTTGGAATTCAGGAATATTTACTTCGTTTTGTTTCGTGAAGGAGTTTCGGAAAACCCTGTTTAATAACTCTGTTTTAGTGGCACTGTCATCAGTGAGTTCAGCAATGTTATCGCGCAGTGACGGTATTGATTGTGTCTTGCCACTGGTGTGCTTTATGTTTGACCAGAATCTCTTTGGGTTTTCTGACAGATTTCGAGACTGAATTTCGTTTTGGAAATTATTAAAAGTACCTCGCATTGAAGTAGGCGCTATATTTCGAATTTCTACAAAACTTTGCCAGTCTTGAGGATTTGGGTTCTTTTAAATTTAGCATGCTTTTTTCACTGCTTCTGCAACAGCGATCTGACACGTTTTGTGTACCATGGGAGATCAGTACCATCACTTATTAATTTATGTGGTATATATCTCTCAATTGCCGTCGATACTATCTCTTTGAAAACATTCCACAACTTTTCTACACTTACATGATCAGATCGGAAGGATTGGAGACTGTCTCTTAAAAATGTGTTAAGAGCATTACTAAAAATGGTTCAAATGACTCTGAGCACTATGGGACTTAACATCTAAGGTCATCAGTCCCCTAGAACTTAGAACTACTTAAACCTAACTAACGTAAGGACATCACACAACACCCAGTCATCACGAGGCAGAGAAAATCCCTGACCCCGCCGGGAATCGAACCCGGGAACCTGGGCGCGGGAAGGGACAACGCTACCGCACGACCACGAGCTGCGGACAAGAGCATTCCTATCAGTTTTTTTTAAATAGATGTATTTTGCGTTTCTTATTGATGGTTGTAGGTGTTACGGTATTGAGTCTAGCAGCAACTGCCTTGTGGTCGCTAATCCCTGTATTCATCACGATACGCACTGTTTGTCCAGGATTATTTGTTGCTAAAAGGCCAAGTATGCTTTCGCAACCATTTACGCTTCGAGTGGGCTCATGAAGTAATTGTTCAAAATAATTTTTCTGAGAAAGCATTCAGTACAATTTCGGATGACGTTTTATGCCTGCCGCCGGATTTAAACGTATAATATTTCCAGCATATCGAGGGTAGATTGAAGTCACCACCTACTATAACTGTATGAGTGGGGTACCTATCTGAAATGAGACTCAAATTTTTGCTGTTCAGAAACTATATCTTCTAAGTCGGGGATCCATAAAACGATCCAATTAATAGTTTATTCTGATTGTTAGGTATAACCTCTACCCATACTATTTCCCAAGATCTATCTACCACAAATGGTTCAAATGGCTCTGAGCACTATGCGACTTAACTTCTGAGGTTATCAGTCGCCTAGAACTTAGAACTAATTAAACCTAACTAACCTAAGGACATCACACACATCCATGCCCAAGGCAGCATTCGAACCTGCGACCGTAGCGGTCGCTCGGCTCCAGACTGTAGCGCCTAGAACCGCACGGCCACTTCGACCGGCTATCTACCACAATTTCACTACAAGACAGACTGCTTCTCACTAATAAATACTCCACCACCAACTGTATTTAATCTGTCCTTTCTGAACAGTGTTAGATCGTTTGAAAAAAATTTCGGTTGAACTTATTTCCAGCTTTAGCCAGCATTCTATACCTATAACTACTTCAGTTTCAGTGTTTTTTATTAGAGCTTGGAGATCTGGTTCTTTTCCAACACAGCTATAACAATTTACAACTGCAATACCGACCGTTTCTACGACAACATTACGTGTTTCGCCTGCCCCCTTTTAGACTGATGCCCTTTCTGTGGTTCTCTGAGACCCTCTAACCTTCCAGACAGCCTCCGCTACCCTTGTAGCCGCCTCCAGTTTGTAGTGGACTCCTGACCTATTAAGTGGAACCCGGAAACCCACCACCTGATGCCGCAAGTCAAGGAATGTGCAGCCTACAGCGTCACAGAACCGCCTTAGCCTTTGATTCAGACCCTCCACTCGGCTCTGGACCAAAGAACCACAATAGGTTCTATTGACGATGCCGCAGGTGGTGAGCTCTGCTTTAATCTTGGAAGCAAGACTGGCAGGCAGTTTTTACCATTTCCGCTAGCCGCCCGAAACCAGAATCTCCTCCGATCCAAAGCGACACACGTCATTTGTATTGAGATGAGTCACCACCTGCAGTTGGCTGCACCCTACACTCTTCATGGCATCCGGAAGCACCCTTTCCACATCCGGAATGACTCCCTCACGGTATGCACACGGAGTCCACACCGGCTTCCTTCACATCCTTGGCAGCTATGTTCCTAAGGGGCCCCATTACGCGCCTAACGTTGGAGCTCGCAACTGCGAGCAAACCCACCCTTTGTGACTGCCCAGGCACCAAGGGCTGAGAAGCTTCCTCTGGAATAGCGTGGACGACTGTATTCGGCTTAAACACATCATCATCCATAGATAATACCCTAAACCTGTTCATCAAACGAACCGGAGAGGCCCTACGATCGGATCCTCGGGAAGGCTTTCGCTGCCTGGCAGACTTTGGAATGATCTCCCACTTCATCACGGGTGAGGTGTCACCCTCAGTGCAGGCAGTACCTGGGGCGGCCACAGCAGTCTACCGATCGGGGGCACGTGGGACGTGTTCGATGTCTCTCGCGTCCCCGTTTCCGCCCCCCCACCCGGCGCCCCCTCCTCACACACAGTGATGCCCCTTGGCAGCAGCCTCAAACTGTATGACGGAAGTCAACGGACCTTGGAACTGTGAGCCAAGGGTTGCCAACTCAGCTCGCATCACAGTTCGTATCCATTACTGCAGTTGCTCCTGTTAGAAGATCATAAAAATATATAAAAAAACTAACAGTGTACTCGCCTTATTAGCAGCAGGAACACGAGTTCCTCTGTCTCTGACGGTCTATCCACATTATTTTGCCTATCCTCTGTATACTTACATTATTCCCTGTAAGTGGAATTCAGTATCTTTGCTGTTCTTTTTCATCTTAATATTGAAGTTGTTTGTAATGTTTTTGTACAGTCTGAGAATAATGTTCGGTACTTCATAGCATGTCATTCCCAACGTCACTACTCACCCCTCTGCAACATGTAAGTCTGCGTCCATTGCACATACACATACAAGAATGTATTCTCTTTCAGCAAAATAAGTAACCGTCGTGCGAAGACACAAGTGTTGCAGGTGCACAGGAGTCATACGTTGCATATGATATCACACGTCAGACACGTGAGTCGTCACATTTTCAGGGCATGATTCACAGTAATTTAGTTCATGTCAAAGTTAAGAGTCATTTCCAAAGAATAGGCTAATTCCATTTAGGTAACGTCGACTACAACTCAGAATAGGGTCAAACTAACTTGCGTTAGCTGAATTTCATGATTAAAGTTCTTTGGGAGCCTAAGTTACAAATAAATAAATAATAACACCGATGGCACGAAACTTCCAACAGTTTCAAAAGTTCTTAAGATTTCGTGAAATCAGGTAGTCGGGTATCTTCTTGAGTATAAAGATGAGACTGGGATCGTCTGAGGTAGAGGTTGGTCAGCGTCCTCATCCGTTTGGGAGGGAGGGGTAAAATACCTACTGTGAAAATCTGAAATTGTACAATTGTAACAATTCCCGCCACTAAGCGTCAAATAGAGCGTCTCAAGAACAGAAGCTAGTTGGATTGAATGTCAATTAACCCCATACACGAAAGACTGCTCTTGTGACATTAGTGCGGAAATACTAATCCATCACTCCACTACTTGGTTCAATGTGTACGCAGAGTACTATTTGAATTCTATGGTTTCCTTCACTCTCTTCCCCGTGAGAAATCTGATTTACCACCACCACCACAGATCATGAAAATTACGCTGCATTGTGCAAGACCATATTCCATTGAATGGGTGCAGAAATTCAAAACCTTTGCGCGATTTCATTATACGCGTAAAAAATTAAGCAGTTAAACGCTCTATAATTGTGGCACACAAAAGCTGTTAAACCTGTAAAATAATGGAATTCCTCTGGTTTCAACCAGTTGTTAGTTACTAGTACTACGTCGGGATTATTACTATTTACAAGTGAGACTACTTCTAGTTTCTTGCCATGGATGTTCCTACAGTTAAGTAATACTAGTTTTAATAGAACTTCAATATTTTATTTCTTCGATCAGCAAAGACGAATGTTACTCATTAATTTATGAGACTGATTTTCTCGAGGTGTAGGCGCAGTTTATGGGAACTTTGGAGCGATTTTTTTATCCTGAAAAACCGATATACGTACGCTACATGACTCTGCTATCTTAGTAGATGCATACAGCACGCATGATACAGTAAGACAGTGCGAATTGAGGGTTCAATCCTCCCACTTAATAATGGAGGCCCCATAAACCCATAAACTTAACCATGCCCAAACTAACCCACACAGACACCACATCTACGGAATTTAGCTCCATTCTTCAAAAATTTTGCACCCCTCCTGCCGTCTCCCTTCGTTCACCCACTAACGCATCGCGGCAGGTCCAACCTTCACTGCTGTTGCGCGATCTGTCGATGTCTTACGGACGATCCGTCCACGGTGATCGACACGCCACACCATCTACAATGCTATAAAATGGTCAACGTCAGAATATCGACGGTACTAGTTACAGAGCATTAATTCTTCATTTTCAGACATTTTATTCTTCTTTTTGATAAGTGGATACGACAAGTTTTGGTGCATACTCGGTATCGCCGTTCAAATGATGCTGGAAGTCGTTAACTAATACTTAGTAATACTGCTACTGTTCATGTTAAAATTCCTAAACATGGATCAACCCTTCAGTACTGGTGGCCTTACTCATAAGGAGATAGTGGCGGAGATGGAATTTTATTTAGGGCGGCAAGTAACTGACGTAAACAAATCATGACACGTAGGTGTATGATCGTGTGATAATTTTACGTTGTCGGTCCAACGATCTGGCGGCTGATAAAGTGATACTATTCTTACATAACACTTCCTTTGTGAACGCGGTGAACTTTGTTGTCGAGGAATAAACGGCTGACCTTACGTAATTCAGCAGATAGCAGCTAATAAAATGTTGTGTAACGAGAAATAGCAACCAGTGCAAATACAGACCTTTTGTAGAAAGAGATTTCTTTGTCTTGGTTACGTTTCTGATAACAAGATGTTGCTTAAAACAACGACAGGTGTCGATAAGACTGCCTGAAGTAATGGTGACGCCATGAGCGAAGGAAATAAGGAATGATGAGCAATTCAGTCAGGCCACCAATTTAGAAATATGTAATGCCCGTACTCAGTCTGTGACTTATCGTGTGAGGCGCTGAAAAAGTTGCATTGAGAGACATTCTGGTTCATACAACTTGTAGCCACGAACAATTCACGGAGGAGATGCAGTGAGATATTCAGTGAGAGAAGCGTCATACGACTCCCCGACCTCCGTGTAGTCGCACAAACGTCACAGTAACGAGAAACTGTATTATTTTTGTGAAGGTACAGTTTTCCGATAGGTTACTGGAGGCGAACAAAGCGTTGCACAAGACCTCCCAACTTGCCACTTTTGGAAGATGTGGACTCGAAATAAGTATGTGCAATTCGTGTGTTCCGAAGCAATGGTATAGCTGCACCGAACGTGTTTGTCATCCTCTATTTTTTGTTTCAAGATAAATTTTTCATGGAGGACTTAGCAAATAGAAGACATTCACTCGCTGTTCAATCTTCAAGAGGCTGTGAGGTAGCAATTCAAGAAACCATGGGAAAATCCAATTTGTAGGACTAAAAACGGATTTCCACTGAATAAGCGAACATTTGATTCACGCACACACCAAGTGTGTCTTCATTAAAAGTGTAATACACTACCTCTGTCCGCAAACTGAGGTCGCCATCTTGGCAGTTGGAGACTTCAGAGCAGGTTCCCGCGGTGGGTGGAAGGGATATCTATGCTGCTATAAGCTTATGGCTCGGTCATTCCGTAACCTAAATAAACTGGGATGTGGTCACAGCTTACTAGACTGACTTTAGGGTTAGTGACTTTGCCATCAAGGCTGAGATAAAAAGGCCTTCCATTAAGCAGCACTTCCCAGATGTACACTGGAGAGACAAAGTAACTTGTACACCTGCCTAATATCGTGTAGGACCCTCGCAGGCACGCAGAAGTGCCGTAACGCGACGAAATATGGACTTGACTCAACGCCCGAAGTAGTTCTGGAGAGAAATGACACCGTGAATCCTGGAGGATGTCCATACATCCGTAACAGTACGAGGGGCTGGACATCCCTTCTGAAAAGCAAGGCATCCCAGATCTGCTCAATAGTGTTCATTTATGGGTTTTTTGAAGGCCGGTGGATGTGTTTAAACTCAGACGAGTGAAACTGCAGAAACTCTGTAGCAAATCTGGACGTGTGGGGTGTCGCATTGTCATTTTGGAATTGCCAAAGTCCGTCGGAAAGCACAATGGATATGAATGGACCCATGTGATCAGACAGGATGCTTACGTATATGTTACCAGTCAGAGTCGTATCATGGGTCCCATACCACTCCACCTGCACACGCCCCACACAAATACAGATCCTCCACCAGCTTGAACAGTCCACTGCTGACATGCAGGGTCCACGAATTCATGAGGTTGTCTCCATACCCGTACACCTCCATCCGCTCAATACAATTTGAAACGAGACTCGTCCGACCAGGCAACATTTTCCAGTCATCAAAAGTCCAATGTCGGCGTTTAAGGGCGCAGGTGAGGCGTAAAGTTTTGTGTCGTGTAGTCATCAAGGGTAGACGAGTGGACCTTCGGCTCCGAAAGCCAATATCGATGATGTTTCGTTGAATGGTTCGCACGATGATGCTCGTTGATGGCCCAGCATTGAAATCTGGAACAATTTGCGTAAGTGTTACGTTGAGCGATTCTCTTCAGTCGTCGTTGGTACCGTTCTTGCAAGATCTTTTTCCGGCCGCAGCGATGTCGGAGATTTGATGTTTTATCAGGTTCCTGATATTCGCGTTACATTTGTGAAATGGCCGTACGGGAAAATCCCCATTTCATCGCTACCTCGGAGATCCTGTGTCACATCGCTCGTGCGCGGACTGTAACACCACGTTCAAACTCACTAAAATCTTGATAACCTGCCATTGTAAGAGCAGTAACTGATCTAACAACTGCGCCAGCCAATTGTTGTCTTATATAGGCGTTGCTGACCGCAGCGCCGTATTCGGTCTCTTTATATATCTCTGTATTTGTATACGCATCCCTGTACCAGTTTCTCTGGCGCTTCAACGTGTTATACACCCCCTGACAAACAAAGTTATGCGACTAGAATACACTGTTCGATGTCAGTGTAACTTCGTACACTACACATCATCGGCGGGTACACAAATGATTACAGTTGCAACTCCCTGCGATAGGCAGAACGGCCACTAGAATGCATGAGTGTTGTTTGTGTTTAGCGTTTTTACCAGACGTGGTACGGCATATAAGAAGCGTCAAAGGAGCCAGATGAGTGATCACTGGTGATGGGCACGGAGACGCCACATATTCTTTTGAGACAGCGTTGTCAGCACCTGACTGAGTATGAAAGGGGCCTCATTTTGGGTCTCCGCTTGGACGGCTAGTCGAATCGTGCAATACACAGATTCATTGCGCACTGGGAAGTGACAGCGTCACGGTGTTGGACTGCATGGGGGCGTTATGGCAGGCATACTCATCGTCGATGTTCTTGTCGACTACGTCTGACCAGCATAAGGAAGCATCGCACTTCCTTCATAGCCCTTTTACATCTGTGGCCACCATCTGAAAACAATGAGTGGATTCGTTGCAATATTCTTTGTCATCCCACTCCCCTGGTCGGAGACCAGAATCAGTCCGTCTAGGGAATTACCGTCGCTTGCGTAAGCTGCTGCTAACAACACAACATAAACGACTGCGTTGGAGTGGCCACGTGGACTGCTGATAAATGGCGTCGCATTGTATTCAGTGATGAATAGCAGTTCTACCCTACTTTGGATGACCATTGTCGGCGACTATCGCGACGACATAGAGAGAGGTTCCGGTCTTCCAAAGTTGTGGAGAGGCACAGCTGTGTAACTCCTGACGTCATACTGTGCGGAACCTTCGGGTATAACTTCATATAGCGGTGTTAGTGAATGAAGGAACTTTGGCGGCAGAATTGTATCTCAAAGACATCCCGCGCACTCATGTGTTATCTATCATGCGATAGAATCATGGGCGCTATTCCCTTACATGATGTTTCTATATGAACAGTGTGAGTGTTGTTGAGTGTTTCCGTGGCCAGAAAAGTCTCTACATCTGTCTCCGATAGAAAATGTATGAGACAAGGTTTTGCGTCAACCTGTACCAACAGGATGAGAAGAGTTCGTTGAACTTGTGGGACAGCTTGCCTCAGAAAAGTATACAAAGACTTCATGACAACCTTCTCAACCGAATCAATGAATGCATCCAGGCGGGATGCCGGGGGGAGGAACGACGTACACATACGTGGGCTCAAAGTGTCAAATTCTTTGTGAACTTGACTCGATATCATAATCTTTATCATGAGGGAATCTCTCAACCAGTGACGTTTCATTTGGTTTCTACCTCTCATTCCGAGTGTTTCACTTTTTTGCCAGGAAGTAACAACGAGAGCTGGAAACGACCAACGAAAAGGCATCCTGACACTGATGAGCTGAAAGACCAGAAATTTAGAACTAGGAGTATATCGTGGGGTTCACAAATTCGTGAAGTCGGCTGGCAATTTTCCTGGGCCTTGGAGGGAAGTCGTGTAGCCTCTGGGACGAAGGTGAAGTTTTAGTGTTTAAAAACCTGAAGTTGGTCGACAGTCATCCTTCGTGATCATCACAGACAGTTTTTCATTACGGAAAGCCTACAACTACAGCGTAGTGTGTTGGTATGCAGGAACGCGGAATCCTACTTGGTCATTGACCGGTTTTCTACGTGAGTGTCGCAGATTAATGATCGCGCACGTGCTCGGTAGGTACAGGCCTCATCTAGCTAACACTTCAGGTGTTGTAACCGTTATTACGATGCATTAATGAGAGTGGTTTCCACCGGGATACCATTCGGCGACCTGCTCCTCAGCAATACATCGACTGGTGCCGTAGAGATGAGCAGTTTAGAACTTGCTGAGTGGTGTATGTAGCCGCTGCTCTCTGCTTCCGGAGAACCCGTTTACCGGCGTGTGTGTGCTCGCGGTGCTAGCCTCAGGAGACGCTAGTATGGTGAGCAGGATGCCGCGGACAAACGGGCGTGGCGGGCCACGAGGCTCCTGGCCTGTGCTCCCGAGCCTGGCGGCAGACGCCTTAGCACCCGCCTGTCAACCAGGGGCGGCCGCTCCGTCCAAACACCGGCTTTGTTCCTCGACAGCGCTCCTCAAAGAGGAATGCGTTGGACCTCTGCGGAGAATGGGCCGCCGGTCACCGCTAAGAGGCTTCGCCGTGAGTGCCGAAGGGTCTGCCCTGAGAAGAGGTGAGGCAGTGGCCGTAAACTGGAGACTGCGGACAGCTACTCTCTTGTTTTACTGCGGTATTAGCACAGTAACTTCACCTCATCCCAGACAAGATACTCGATTAAAGCCGGAATTCAGTCTAGCTAGAAAGTACGAAAAGAAAAAAAAGTAGCACACTGTTTTACGAGGGATGTTCAATAAGTAATGCAACACATATTTTTTTCTGAAAGCAGGTTTGTTTTATTCAGGATTCCAATTTCCCACATTAGTTCACATTATTTTGGCTACAAAGCCCTAGATTACAACTTAATCTCCGTTCAATGCGAAGGCCTTATGCCGCTTTACTGGCAGGGCCTGTATGCCCTCATGGTATCACTCTACTGGTAGACATCGGAACCAACGTCTTGCTAAATCAATAACCCTTTTATCCATTGTGGATGTGGAACACTGCGACTGTGGTGTGAAAAGGTTTTCAGAAATTACTGCAACCAGTCGCCTTTTATGTAGATGTATTTTATTTAACCATGACCGGTTTCCAGCTGCCTAGCAACTCATCATCAGATGGTATATACATTTAGTGCTTTTTTGTACCCAATGGGTACAAAAAAAGCACTAAATGTATATACCATCTGATGATGAGTTGCTAGGCAGCTCGAAACCGGTCATGGTTAAATAAAATACATCTACATAAAAGGCGACTGGTTGCAGTAATTTCTGAAAACCAAATCAATAACCTCTCCATCATCCATTTACTGCTTCCCGCGGAGTGAATCCTTCATTAGGTCAACCAATGTAAGTCGGAAGATGAGAGATCTGGGCTACAGGGTGGCGAGGAAGAACAATCCAATAAATATTTGTGAGGTGCACAGACTTGTGTGAGGCATTGCATGGCCATGGATATGGAGAAGTTCGTTTGCATTTGTGTGGCGACTAGCAGCTGTAATTATTTGTTCAATTTCCTGAAGGTAGCACAATACACTTAACAGCAGATCGTTGCACCATGAGCGAGGAAATCTAACAGAATGACACCTACAGAGTCCCAGAACGCCATCTCCTTGACTTTATCGGCTGAGGATGAGCACTTGAACTTCATCTTCGGAAGAGAGGTGGATTGCGCCACTACATCGATTGTTTCGTGTTCGAAGCGATGAACCCACGTTTCATCGCCTGTGACGCTATTCGACAGAAAATAGTCACCGTCAGCCTCGAACCACGCAATCAATTCCGCACAGATTCCTTGCTCTTTATGATCTTCTGTTAGGCGGCGAAGAACCTAAAGGGCACGCATCTTTGAGTACCCCAACAGATGGCCGAGTGTGTTGGCGCTACAAACGGAGACGTCCAGTTATGAAGCAAGGTGTTTGATTGCGATCCGTCGACCACCTCGAATGAGAGTGTCCGCCTGTTCCAACATCGCAGGAGTCACAGTTGTGTGCGACCTGCCGGTACGCGGAAGATCGGACAGGTTTACCTGACCTCCTTGTGATGATGACAGATGCCTTGCCCAACGACTCACCGTGCTTTTGTTCACTGCCCGGTCTCCTCAGATACTATGCGAATGCCTATGAATATCTGTGACGCTCTGGCTTTTCGCCAACGAAACTCAATGGCAGCCCTCTGCTTGCAACGCACTTCCGGTGCAGAAGCCATTTCGAAGGCTACGCATAGCGCCACCACCCATCGAAACTGCCTGAAGCTATAGGGGCTGAAGCTGGAATATTCCGCTATGTCCGACAGCAAATCCCACATTTTCCAACCGAAAATGGCGAAAAATGAAATGTCTGGCGTTACTTATTGAACACTCTCGTAATTAGTTAATGTATACAGTGCTCAGCATTACGTGAGTACAACCAGTACGGCAAACAGTATCGAAGTAATGGTAGTATTTTACTGTATCATTAGTACCAGTAATTTTTGATCCAGATACCGGTACAGTAAGGAATAATTTCATGTTTGAGATTCAGAATCTGTCTTCACCCGCCAGTATAGCCGAGAGCGCTAACGCGCTGCTTCCTGGACTCGGGTAGGCGCGCCAGCCCCGGATCGAATCCGTCCGGCGGATTAACGACGACAGCCGGTGTGCCGGCCAGCCTGGATGTGGTTTTTAGGCGGTTTTCAACATCCTACTAAGTGAATACCGGGCTGGTCCCCAAATCCCGCCTCAGTTACACGACTCACAGACATTTGAAACACATTCACACTATTTAATGATTTACACTAGGTGCAGATAACTGGGGTACACTAATTCCGTCCTGGGGGGTACAGGATGGCGGCAGGAAGTGCATCCGGCCACCCATTACAAGTAACATGCCAATTCCGATTAACCATGGCCGACCCTGAGTAACCGAGGGACAAGGCGCAAGCGATAGATAGATTCAGAGTCTATCTTGTTCTCCTAACCAGTGACAGGAAAGAGCTCCTCGAACTTTTGAAGGAGATCTAAACCACTAGACTATATTGTGAGATGGAAACATACGTTAAGAAACAGAAAAAAATTACAGTAGCACATGAAGAGAAATTGGAATATATACAAGACTTTAAGGACATAGTAAAACTGAAAGTAATTGGAGGCACAGAAAATATTTGAAAATTAGTGTAGCAACGCAGAATCGGAATTTCTGCAGATGTGTGGAAATGGAACTGTGTGAAGTGAAGTACTGTGCGGAGCCGAAATATGAACCATGAGCAGAGGAATATGGAACGATTGAAGAATTTTGAAATGTAGATGTGGAGAAAAACGAAAACAAAAAACGGCATATAATGACTAACAAAGCTATGCTGAAGAACACGGAAGAAGAACGGCAATTAATGGATCAGGCTTGCACTGACAAAGTGTGAAATATTTTCAAAAGTTGGAGAGGTATTTGGACAGTAGAGAAAGCAAAGACCGAAGAGAACTGATTGTGGACGATCTGTTTCAAAGATGTAAATGGAACAACCTAAATAACGAAGCTATCAACAACAAAAAGGAAAGAACAAATCACAAATCAGGAAACGACGATTAAGAGACGTCTGATGAAGTCATATGCCATGGATCCATGCTGCTTAGGTTCGCTTGCTTGATACCTCCATTATTCTTTCACATTCAGTTTCTGAATCAACACCTCGATGATTTTTGGCATAAGTTCCTAGCAAGAGGAGAAATTACGTAATAAATTATCTGTATCTGTTGATGATTTTTGTTTTTAACCAGCACAACTAAGTTCAGGGTATTTTTAAGCTTTACGAATAATTTAAACTAAGTCATATAGCTACTGATGGGTGGACGAAAATACGGAAACACTAAAAGCACAACATATTGCAATACCTAATACAATGGAGGAAAACCGTTGGCATTCAATACAGCTTCCAGTGAACTTCGAATGGATGAATACATGTCCTGTATGGTTTTACGGGAATCTTATACCATTCTCCCTGCAAAGTAGTTCGGGTAACGATGATGGAGGTGGGTAGCGATCTCGCACACTTCTCTTCAAAGTAGACCACAGAAATTCAATAACATTTCGATCTGGTGATCGTTGTGGTTAGGGGAGATGCGAAAATTCGTCAAAAAATGGTTCAAATGGCTCTGAGCACTATGGCACTAAACATCTGTGGTCATCAGTCCCCTAGAACTTAGAACTACTTAAACCTAACTAACCCAAGGACATCACACACATCCATGCCCGAGGCAGGATTCGAACCCGCGACCGTAGCAGTCGCGAGGTTCCGTACTGAGCGCCTAGAATCGCTAGACCACCGCGGCCGGCGAAAATTCGTCCTCGTGCTCACAAACCCAATTAGTCATGACCAGGTTAAGAATACAACACCTAACCAGATCTCGAAGTCAGGAGAACCTCGCCAGACACCGTGCTTTGCGTGGTCGTCTACCGATCAGTCTGTCTCTTATGACCTCCTTGTGGATGGGACGCTAAACGCCATCTTCCTTCTTTTTTGCTACCGAATAGATTCAAAGGGACATGAAGTCTTTGTACTGATTACAGTTCGAATCAGATAATCTTTAATACCCTCCCGAATCTTGACAAACTAGAAAGTGTTGTTGATTTGATGCACTCCCCTCGTTACTCTATCCCTTCCTGCTATCTTCAAAACAATAAATGGCTAATGGGGCAAAACATTGTGTTCTGAAGAGAGGCGCCAGATGTTAGAACTGCCAAACCGGCATCGTAATATGAGTTACTTGGGAGATGAAGGCAAACAATTACGAAGGGATGAAGTACTCATAACATACTAATAACCGACGGTCGACACGTCGCGCAGTCGCTTAGAGTAGATATAAACCCTTCTAACCGTCGGAATAATTCAAAACCACTCATTTGTCCCTCGCCTCCTGCGCACCTATCGTGTGCCCAGAAGGTGATTCAGGTCTGCAGGGAATCCTAGAATGTATTTAGTTTTCCCACTATTTAAATCAGCCAACTAGACAAATGCTGCTATATTTCACTACTTAGATATGAGAGACACAGAAAGAAAACAAAGAGCAGTTAAAGAAATACAAAACGCAGTGGACAAAATTTACGCGTTTAGCAGAAAGAAGGCATAAACTACTTGAGTTTTCATCCTTGAGTGAATGCAACTAGATCGACAATAATATCATCTGGTCTTAGAGAAAAGCAGTTACTTTGTTACTCATTGAAACAAGAGCGAATTCAAATGACGTGAGGTCTGATACAACGGGAGTCATACAAGATAGTTGACAAATGTGTGTTACGCCGTTACAATTAAAATTTTCTTATTTAACACGTTATAACGCGGAAACTAATTACCGTACGAGTACGAAGCTTCGTAGTATTGATGTCCAGAGCTTGTGGTGCATGATTTCCATGCGTCACAGCGTCTCCGTCCAGTTTCATCTATGGCCACCAGTGCCGTGCCCAGTGATCGTGATTCTTAGGCTCACACACCTGGCCAGTCTCAGTGCTCTTGTTGACGTGCCAACATGAACTTAGGACAAAAGGATCAGGGCTTTATTGACGAAGTTCTATTGCCAAAACAACAGCAATGCTGCAACTGCACTTCGTGAATATCGCCGGCTGAAAGGATTACGGAAGGGTCCTCTTCCTCCACCTGCTGTGTGGAGCGTGATGAAGTTCGAATCAACTGAAAAACTGGGCGTCACTATGGGACGACGCCGAAGACTGGTAGCACCACAGGTGATTGATGAAATCTCTGTTGCTGTGACAGACAACACTCCGCGCAGTTCCCGATAGTCAGGGAGTGCGCATGCTTTGTCACTACAATTCAACATCCCGTGGTCCACTGTACCGAATGTGCTTCGAAAGATCTCAAATGGTATCCGTACAAGATCCATATCGTACAGCAGCTTGTACCACTGGACGCATGACGATATGTTGACTTCGCTCTCCACTTTCTCGCGAGAATTGAAGTTGACGAGGGCTGGCCCTGGACCATCCTGTGGACAGACGAAGCTATTTATTCTCTGACGGGTGAGGTGAACACAGAGAAATGCCGAGTGTGGGGATCTTCACCTCCAGTCATTATGCAAGAAGTTCCACTGTATGGTGAACGTGTCACCGCGGTATGGTGTGCCTCCACGATTACGTTCATCATTGGCCCATTCTTTTTTGAACAGGTGGCGCTCAAGGACCAAAGACGTGCAGTGTGACTGACAGCATTACTGCAATATGTTTCGCCAGCATGTCATACCCGCCGTGAAGGAGACTGACGCGTTGAACTCCACAGTTTTCATGCCAGATGGGGCCCCACCACAATTTGCTCGTGAAGTTCACCTGCTTCACCGAAATACATCTGGAAAGGATCGAATTATCAGTTGATTGTTTCCAAATGCTTGGCCAGCACGATCAACTGATCTCACTCCGTGATTTCTGGTAGTGGGGCTACCTGAAGGACAGGGTTTACCAGAGGAACATTCATACACGTGCTGATATGAAGCGCAGCATATCAGTACAGGTACCCAGCATACTTAAGGATATGTGGTTTCAGTCTGTACTGGAAACTGATGGGCACCATATTTAGCCTCTTTTGTAGCAGTAATGGTACCGGTATGTAATGGCATGATGTACCGTAGCAGCCCATTAAGAGAGTTTAAATGGAATTGATTCTGCATTAGTTCCCCACGTCCTTGACATTAGTGGTACCAAGTTTGGTACTCGTACAGTAATTATTACTTAATTTCAGTGTTGTGTTGTTGTTGTGGTCTTCAGTCCTGAGACTGGTTTGATGCAGCTCTCCATGCTACTCTATTCTGTGCAAGCTTCTTCATCTCCCAGCACTTACTGCAAGCTACATCCTTCTGAATCTGCTTAGTGTATTCATCTCTTGGTCTCCCTCTACGATTTTTACCCTGCACGCTGCCCTCCAATGCTAAATTTGTGATCCCTTGATGCCTCAGAACATGTCCTACCAACCGGTCCCTTCTTCTTGTCAAATTGTGCCACAAACTCCTCTTCTCCCCAATTCTATTCAGTACTTCCTCATTAGTTACGTGATCTACCCATCTAATCTTCAGCACCACATTTCGAAAGCTTCTAGTCTCTTCTTGTTCAAACTATATATCGTCCATGTTCCACTTCTATACATGGCTACGCTCCATACAAATACTTTCAGAAACGGCTTCCTGACACTTAAATCTATACTCGATGTTAACAAATTTCTCTTCTTCGGAAACGCTTTCCTTGCCATTGCCAGTCTACATTTTATATCCTCTCTACTTCTACCATCATCAGTTATTTTGCTCCCCAAATAGCAAAACTCCTTTACTACTTTAAGTGTCTCATCTCCTAATCTAATTCCCTCAGCATCACCCGACTTAATTCGACTACATCCATTATCCTCGTTTTGCATTTGTTGATGTTCATCTTATATCCTCCTTTCAAGGTTAGACAGTGTTAAATGTGGAAGTTTAATTACAACCAAAGGTAACGGCTCTTCGTAATATGATATATCCCTCGCTGTGTCTAATCATTATCCGATACGCGTAAAATTCCTTCAGAGCTTCTTTCTTGTTTCTTTCCACAACTGTATTTGGGTTCAGTTGCTTCAAAATGAAATGGTAACCGTTTTCTGCTCTTATAAAAATTAACTGATACTGAAATACATAGTAAGAACGATACGTTTCAGAGATACATGGTAAGCCTTCTCTTCTTCGTTCAATAATTATATCACGACTTGTGCACTCAAAATCCAACGTTAAAACTACTCAGTGACGGAAGTTAGAACACCAGTTACACTGAATACACGTTCGAATGGGAAGTTACTGGGATATTAAAACTGTATATCGTACTGAGGCTCGATCCTGGGTCTTCTGCCTTCCACTGTGAAGTGCTCCACCTACTGAGCTATCCAAGCACGATTCGATACCCATTCTCATAGCTTTACTTCCGCCAGTACCACATCTCCTACCTTCCTCCTGCATATGTTGTGGGATTAGTGCACCTGAAAGAAAGAATATTGCCGAGACATGGTTTAACTACAGCCTGGGGGAATGTTTCCAAAATGGATTTCTCACTCTGTAATGAGTGTGCGCTGATTTCAGCCTTCCTAGTAGATTAAAACTGTGCATCGGAACGAGACTCGGACCTTATTCCAATATGGCACAGAATTTTAATCTTCCATTAAGTTTCATAACAGCGCACACTTTTCAGCATTCTGGGCTTTCATGTTCTCCAGCTGTTCTTTTGTCGGTACGAATCACAATTTTATACTCATGGATACCATTAGATCTAGTGCAGTTTCGAGTATATAAACCATGCGACTGTACTTAGGTAAAATTCTCTGTAGTTATTCAATAATTTCCCATCTCAGTCCAACGTTGATCTGTTTCCGTTTGTTCGCCCCCAATGAAAGACATTTGCAAAAAATTATAAGATACGTTTGGTAATGGTAATAGTGTTTCTACTCTGTATTAGACTTCTCCTTTGATCGAAAACACAGGAGTCAAGTAATGTTATTTAGTGGTCATGGAAGTAGCATCAAATGATGTAATTTCTAACAAACATTTTAAGCTCTAGCATTTTGTAGAAGATATCTGATCGCAGAGTTTATTCATTCATGCAGTGAAGTAATTCTGATGGTGGCATTCGCGGTGGGGTTAACCGAGCATTTATGCTCATGTAACACTCTCGTGGTGTTTCTCTGCTGAATTTCTTGGCGCCGCTGACAAACTTGATCAGTTTTGGTAATAACAATGTGTTCGTGTTTGTTATATTCTTTAGTGAGATCATAAGGTAATGCTACACTTGCCAAACAGTAATCTGTACTTCTTCTGCTTTTTACTTTTCGTTGGTTCAAATGGCTCTGAGCACTATGGGACTTAACATCTATGGTCATCAGTCCCCTAGAACTTAGAACTACTTAAACCTAACTAACCTAAGGACATCACACACATCCATGCCCGAGGCAGGATTCGAACCTGCGACCGTAGTAGCCGCGCGGCTCCGGACTGAGCCCCTAGAACCGCTAGACCACCGCGGCCGGCTTACTTTTCGTATAGCAACGTTTTGTTCATAAGCTTACGACCACTGTCTTTCACCAACTTGATTCACTGTACGAGTATTTTTCCTTACTTATTCGTAGTCTTCTTTCTTCAGCAGTTTCTCTATTCAGTTGACACTCTTCCCTAGCTTCATGTCGTTCTTCTTCTGTTTTCTCTCAGTTTATTCATTTTCTGAAGCTGAACGTGCTTCTCCTTCCTCATCTGTTTCATTTCTCCGCTGTTCTTTCTGTTCCTTCTTTTCATTCCACAGCTGAAAATGTTTATTCATTTTTTTCCGTTTGGGCATCCTGATCAATGAATTTCCGTTCCATACAATGTTTACAACGTTAAGTAGTTCACTTTCAGTTAACTCTGTTTCAAATTCTATCATTTTTACTTTTCCGTGTTCTGGTTTCATCGATTTCCGATATTATACTGACGCACGCATGTCTCCATCACCTATATAACCTTTTCAAACTAGAATGTATCCCCACCAGAACAGGATAATGGAACATTAGAGAACATTCTAGAACATCCTGGTTAATTCTAGAACTTCGGATATTCTGGGAAATTATAGAATATTTCTGGTAATTCCAGAACACTCTCGAAAATTCTGTAACATTCTAGAACATTATGGTACACTCCAAGCTTTCTGTAACACTCAATAACATTCTGAAATATTCTAACATTTTCTCCGACATCCTCAATCCTTTTAGAAGGAACGTTCCAACCAGTCTCGACCAATTCTACTCTCGGTTCACAGCTTCCCATAAGAAAACCAATGATGCGGTACCTTCGAACCAAACACCAAACCGAAATCTTCATCATGAGTGGAAGCTGGACTACTACCACGCCATATAGTCTCCACTGGGTTGCGGTGGGCGGGTTGCAATGTCATAGCGGTACACACAAACGAACTACACTTAGGGGAGGTTTGCTATCTTTTGGTTAAAAAATCTATTTTTTTAAATTGCATTTTTGAACCCATAAAAGTGTTTAGAATCCACCCCTGAAACGGTTTTTCAGAATACTAATTGAACAAAAAAATGCCCCTGCCAGAAATCGACCTTTTTCACGCACCAGTTTTTTTCTTTAGGAGGACGAGTTATTGTACCGGTGCTTGGGAGGAAACACAAAATTCAAATGAAAGTTTGAACGCATGTGTTTGGAAGTTAGGCCCCAAGCATTTGCACTCTGCTGCGAAGACTGTGGATACTGCGACGTCCCTGGCAGTGAGCAGCTTGGACGAAGGGTATTCAGTAATTCTAAAGACCATGACAACGATGGACGTCATCCTGGGACTCTATTCGACGCAGTTCGCCAAGCATTCGGACGGCCACCGGATTCAAGCGGCCGAAAACCGCTTGTCACCGGCCATACGAGCGGCTCTGGAGCAGCTCAGGATGGTCCAGATCGAGCAGAACGCCCTCTATGAGGAAGAGGAAGGAGTAGTTCATGGACCCGGAATAGCAGATTTAACGTAAGTTGCATAATATTGCATTTATATGTAGTCAAAACTTCAAACGCGTTTTTCTCGAAATGACTTTTTTTTACCGCGCGGTATGGTAACTTCAAGTCTACTGGACCGATTGGCATGATTATTTGTTTCCGACGAAGCTAACTAAATTGTCTAGGAGTTTTACCACTTTTATTCCGATCCATCAACTATAAATATTTTTACTTGGCCGACGAAGTTGAAAAATCGATGAAAGAAACCGTATTTTTTTTCAAATAGGTGCCATTTTGTTTCCTATGGTCCAAATAACTTAAGCGAGGTACAACTCCTAAAGATTCTTATATACTTCGCTAACATCAAGTTAGTTTTGATTTCAGACGGGCCGGCTGACCTGTGACATACCGCGCGTGGAGGTCTACATCGAAATTTCGTTTCGTTCCCACGGCACTCCCCCGTTTGCTCTTCGACATTTCCGGTCGAAAAAGTTCCAGTTTGTAGAGGAAATACCAATAAACATTTTGACCAAATTTGACATGGATATCTATAACACGTCCCGAGAAAAAAATTATCAAAGAACATCCTTTTTTCGGGCCAAAGATAGTAAATCTCCCCTTAATTTTTTTAACTGAATTGACTTTTTCTTCATAATTGTGATCGCTTTAGTCCCAGGAAAGCAGTCTCAAGTCTATTTATTTTCATTTTCCGGTGCAATGCAATCAACACATACGCTTGTAAAAAAAAAAAAAAAAAAAAAGAAAAAAGAAAGAAGAGAGAGGGAGAAAATACGAATATTTTCATAGGACAGATATACTGTAAAACGCTATTTCACGCGGAAGATGTGACACGTGCCACCCCTTTGCAGGATATACGTTCCGTGTTGTCATGCGTACAAATATTCAGTACTGTATATAATCACGGAAATATCCGCAGTTACCATGGACTGCCAGCAGCAGTGCAACACACCAAGTCGGTAACGGGGTGCGAGCGGAAATACTAGAGGCAGGCTGCTTGTACCGTATTAAGGTTCCGTTAATACGCGGGACTATCTCCCTGCAATTTGAATAAACGGTTTCATTGCTCGTAAGAAAGCGTCTACGTGCCCCGCGCGCTACACGGAGGAAACTGGAACGCTCGGACGCGCATTACTCTGACACGTCTGGCGACATCGAACGAGTAATCGTGAGGCGAGCTCCAGCACGCCCCCCTGCGACTGTTAACTGCGCCGGTTGTAATGTTCACGCGTCAGAAAGATGCGAGATGGCTGTAACGTGCGCGTGGCGCGGCTGCGTGGGCCGCCGCAGCAGTTAACGCGGTCTCTGTACGCAGAAATAAGAACTCGGGACGTCGAGGTGGTGGTGAAGGTGGAGGAGGAGGCCGCTACGGGCGTGTCGCCAACCAGCATGTCCTCACTCCTCCGTACAAAGGTCGCCCTCGGCGACCCTAGGCCTGTAAATAGCCGCCGACGCGGCTCTTCTTGGGCGAATCGTGACGATATATTTGCAGCAGTATTCCACTTCTCCCAGATCGTTGCTATGAAGTTCTACATCTGCACAGTCTACAACGTAGCGTTACATCCCTTTTCTTGGCTCAATCCACAGGTCCCTAAACTTAATCTAGAGAAAGAATTTTCTACCCAATGCTTTGCGCAGTGTTTCCTGGCAGCTAAATCTGCGTTCTTAACGACATGTATGAAAATAGCAAGACAAAAGCTGTAATCCCTTGTAGATTTCAGGGAAAAATCCTTGACAGTCATCGTGGCGAGAGGTCTGGCCAGGCCAGTGGCACTGTTACCGGGAAACGCCGAGTAGTTCTTTTTTAGTGGTAAGAACATCACACGTGGAGGAACAGCTATTGTCAGCATCAAGATCGCAGCACGAAACACTATCTTAAAGAAGAAAACTCAAATGCCTACGTCGACTGTCGGCTCCAGCCTTGTGCTATTCGGCAGTGGAATACAGTTCCTCTATGTGGTAACAACCTTGCTACTGGAAACAGGTTGATATTGCTCTTCACGAAACTTGCCACAAGGTGACAAGATGCTTGACACCAACCGCAATCGAGAAGATCCAAGTTCCAGCCGGAATAGCTCCATCTGATATTAGGAGGATAGTAACAGCGAAATACGAAAGGAGCAAAGTCAAGGCTGGTGACAGACACTCAGTTCATGAACCTGTTGCTCAACATCTTCACAGCTTCATCTCGGGTACCTCCCCATTAGTGAAGTCAAAGGTGGAAGGGAGGCTACAACGCTGAAAGGAAATAGCTAAAAGTAACTGAATATCACCAAAACAGGAGCTACCCACAGGAAACAGCCAGGCATGGCTAACATGTAGTTTACTTAATCGTCTTCGCGTGGGTATTGGGCAAACTGCTATGTTAAAATGAGTACCCTGTGATAACCAGGACGGTCCTGTGGGGGTGATATTGAACTGACGTTGATCTATTTTCATCACTGTTCTGTTTACACAATCTGTGACGCACCAGGAAGCCCAAAAAATGGTTCAAATGGCTCTGAGCACTATGGGACTTAACTTCTAAGGTCATCAGTCCCCTAGAACTTAGAACTACTTAAACCTAATTAACCTAAGAACGTCACACACATCAATGCCCAAGGCAGGATTCGAACCTGCGACCGTAGCGGTCGCGCGGTTCCAGACTGTAGCGCCTAGAACCGCTCGGCCACCCCGGCCGGCTAGGAAGCCCAAAAGCAGTGTACCTTGCTGAGGCACTAAATTACATTGTCATCGATATGCTAAGTAGTAAGGGAAACACTAGGTATAGAAGTTGAGGTCCACGAAGAACGCGCTTTGTGTCGACAGTTATACTATCTAGTCATGGTCTGTGTCAAATAATATCTATATATACCAACTTAATGGAAACTTTTCCACGACGAGTACGTAATTTTAAAAGCAGAATCTCTGCCAGAAATTCAAAACTACCTCTGTTCTTAGTGCACGGTGCTAGAAAGTAGAGAACTAAGTGTAAAGAATGACGACAGTAGGAGAATATTGTCAAGTGATTTTTCATAGAACGCAAAGAGATTCTGGTGGTATGTAAAGGCTGTTTAGTGGCACCAAAGTTAGAGTACAGCCCCTAGCGAATGAAACAGGAACTGAAATTGAGGGTAGTAAAGCACAACCTGCAATGTTTAACTCCGTTTCGAATGTTCCTTTAGAATGGGAAACTCATGAGAATTGCTCCAATTAAATCATCGTACCACAGAAAAGATGAATAAAATAACTATATGTGTCAGTGGTGTTGAGAAACAGCTGAAATGACTACAACTGAAAAAAGCTCCAGTTCCCAATGGACCCTTGTCAGACTCTACATTGAATTTGAGGCTTAGCTATCCCCTCCTCTAACTACAGTCTATCGTAGATCCCTTGAACAAAAACCCGTGCCCAGTTCTTCGAAAAAGGCACAGGTCACGACCGTTTACAAGAACGTTAGTAGAAGTGATCCACAAAACTACCGTTCAGTATCCTTGACACTGATTTGTTGTAAAATCTTGGAACGTATTCTCAGCTCATACATAATGAGGTATCTTGAAATGAATGACCTCCTCAATGACAACCAGCATGGATTTCGAAAACATCGATCATGTGAAATCCAGCACACTTTTCTCACATGACATACCAAAATCTTTGGATCAAGAAAACCAGATAGATGCAGTGTTTCTTGATTTCCGAAACTCATTACCACACCTACGCATATTGTCAAAAGTACGATAATATGGAGGATCAAGTGAAATTGGTGACTGGATTGAAGACTTATTGGTAGGGAGGACACGGCATGTTATCTTGGATGGAGAGTCATCGTCACATGTAGAAGAAACTTCGGGTGTGCCCCAGGGAAGTGTGTTGGGAACCTTGCTGTTTGTATTGCATATTAATGAACTTGCAGATAACGTTAATAGTAAAATCAGGCTTTTTGCAGATGATGGAGGTATCCATAATGAAGTACTACCTGAAAGAAGCCGCATAAATATTCAGTCAGATATTGATAAGATTTCAACGTGGTGCAGAGCTTGGCAACTTGCTCTAAATGTCTAGAAATATAAAATTTTGCGCTTTACAAAACGAAAAAACTTAGTATCCTATGACTACAATATCAGTGAGTCACTGTTGGAACCAGCCAACCCATAAAAATATCAGTGGAACACTTTGTAGGGGTATGGAATGGAATAATCACAGAGGTTCAGTCGTGGATAAAGCATGTGATAGATGTCGGTTTATTGGCAGAATATTGTGGAAACGTAGTCATCTACAAAGGATTTTGCTTGCAAATCACACTTATGACCGGTTCTAGAATATTGCTCAAGAACGTGGGACCCACACCAGATAGGACTAACAGGGCGTACGGAACGTATACAGAGAAGGGCAGCACGAATGGTCACAAGTTTGTTTAATCCGTGGGAGACTGTCACAGAGATACTGAATAAAATGAACTCGAAGAATCTTGAAAACAGAGGTAAATTATACTGAGAAAATCTATTAACAAAGTTTCAAGAACCGGCTTTAAATGATACTCTACGAATATACTATATAAACTTACGTAGCACTCACATAGGAATGTTGAGGATAAGATTAGGATGACTACTACACGCACAGAGGCATTCTAACAATCATTATTTCTGCACTCCATACATCAATGGAACAGGAAGAAACCGTAATAACTAGTACAATAGGACGTACCCTCTGCCATGTACCTCACGGTGGTTTGCAGATTATACATGTAGATGTTGATCGTCTCTCAGTGACGAAAGGCGTCGTAATGATGTTTTATTTACAGCGACATAAGTAATCAAATATCCTGCTTAACAACTACATACAATTTTTCATATAATACCAAGGTAATACAAAGCAACTGTATGGGTTAGTTAGATGTCATTTTGCTGTAGTACGTAATAAGCGCTAAGTGTGGAACCGACACACGCTACAGAGGACCAAAAAGTTTTCGGTAAGATCAGTGACTTATCAAGGTGTTGTTATTTGTAAGTGGCAACAAAATACAAAAAAATGTTTATTATTACGTAATTTAGAGCTTTGTTTCATTCAGATCATTCATCTACTGCGGGCACACACTCGGGACAACTCTTGTACAGTTCCTATAAACACCTCTTGACAGTGTCTCCAGAAAACGACTCCATCTGATGTGTGGCATTTTCCATTAAAAACTGAAAAATGTTGCAACGTTTCCCTTAACCTTTCCGCAATATGCAGAAGAGACTTGAGAACAAAGCTGTAATTTTCGTATTTCTAAACAAACCATCGCTAGGAAGGCAGTTAAGGATGTTCACCTGATAGATCCTACGATAGGATGCCAGTTGTACGATGTTCGTATCATTGAGACAATATAGCCCCCGGCTGGAACGCCAGCTCGTAGTGATTCAATGGGCAAACATAAGACTCATGAACGTATTTCAATTAATTAATCCTCACTTGCATACAAAAACTTGAGTACGATTGTTCCGATTACATACAGAAAAAGCAAGATGGGCTTTGGCAGGTGCAGGAATGGATACATACGCACTGTAATTAGGATACTTTTATTCCTCGCTTTAGCTCCGGTTATAAGTGTTAGAAACAGCATGATATATCACCATCCGAAGACAGGGTTCTACAGAATTTAAAAGCTTCAAGAGTGGCGTCGTGCACGGCACGGTCTGCTGTATGGCAAAATACTTGTTTGACGATTAGCTTCGTCCGAGCTGGATATCATCTGCTTAATGCGTTAACAATAAGAGCAGCTGTTCTGGACGTCAGAAACATGAATTGAAATGTGTTTCCATTATACCAGACAAACAGTATTTACAACCGGAAGGATAATCATTCTTTGGTATTCGGTCCGTAGTGTGAATACAGAGCTTTCCTATTTACTCCGGTGTAAAGAGAGAAGTCTGCGTATTTTACGGACCTCAATGCGTCTCAGCAATTTGGACTGTAAGAAGCGAGTCTCGTCAGTCTGCTTACAAACCAGCCATTTGATGTAGCGTCGCATCGGTAGCAATCTACGTAGTGGCATTGTTGCTGGAGCTGGACTTTCTTGACAGTACGAACAGGAACCGGGCACCATAGTTCCCAACTGCAGCGAAATGTTCCTATGCGTAGTGGCTTTTGATTCTTTCTTCCAAAACGTAGAGGCGGAATACCGATACCCTATGTGAAACATACGCACTTTGTCCTTAGGAGTACTCCCTTGTTCGACATGTAGATATCCACTGTAACTCATAAAAAAGAAAAGATGCAGTGTCCAAAGATTTGGAGCTCAGGATGACTACCAACTAGGACTCCAAAACAGTGCTCAAGTACATGGCTGCAATACGCACCACCAATATGAGGAGTCTGTGCTCAGGGTCTCTTTTTAAAAAACGAAACACCGAGACATCTGTTACCCCATTCCTGTGGAAGATGAGATTAAATCTAAGAATCATCACCTACGGATAGCAGCTTGGAAATGCTCCACACTGCTGAAAACTCTTCCCGCTTCCACATGTTGCAATGTCCTCCACATTTTTGTCAATAAGAAACACCGCTTGCCTTTTGTTTCAACCATCCTGTGAGTTGTTGGGAGCAGTATACTTGACAACATTTGTCCAGCCTTCTATGAGGGCTAATGTATTCTAATATACCAATTTCATATTTGCACCTCACTCGGACCTCTAAATTGTGGTGGTAAAACAAAATGTATAGTATCATACAAAGTGGAGGTCATACACTGCTTGGATGCATTATAGGAGAAAAACAATGCTTTTGAAAGAACAATACAGGGACCCTCTCTTGTGACACAGTCTCTCGGATATGGGTCTCCTACAGTACAGGCGAAAAAACTTCACAGTTTCTTGATGCAATTATTCACCAACAGCCGTATGTATTGTAGAAATTTATTTTATGAACTTCTTATGTGCTACCAGTTTCGGCATTACATTGATGCCATCTTCAGGCCCCACACATCATAGTCATAAAAACGCTATACATGGAAGGAACCACAGTTCATAATGGCTCAATGAAGATTAAACTTCGCAGTCATCTGTGCATGCCACTTTGATCACTGGTCACCTGCTCCAGTGGAGAAATACCTGTACATTTAATAGGATCGTCACTTATGCTTGGTGTCAGCATGCAGATGGTATTTGTTTTCAATATATCAGTTCTGTTGGGAAGTTTTTATGGTTTGTAGTTTTCCTCTGTTGGATGGCACAAAATAAGGAGGGGGTAGAGATTGTTTGGGTGACATATGTACATGCCCTCTGAGAGACACAGATCTCCTTGGGACTGCAGTACCTGAAACACACCAGAATTGAGTAGCAAAATCCTCATTTTTTCCAGTTCCCATATGATATTAAGTCTTCCTAATTTTCTGGATAAGACTCACTTCTTGTATATTTTTTTCAGCTACCTCATGTTTTAGGAGAAAGCTTCGTTTGGCACTGGTCTTACACACTGTACATGGTTGGTAGAGATACGACATCTTCCAATTTCCAAGAATTGGTCAAAACATGGTCCCATCACATTGACTCAGCGCATCCTGTTTCTTCATGGGATGCCAAAGATGGTAGTCGTAGAACTATCTAACATTCGCTCAGTTACAGCTTAAAATGGAGCGATCACATGGAGAAATCTGTGAGGAGGGCGGGCAGAAACTGAGGAACAATTACAACATGCACAGAGTCTGTCTAAACTCACACTATAATTTTGCTATATGGGGTCCTTAGCAGATAGGTTCGAGAAAGGTGACTCGTTTCAAGATATGAGAGTGCCATGAATATGATTCACAAGTGGCTGTAATCATTAAGAGACGTCTCTATAGGATCCAACGCAAGTGTGTGGGTGAATGGACAGACTTGATCCCAAATTGCAGACAGAATTACCACTGGAAAGTGTAACTCTATAGATCTGAAAAGCTGGTGTATTGGTCATAGCAATTTCTTCGTTTATTATGACTTGAATATAGCGTTGCACGTTGTAAGCAGTTCCTTACATTGCACACCATCTACCATATGTGATCCTTATCAATCAGTCACCATCCTTCTTCGCTTATAACCCTGTGGATATATTCCAGAACCTCTTTTGCACTATCTACATGGTACTGAGATAGAATATGTTACAAATAATATTTGCTGTTGTGGAGAATATCTAGCAGTTGCATGAGGGAATTTGCAAATATCAGCTAAATACCACATTCCTTAGTCGAATCATGTTCGAAATTCGGTGAAAGAGGGAATTTAATACCAGACTACAATGCTCGTGACATGCACACGAACTTCTGGCCCATTAATACATTTCCCCTACAAACACCATCTACACACATCAAAAGAAGTTTTGCATCACCTCGGTTCTGAGAGTTTCGGAACCCGTACAAAAAATTGGTCCTGAAATATGTGTGTCAGATATTCGCGTACATTGCGACGAAAGTGAGCTGGTGCGCCACTATCCATGAACCATATTTGTCTTCGTTGCTGCAATGGCACAGCCACAGGCAAGTTAGGCAATATACACACATCAATAAAAGTATTGCATCAACTCTGTTCCGAGAGTTCCAGAACCTGTACAAAAAATTGGGATAGAGATCGACATAAACATAATTTCCGCCCTTTTTATTGCTCCTGAAAACCACAAATTGCATGTTGTACCACTATACAGCGTGATCTTCAGAGGTGCTGGCCCACATTGCTATACACACCTGAACCTCTAATACACAGAGCAGGTTCTCTTGCATTGATGCATGCCTGTATTCGTCATAACATACAATCCACAAGTTCATCAAGGCACTGTTGGTCCAGATTGTCCCAATCCCTCAGAGTGGTTGGAGGGTCACGTCATCCATAACCAGCCCTTTTCTATCTATCCTAGGCATGTTCGAAAGGGTTCATGTCTGGAGAACATGCTGGCCACTTAGTCGAGCGATGTCGTTATCCTGAAGAAGTCATTCACAAGATGTGCACGATGGGGGCGCGAGTTGTCGTCCATGAAGACGAATGACTCGCCAATATGCTGCCGATATGGTTGCACTATGGGTCGGAGGATGGAATTCAGGTATCGTACAGCCGTTACGACGCCTTCCATGACCACCACCGGCGTACGTCGGCCCCACATAATGCCACCCCAAAACAGCAGCGAAACTCCACCTTGCTGCACTCGCTGGTCAGTGTGTCCAAGGCGTTCAGCCTGACCGGGTTGCCTCCAAACACGTCTCCGACTCGTACGAACAAATGTAGTACATTTACATTTTATCTCTTTCATTCTTGTTAGCACTCGAGGACTTCTATCTGCAGTGATATGGCAAATGGACGTAGCATGCGAGCCTGTGCCTGCTACGCCGTAATATATATATGGTGCAGAGTGCCCTCTGATAAGCTGTTCGGTAGACTTTCCCGGCCTCTCAGGGATGGAAGAACCGCTGCACCTCGGAAGACTGACAGTGAAGGCCCAGCACAGTACTCAAGCCTGACATCTACGTTCGGTGGAGGAAAACCTTGGAACAAAGTGTGCGACGATTAGCAGCAGCAGAAGGCGCGTCTCACCTTCTTATCTTGGGGGTGCTTCATGAACAACTGCTGTACTCGTATCATCTACAGCGAGTTGAGGCCCTAAGACCACAGAATCATAATGGCAGACGGCGTTCTGACAATGGCTGTCACAGGAGTGTGTCGCAAATCCACTGTTCACTTCCAATACTTTATTCGCCGATGACGCAGGTTTCGCAAGAGATGGTGAATTTCCATTAGCAGCACATATGGGCAGGCGTAAATCCCCAAGCAATTTTTAAAAAAAAGGACATCAACACCGATTCGCACGATTCGCAGTCAATGTATGGCCAGCCGTACGTGGGGAAACATTAATAGGGCCATACCTGTTATCACAGATATTAAATGGGGCGATTTATCTGGACTTTATCGTTAATACACACATCAAAGAGGTTTTGCATCACCCTGGTTCCCAGAACTCCTGAAGATAGACGTTGAGTGTGGATATTGTATCACAGACACAGTCCCTTTGACTGTTCAAAGATGTCACTAAACCCGCCCAAAGATGTAAACAACCATTCATGAGCAGCGCCTATTAAATGGAGGGGCTCTGACAGCCGATCATTTCCATGCATTCCACTAGGAAGGAGGTATACGGCTCGTCGTCAATACCTTGGTTCGATCTCGTCCTCATTGTTATTTTGAGCTAGGAAGGGCTCTCAACAAGGGAAATGTCTAGACGTCCCAGAGTGAATCAACGCGATGTTGGTCGGATATGGAGGAGATACAGAGAGATAGAAACTGACAACGACATGCCTCGCTCAGGCAGTCAAAGCCTACTGTTGCAGTGGATGACCGCTACCTGCGGATTATGGACCGGAGAAACCCAGACAGCAACACCACCGTGTTGAATAATGTTTTTCGTACCGCCACAAGACGTCGTGTTAGGATTCAAACTGTGTACAATAGGCTGCATGATGCGCAACTTCACTCCCGACGTGCATGGTGAGGTCTGTCTGCAACAACGACACCATGCAGCGCGGTACAGATGGACCTAACAACATGCCGAAGTAATCGCTCTGGATTGGCAACGCGTTCTCTTCACAGCCGATGAGTGCCGCGTATGAATTCAATCAGCTGCTGCTGCTAATCGTCGCACACTTTGTCCCAAGGTTTTCCTCCACCGAACGTAGATGTCAGGCTTGCGTACTGTGTTGAGCCTTCACTGTCAGTCTTCCGAGGTGCAGTGGTTCCTCCACCCCTCAGAGGCGGGAAAAGTCTACCGAACAGCTTATCAGAGGGCACTCCGCGCCGTGTATATTTTACGGCGTAGCAGGCACAGGCTCGCATGCTACGTCCATTTGCTGTATCACAGCAGAATATCACATTCGTCATTTCACTTGTCCGACAGAAGTCCTCGAGTGCTAACAAGAATGAAAGAGATAAAATGTAAATGTTGTTCGTACGAGTAGGGCAATAATAACAAATACAAAAGTGAATTTGCCTTTAGAAGAATGTAAAACACCATGACATGTACCCAGCGTTGACAGTACTTTATAATAAGGTATACGAACACGACGAAAACGGACGGAGACTACAACACGACTCGAACCATCCAACTGTCGTCAGACCTCCTGATGTTAGGTAGAGTATTGATTGTGGGTAAGCCATCATAATAACCTGCCGACACATTTGACGGGACGCCTATGCCACGACTGTGCTAATATCCGCAACCAAGCGTCGTTGCGCAGCCCTTCCTAAAAACACGTGTTTATCTCGGGAAGTTGTGTTTCCGGATCCATGTTTATTGGACTTATTTTTCTTGTTTCGATAGTACCGCCTTTCAAAGTATCTGACACAATTTTCTCGAACACCCTGTATATAACGAGAAGCATCAGTCCCTAGAACTTAGAACTACTTAAACTTAACTAACCTAAGGACATCACACACATCCATGCCTGAGGCAGGATTCGAACCTGCGACGTAGCGGTCGCGCGGTTCCAGACTGAAGCGCCTAGATCCGCTCGGCCACTCCGGCAGGAAAACAGTCATGTAGGTGTATATGTAGATGTGGAGCCTGTTTAAATCGAATGGCAACTGTAGTAGTGACTTACATCCAGAGTGAACGAGAGAGAAACTGGCAGAAGCGAGGGTCTTGAGTCGTGCCGCACTTGATTAGTCGGGAAGAGTATCTCGCGCTCAAGGCAAGATGCCATGTTCGAATGTATAGTTCTTTTATGGACTGAGTCAATTGTTTACAGTAAATTGTTATACATTTTCTCAGCGCAAAATGTGCCACTTTGCTATGATCGTTTTTATATTAATCTTCCACCTTTTTCTTACCATACTAATGCCTAAAAGGCAGATTTTGAGATATGCCATGGCATAATTAAAACTATCAAACAGTGGAAAGGCAGCTGGAATCTAAGAGATACCTCTCACATTCTATATTGTTCGTGGAAAATCACTTGCTCCGCATCTAACGGTAGCTTATCATAGGTGACAGAAGCAACAATGGGTACCTAGTGATTGGAAAAAAAAGCAAAGATCGTTCCCATTTTCAAGGAAGACCAGCAGACAGCCGTGAATAAGTACAGGTGTATACTATTGATGTCAAGTCTGCTCCGTATCGAATCTGCCTCGCGGAGAAACGACGATTGGTGACGATCCCGCAAGCCAGGATGTGGTTTTTAGGTGGTTTCCCGCATACAATTAGGTACATACCGAGCTGATAACAAGTCCTGCCTCAGATGCACATAACAAAAATATGAAACGTTTTCACACATGAACATGAGATTTACTCTAGACGAGGACAGACGGATTGCCGTCAGTTAGAGGACCCGGCACCCACTGTCATTTACATTGCCACAATACATTTAACATTGCTACAGCTCATATAAAAATGCCGATACGGTAGAGCATCGAGAAAAAGAAGAAGATTGCTGTCGTAACTGTGTCATAGAATTGTGTGTATCATGTTTTATGCTCGCGCATTATGGCGTCTTTGGATGAAGTAAACCTTCTGTATAAAAACCAATACGGATTCCGTAAAAAGAGGTCTGGTCTCTTGTGCATGAAATACAGACCGCCGTAGACAAAAGCGCTGAGGTTGCTGCCGTGTTCCTTGACTTCCAGAAGGTATTCGGTAGATTTCCGCAACTTCGTTTAGCGAACGAAATACGACGTTGCACAGTATCGGACCAAATTTGTGATTGCATACAGGACTTCCTTGCAGACAGAACTAAACACGTCATTCTTAACGGAAAAAATATACAAACGTAAAGCTCCAAGGGAACCTCATAAGCAAGGATTGGGGTGACGGGGGAGTGTATTTAGGGTCGATGGCTATTACAACTTGCATTAATGATCTAGTGGATGAAGTTGGAGCCTCCTTCAGGCTATTCCTGGACGATGCAGTTGTCTATAGTTAAGTTTCAATGACAGAAGACTGTGGATAGCTGCAGCAAGAACCTGCAGAGAACCGATGATTGGTGTAGGGAGCGACAGTTGACACTAAACGTAAATAAATCTAACATAATTGCAAAAATGAGAGAAGAGATCCATTATTGTTCGATTGTACTGTTAGCGACAAAGCGCTGGAAACAGTAACAACCGTTAAAATACCTAGAAGTAACCATACCAGTGGCCTGAAGTTGAATGACGACCTAAGAAAAAAGTAGGAAAATAAAATTCCAGGTTGATACTTATTGGGTGAATCGTAAGAAAATGTAGTTCACCAACGGAAGAGCGGCTTACAAAACATCTTTTGAACGGTTCTTGAGTACCGTGTTGTTCATTATTGTGGAGGTCTTACTAAGAAGGAGTGATCCAACGACGAGCGGTGGCCCATCAAGGGGGGGGGGGGGGGAGCGTTACGAATATGCTGAACAAACTGCAATGGCAGACGCTACAAGAGAGGCGTTGTGCATTACGGAGAGGTTTACTGCTCTGACTAAAATCGGTTTTCCCACGCGCCAACCGTGAATGAAACAGGTTAAAGAGTGTCCATTAATTATGTGAGGGGTTTCCTTAAAATGTGGACCCCTTCCCCCCTTGTTGAGATTTGGTGAGACGTGGCGTGACCCCCTCTCTCCTCCCCCTCACATAAAGTTTACACGGTAACTAAGTAAATATACGAAAAAAGGTTTCTTTATTTTTGTAAACAGAGATTAAAACATTTTAACAAAATCATATTTTGTCTAGAAAGTGTATGCAACATTTTTCGAACAAGTGATTAAAACACTACTTTAAATATGTGAACCCTGATTAGTATTCAGACGGCTAGCCAAATGGGCACAATGGCTCTACGAAAATAGAATTAACCGTTTTGATCAATCTCTAACACTTGTCCGTTTATTGGTTTATCATTACATTAAGAGTCATTGACTATTTACTTTACGTTGCAGATAAAGGGCAACATTGTTTGTACCTTCCTTTTAACCGTACAGTTACGTAGCTTTTCAATACCTTGATTTACGTGATCACTAAGAGAATTCTTATAGGTGACCTTCAGTTTAGCATCCTTCCTCAAGTGATTAACTTCTTCCTCGCACGTGTGTTTCGACTTGTTGGCATTCTGCGTCACTTACGCACTGTACAAGTTTTGATAGCTAAATACTAGTGTTGAACACACAAACAAAGCCTTTGTGTACGTTACAGAATGTCACAACTGATTCAGTGACTGACACACAGTGGATTCGACCGGCGCTGCAGAGCACTCCCCGAATGAAACCTGACATATGAGTGCCAGTTATTTCAATATGGGGAATGCAGGGCGCGCAGACGTGTAAAGCGCTCATTTCAGTTCAGATGAGTCGTAAAGATTAGTGGCCTCTTCAACCCATTCATACCTGAATTTTTCTGGCGGAAGAAATATTTTTTTATGTGGTAAAGCTTTTCGGTCATGTTTTAATGATTGCACATGGAAGATTTATACAAAAATATGTATCAATTTCAAAATATGCTTTGTACACATGGCTTCATTTTATGAACTAAAATAATTAGTAAGAAATATTCTCTATTGTAATAAATGCTAAAATGATGATTTCATAATCACCATGCAAAGTAAGAATAAAAAGTTCTTCATTTTTGTGGCCATAGTGTCCGTAGTTGCTTTATAATGCATGAGGGTATGTTTGATCCGCCGTTGGAACTACGAAAATGAGTGATTTTTTCACCAGACGAGCTTCGCTTTATTGAGGTAAAGCATCATCAGTGGTCTGTCATTAAGTTATTTACATTCTGATTTTCTTCTTAGATCGAAAAACAGTTCGTTAAGAATAGGCTGATTTGTACTTATGGTGATTTTTTGGCTGATTTCTCGCTTACATCGGGAAATGCCGTCTGTTAGCACATCGTTGTTTTTCTATGTTCGACACTGATAATTTTAGTCTAATTTTTAGATGTTCTGCAGCACTATGCATTTCAGCCGAAAAATCAACGTAAGTACAAATCAACCTATTCTTAAGGAACTGTTTTTCGATCTAAAAAGCAAATGAAAATGTAAATAACTTAATTACAATCCACTGGTGATGCCTTACCTCAGTAAAGCGAAACGTGCCGGTGAAAAACTCACGTATTTTTCTAGTTGCAACGTCGGATCGAAAATACCCTCATGGATAACAATAACAATATTCAGTTATAGAGTGGAATATTGCGAACTAACCTAACCCCTGCATGCTCCTGTCACGAGTTAATGCGCACTGCTACATTGACTGCCGATGTTTTCATAGTGATGCCCAACAGTTGGCAGCACTTGCGCACGATGAAAAGGTTGAATATTCACAAATGTGTATCTCAGGTTTCCATTGCGAAAAAATATTTCTGTTGCAGCTAAGATACGATAAAGTTTAATCTACACAATTGTAGCCAGAGGATCTGAAAGGGTTAATATTCTTCATCATAATAATGTATATCCTCTGAATTAAAAAGCTGATGAGTGGTTTTCATTTTTCGCCGCCCTCCCCCTCTCTTTAAATGAGATTTTGGTGAGATTTTGCCGGACCCGTCATTTTGAGCTGACGCAAGTAACAGACGTACCCAGAGGGGGAGAGGGAAGTGGTTTCAGAAATAGCCTCCACCACACACCGCAAGGTGGCTTGTGCTGTATACCTGTAGATGTGGATAAAAATAACCTCGAAGAAAATAAGGTTACGTAATTAACGTATTGTGTATTTGCATTAGTAGAACACGCCGCAGTCAAATTCCGGAATACTTTACCACACCGCTAGAGCAGCTACAGAAGTAACTCAGTTAAAATGTGGAATAAATGAGGGTAATTCATTTTTGTCAACAGCGACAATGTGGCAGCTCCGCTTCAAGCACTTCGCCAATAGATTGAGATTTTGTTTAGGTTCCTCTAGCGGCATACTACGGTACTAGCTCGCGGCGGTTTTATTGTGTAGCAGGACTGCAGACATGTGCCTGCGAACAAACAAAACTATTTTTTCGAAGTGACACCGTATATTAACGAATCAGGTTTGCTAACTTCGTTTCAAATTCAGTTCTTGGGACAATAAGACTCATACACGTGGATTATGTTGTACCTAAAATGTCTAATTTAGAATGTATTCCCTCTCGCATATCTCCGACACTCGCGACTACTACAAGTCAATAGCAGTGCAAGTCAATAGCAGTGCAAGTCAATTCTCTATCTAACAAGCTTGTTATAAGTTTTACTATTGTTTTCTAATTGTGAGTGACTGTTGACGACAAGCTTTGTAATATAACAAATGAGCGTTGAGGCTGTTGTCAGTATGCTCAACTGCTGCCTAAATAGTGACAAACTTCAGAGGTCGACACTAAAAGCGGTTTCGTTATTCTGCATGCGGATACTAAGCTGAAAAAACGTATTCGACTCTGGACGGGCTTTTAGCACGGAGAGCTGCAGCAGAGACGTCGCAGCGCGGGGCGCTACAGCTCCGCCAGGGCAGGGCGTCTGCACACGTGTGCCGCCGACATGCGTGTCGGCGAGAGCGCACCTCTGGGACAAGCCGTATATCACGGCCGCGATAAGCGCAGGCGCTGCGGTGTCTTCTCCGGAGGGCAATCTCTTCATTGCGAAGGCCAGCCCGCGCGACGGCGCCGTGAATAACAACCAGCAGAGTGGGCCGTGGGACACGCACCGCGGGACCCTGGGGTCGCCGCGGGTGGACAGCGCCGGCTCAGAGCAGCGCGACGAGGGAGCAGTCTGCCACGCGTTAGGGCGAGCGCTTCTCCAGGCGCGGGGACACTCTGCGGCGAAGCAGACAAAGCAGGCAACCGAAACAGCCCAAAGCAGGGGAGCAAAGGAGAGTCTGCATTTATATACAGTGTATTAGGGGTATAAGTGGGGATACTGTTATTAGTGACTCAAGACAGAGTACTGAACAACATTGCATCAGTACTTAAACCATTTGCAGACTAATAATTTGAGCTATTAGGGGTAATATGTTTTAGGTTGGTTAGAATCTACAAGTACATGAGGCAAGAGCAAGTCATTAATGTTTATTTTCCCCTGGGTAGCAGGTGTGGACATGGGGCCGCAAAATGGTCAGTCTATATTGAGAGGCATAGTCCACTTGGTGGTGCAGTTAAGACTGTGTGGAAAACATCAGATGGAACATTATCTGCCGTGTTTTTGGGAAGACTGTTAAACACAGAAAGAATGCAGCTAATACACTGGAGTACCTAGTAAGGTACTAATGATAACAATATCTGCATTATACCGCTAGACTTATAGGTACATACATTGTGATTGTTGATAACTTAATATGTACCCAGTGAGTTAGTTGTTTCTTTTTTTTCTCTCTTTGTCTCCTTGCCTTTCCGCGAACATGATGTTTTCTGCAAGGTTGTATCTGCACCGAAAAATGGACTACACCTGTCAGTGCAGACTGTCAATTTTGCATTCATACTTCAGTACCTGACGTGCTCCTCAGGGGAAAATAAATATTAATGGCTTGTTTGTGCATGACATGCTTGGAGTTACCTATCCATTTTAAAATCATAATACTGGTAATAGATAGAATTATTAATACACAATACTGATGTCCTGTTCTTCAGTACAGTCCTCAGTCATCAATAGAAATATCTGCACTTGCAGCCTAACACCATGCATGTAGGGTGCCCCAGGACGAATATCAGTACTTTGGATATGACAGGAACGATCATTCAAAGCTAAAAAGGGTAATAAACATGTGCTTTAAAACTCTTAAGTTTAGAGCCATGTCGACTTCTTGAGTAGAAGAGATGACAGTACGCCGGCCGCGGTGGTCTAGCGGTTCTGGCGCTGCAGTCCGGAACCGCTGGACTGCTACGGTCGCAGGTTCGAATCCTGCCTCGGGCATGGGTGTGTGTGATGTCCTTAGGTTAGTTAGGTTTAAGTAGTTATAAGTTCTAGGGGACTTATGACCTAAGATGTTGAGTCCCATAGTGCTCAGAGCCATTTGAACCATTTAGATGACAGTACCTCGTAGCTCTTAAGGTATGTACTTCAGACACCATGTTTCCTGAACACTTTTTTCTTGTTTTGGCCCGTGCTACCGCCTCTTAAAATATGGACGGCAAAGAGGCTGCACTAGAAGGGACTTGTTTCACAGTATCGAAGATGAAGAAGTACTCACAGCTCTGAAGATATGCTATTTAGAGCCCATGATTACTAGACATCTTTTCTTATTTCTAACGATCATCCCTGAATACTGACCATTCCTCCTGGGACAACCTGCATATACCGCTGCTAGATGAAGTAACATAAAATGCTAACTACTCTGTGGAGGGGAACTGAAGTGCGAAAGCATATTGTCAGTGGTCTTTCATTCGTGCACAGAAAGTTGGATGTCAAAGGCGTCACTTCAGCTTGACTATAGCGTCAGTGAGGGGATGGTTCTGCAGTGCGAGGCAACTGATGGAACGAGAAAAGACAAAGTGTGTTGACAGTCAAGCAGTTACGGTGCCCTGTAGTGGGGTCGTTCATTAAGCATGGCACAGGACAACATCTCGATGAATTCACATGGGGACGAATCATCACAAAGCGGTCGACCACAGTGCTCTAGAGCAGCATACATATGTCCACTGCATTGTACAACAGGCAAGAAGGGACCCACATCAGACATTGAGTGCAATTGCAACCGCATTTAAAAGGACTGCAAGCCACGCACTCTCCACAGCGGTGTATCAGCTGCGAAGTGACGATCTCTCTTCCCAATGGCTGGTGTGGTGCATTTCTTTGACATACACACATCGGCAGCAGTGTTTGCTATGGTGCCAACGGCAGAAGGAATGGATCAACAGAGAATGGGGTCAAGTGCTCTCCTCAGATGAGAGCAGATTCTGTGTGAGTAATGATTATGCTGGGAACACACAGTGCGCCCAGGTACATTGTCGAACATGATCGGTTACATGACCCAGGTGTCATGATGTGCAGAGGCATTATGTTGCATGGGTGCATTGATCTACAGGTCTTTAACATGTTGCACTCACAGGTCAATGTCATTGTGACACTGCACTCCTTCGCCATGTCCTTTTTAGGTATGCATTTGGCCCTGACTGCATTTACAAGAATTCTCTACAAACCTTATGGTCAGCATGGGATCACGTTGCAAAACATGCATTGCTCTCACTGGTGGTAACACACCTCATCCACCCTTTCATGATGTCTTAGGGACCATCATAAATTGAGATGATTTCAGCATAATTATTAATTTTGAATAAAAGAGTAGAAGTGTGTATTCTGTTCATCACATTGCATATTTCTTTCAGTTACATTAGTCATATTCTGTGCTTTCTATAGAAGTTCTTGCCCGCATCTCGTGGTCGTGCGGTAGCGTTCTCGCTTCCCACGCCCGGGTTCCCGGGTTCGATTCCCGGCGGGGTCAGGGATTTTCTCTGCCTCGTGATGGCTGGGTGTTGTGTGATGTCCTTAGGTTAGTTAGGTTTAAGTAGTTCTAAGTTCTAGGGGACTGATGACCATAGATGTTAAGTCCCATAGTGCTCAGAGCCATAGAAGTTCTTTCTATTTATTGTCCAAGTTTCAACAACATGTATGACTTGGCTGTGATGCATCATGCAGAATTTACATTCGTCTTATAAGTTCTGTTATCTAGTATGTATACATACTATACAGGGTGTTATGTAAGATACCTTAATATGTACACACATCAGTGTTTGTGGTTTTTGTCTGTACTGAACAGTCTTCCAACAAACATGTTACAAACCTTACTACCTGATGTTTTCTGCAGGACTGTAACTGCACCACTAAGTGGGTTAGACCTGTCAGTATAGACTAACCATTATGCATTCACATGTCCACACTTTAACGCCTGGCCTGATACCCAGGGGAAAACAAGCATTAATGGTTTGCTCTTGCCGCATGTATTTGGAGGTACTAATCAATCTAAAAATATTCAATTTGTATAGCTATAATTATTAGCATGCAAATGATGTAAATGCTGATGTGGTGTATTAAAGTGATCCTCAGTCGCCAATAGAAATATCTACACTAATACTTGTTGCTCCCTGTTTATACTCTACAACTAACCAATTTCTGTGTGGAGAACACTTTCGCTGCCACTATCCAGTTCCTGTTTCTCCTGTCTCATTCACGGATGGCAGAGGAGGAAGAGGACTGTTGGCAAGGCTCTACAGGAGTACTGTGAAAGGTGGCTACATTGAGCCACAGCGCCAGAGATCGCGCCAGAGAGTATTGTTCAGCCGCCTCCACTGGCAGTGATTATTGAGAAGTAGCAGAGAGCAGTGCTTGTCGAGAGGTCGTGGTGGAGAGTGCTTGTTGAGATGTGGTAGTAGCGAGTCGGTGTGGAGATGTTGTAGTAGGGAGTGCTTGTTCCATGTTTTATGCAGTTGTTTGATGGGCTAGACAGCAGATGTTGTTCTAATGGAGATATTGTAATGATTAGAGTGCTTTTCATCAATATATATGAAGATAACAAACTCGTTTTTTTTTCATTATTTCAATGTCTTGAATAATGCGTCATTACAGGTTCAGTCAACAAAGCATCTGGCTCGTGTTCTTGTATTAGAGTGTAATTCTGGTTTTCTTGCGTACTTATAGTATTTCTATTTTTTTTAATTACTTCAGTATAAATGGTAATTAAAATTTCTTGTCTTATTGAAGAAGAACCGTGCCAGATGTGTACGTTGAATCATACTTCCACACACAGAACAGTTATACTTGTGCTTGGGTTTCGTAGGTTTTATAGTTGCTGGGGACTTAATTAATTAATTGTGTTAACGGAAATTTCATTTCTTTCTTGTTGTTGTTCTGTGCAGTCAGATTGCGTACAAATACTAGTCAGGGCCAACAGTTTACGAGACTTCGTAATCGGACTTACAGCTACGAAAAATAGAAATTATTTTCATTTATATAATTAAGCCCCCATGCACGTGGCGACCGCTGCTTCGGATCGTCCCTTGGAATCTTCTGATTGTAAAAATAGTAGACAGTAGTATTGTTGTAGTAATTTGTAGTTTAGTAATTGTAGTCTATATTGCATGTGTAGATTTGGTAATTGTCATTCTTCTAATGGTACTTTTTGCAGAATTTAATTTTTGTTGTCTTGTATACGGGTGTGATAATTTTGTGCCGTTAGGAAGATTTCAATTGTTCGTTAATCGTGTTTGAGGGAAGCATTTCGTGTGTATGATATTGTTGATGAGAAAGTGTCATTGTGTGTAATTTTCATATAGTGACGAGTTTTGTATGTTTTGTAAATGATTACGCGATCGATGAAAAAGGCAAAAATGATGGATAGTCAGAATGACGAAATTGTTGAGATGGCGAACTCGCCAACACAGGACAACGGCATGATGAATAGTGAAGGTGAAAACAATTTAATAAGACGGGAAAATAGTCCGGAACCATTTCAAAATTTTTCACAATCAAAAAATTTTCAGAATACGAGATTAGTGACAGAAGATTCTGGAATAGTATCCAACACAGATAGCTTTACAGCTATGACGAAGGAAACTGGTTTTGCGGGAAATGTTAGCGGCGAAAAGAATTTTGAACCAGTTAATATGGAGCAGTTGATGGGTGTAATATTAAATTTGGGATCTGAATTAAAAACAGTGGGATCACAAATAGGAACAATTAAAACAGAGATAGAAACAATTAAAACTGATATGGGAACAATGGCAACTCGGTTAGACTCACAAATGGGAACAATGGAAACACGGTTAGACTCACTGGGATCACAGATGGGAACTTTGGCAACACGATTAGAAACTGATATGGAAACAATGGAAACACGGTTAGACTCACGAATAGGGACATGTTTCAAAAATATGAAAGATGAATTAAAGAAAGAAATCAGAGAAGAAATACAACCGATTTTGAATGCTCACAATAATAGATTAATTGCAGTAGAGATTAGAAAAAAGGAACAGGATAGAGAACAGGAAGAAAGAGATCGCGCGATAGTACAAAAATTTTCAGAGTTAAATTTACAACATGCACACGATAAGGAAGAAATATTTGGGAGAATCGAGGAATCCGTACCAAATGACAGAATAAATAACTTAACGCAACAGTGTGAACAGTTAACGACTAAATGTGACCATACCGAAACCCGAGTTGCGACACTTACGGAAGACGTAAATAAACAGAAAGAACAAATAGGTGACTTATCGGAAAGAGTTGAGAAGATTGCAGATAAATTGACAAGTCTTAGTTTAAATGGGGACAGAGATTCGGATGATACAGCTCCATTGCCATTTGCAGAAACCGAAGAGTACCAGAACATAAATAAGCATGTTGAAAATCAGGGAAAATTTAATGAACGCGTCAAAAGGGAATTTGAGGCATTACGAAAGCAAGTAAAACAAATTGAAGGTGAAATCGTAGGAAAAGACAGTAGAAGAAATTTAGAATCACAGATAGCAGAGGGGTTTGAAGAAAGTAATTTATTTCATTTACGAGAAGCAACAAGAGAGCGCCAGGCGCGCGAACTTGACAATAATCGACATTGGGACAGGGACAGACGCGGTAGGTCTTTGTCGCCACGAGGAGAGAACTTTGACTATAAACACTTCTTAATTGTTCGGAAATTTAAGATCTTTCGCAATTCTAAGAACGACATACATCCATGTTCATGGTTAGATCAATTTATGTACGCACTTCCACCAAATTGGCCACTAAGTCACAAATTGGAATTTATGTGTGGATATTTAGAAAACGAACCGGCGACGCGGATGCGCGCACTTATTAGAGATTGTAATAATCTAAAATGATTTTTATCATTCATTTCTATCGGCATATTGGTCCGAAAACACGCAAGACAGAGTCAAACACAGTCTTGTTATGCAGCGTAATTTTAAACAGTCTGAGTTCCGCACGCCAGCAGAATATTTTGAAGACATGATTCGAAAGAATCAGTTCCTTTCCGACCCTTATAGCCCGACTGAATTAATTCGCATTTGTTTAACTAAGCTGCCACAATCCATAAGACAAATTGCTTTAGCTGGAAGATGTAAAGACGACATTGAGACTTTTAAGACGTTGCTACAAGAACTTGAGTATGACAACGACGACGGGACTTCTTGTAATTTTTTCAGTAACAGTAATCACAATAGATTTTCAGAGAGAAGGGATAATGATCGGAACTGACGTTATATGGGTAATTTTGAGAATGACAGACGAAACAGACAGGATAATAGATATCAGCCGTATGACAATAACAGACGTTCTAACAGAAATTACACAGACAACTATAATAACGGTAATTCCTACCGGAATGATCAATCATACGGAAACAGTAATCGGTATCATCAAGACAGAAATTATTCATACTATAATAGAAATTCTTACTACAGAAATAACCACGGTAGTAGATCTAACAGTAATTTCAGAAGTGACAGTCGAAATTACACAAGAAGTAGTTATGCAGACAGACAGGAAAATAGAAATTTTAATAACAGACACAACCAAGAATTTGCATGTAACAGACAGGAAGGACCTAATTGGCATCCTCCACGTGACAGAACTTCTGAGAGACAAGTGCAAATCGTAGAAATTGATCCGCGAAATGACGCGAATAATCTAAGACGTGACGCAAACAATCGACAATGACTTGTAGCTTCGGCTGCTGGCAGCAATATAGACGGTTCAGAAAGTAATGACACTACGACTTGACACTACGTACGCCTGGAAGACATGAGAGACATTTTGCTAGACGAAAAGGAAAATAATGTAGACGCATTTTTACATCCTGTTATTGAAGTATGTGTGGGTAGAATAAGTTCACTGCAGTTTTAGATTCTGGGAGCCCATTGAATGTCATTAGTGAATCAGTTTTTCGTATATGTGTAAGAACTATTGCTTGTCCTGTGTTACCTATTTCTAAAACTACAATTCGAGGCGCTATTTCTGGAAAAAGTGTGGAAGTCAAACAACAGACCAACTTAAATTTCATTTGTCAAGGATACGAATTTTCTGCTAATTTTATTATTGTTCCATTACTCAACACACAAATTATATTAGGTATGGAATTTCTTAACGCACATAAAGCAATTTTGAACTTTAAAGAAGGAAGTGTGAATTTGTCTGTTGCCGGAATGCCGAAATGTTTGAAATTTTTCGAGTGTTTAGCAAGATCTGAATCAGATACAAAATGTTTAAGGTTTCTTACTTCTGATGTTTTCGTTGAGCATTATGACGACAGTGTGTTTATTCATGACAATGACATTAGATATAGAGACGCGATGGATGATATAATTATAGCGAAGAATTAATTAATGAAAAGGTTAAGAAAGCTGAAGTGCCAGATGACGTTGCAAGAGAAGAGCTGCACCACATTTTGACTTCACATGCTACAGTATTTAGTCATCACACAGGAACTATACAAGGCTTACGATATTTATTTAAAGTAAAAGAACACACACCATTTCGGGGGGAAACGTACGCTATTCCTTTGGCTTACAGAGACAAGGTTAAGAGTGAACTTCAATACATGTTAGATCAGGGCATTATTGAGCCAGCAGTCAGTCCTTATACCAGCCCATTACACGTTGTTCTTAAAAAGGATGGGTCAATTCGTTTGGTTCTGGATTCCAGACAGATAAATAATATCATCATTCCTGAAACTGACCGCCCACAAAATTTAGATGAACTTCTTCAACATTTCCATGGAATTAAAGTTTTATCCACGATTGATATGCGCGCAAGTTTTTGGCAAATAGTACTCCACCCTGATTGTAGAAAATACACTGCCTTTTTAGCCTTTGGTAATTGTTACCAGTTTCGGAAATTACCGTTTGGACTTACTGTATCTTCAGCAGCATTCATTCGTAGCTTAAACGAAATTTTACCTGTTTATCTTCGTGACAATATTACTTAATATGTTGACGATATTCTTATTGCTAAACGTTCTTGGAGTGAGCACAACAAAATTTTGGATTCATTATTACGTATTTTTGCAAGAGTTGGCATTACAGTGAACTTGGAAAAATCTGAATTTGGTCGTTCTCAGGTGAAATTTCTCGGTCACATTATTTCTACAGAAGGTATTCTTCCTGATCCAGAGAAACTAGACGCAATTCGTAATTATGCTGTTCCTACTACAAAACGCGATGTTCGTAGTTTCCTTGGTGTCTGTAATTTTCTTAGACGCTTTGTTAGATTGGACGATTTGGCCACACCTCGTTTATGTGAACTATCTGGAAAGAAATCTAATTGGTGTTGGGATGAGGAAGCTCAGTCAGAATTTGAAAACTTCGTGATGCTTTAGTTGCTGCTCCACTTCTTTCACACCCAGATTTATCTAAAGATTTTTGTTTGGCGACGGACTCATCATACAAAGGCCTAGGTGCACATTTATTTCAAGAGATAGAAGAAAACGGCGTTGTAGTGCAGAAGACTATTGCATTTGGAAGTCGTGTTCTCTCTAAATCAGAAAAGAATTATTCGATAATGGAACTTGAAGCTTTGGCTGTTGTATGGGCTTTTACAAAATTTCGGACATTTTTGTTTGGCAGACATACTAAGGTTTACACCGATCATCGAGCTCTGGAATTTCTTATGTCAACAAAATTAACTCATGGAAGATTGTCACGATGGGCGCTGTACCTACAGGAATTTGATTTTAGTATTGTTTACATACAGGGATCTTCAAATATTATTGCTGATGCTTTATCACGTGCACCTATGGGTTTGAAACAAAGTGCCGAAGAGGACTGCAAAGAAAACAATTATTGTTTGATGTATATTCAAGGTGTTGCGTTTGAGAATTTTATTTCTTCTTCGCTCCAGGACATCGCTAAGGAGCAAAATAAGGATCCAATCTCGAAGGACATTAAGGAGAAGTGGAGGAGAAAGGAAAGCGTTGCGATTAGACAGCATTATTTAGTTCGCAATGATATTCTTTTTAAACGAAAATCGGTCGACAACTCTGTTAGTTTGTATTCATGATGAGTGGGTCAATAAATTGATTTGGTACACACATTTCAGTTATGCACACTTTGGTCCCAGAAAATGCTTTCATAAATTACGAGAAAATTGCTACTTCAGTAATATGGAAAAACGTATTCGATCTGTTCTTGCCAAATGCAAATTATGTCAAAAGGCTAAGCCGCCAACTATTTCTCACAGAGCACCGTTGTTTCCTATCATTCCAGCGAAATTAAAGGACATGGCTGCAGTCGATTTGTTCGGTCCAGTGGTTCGTTCTACTAATGGTTTTGCGTAATTTTGGTAGCAGTGAAATTGACATCAAAATATGTGTGTTTTACACCTTTACGCAAAGCAACAGCTCGTTCAGTATCTAATGCTTTCATCAAACATTTTCTTAAAGAAGTGGGTCATGTTGATAAGGTTATATCAGATAATGGATCACAGTTTCGCTCTAAAATTTGGCTTCGTACTCTACGGCGTCGTAAGATTAAACCAATTTTCATTTCACTTTTTCACCCTCAATCTAATGCTTCAGAGAGATGGATGAAGGAAATCAATAAATTGTGTTGTCTTTACTGTCATCAGAATCACAGAACATGGGATCAGTATCTTCATACTTTTCAAAACATTCTGAATGAACTCCCTAATGATTCAACTTCTTTACCGCCTATATTGATATTAAAAAATAAAGCACCGACAAATCGCATTTCTGAAATTGTTCCTTTTCCGCCTACACGGAAACTGCAGCATTCTGAAGTTGTCAACCTGGCTCTACGAAATATTGCATCTGCGGCTGCTAGAAGAGAGAAATCAGCTAAACGTCCTGGTCGTTTAAAAATTTTGTCAGTTGGTCAGAAGGTGTTAATTAAATCTCACAGTTTGTCTCACAAAGGAAAGGGCTTGTGTCGCAAATTTTTTCTGCTTTATAACGGTCCATATAGGGTTCGCAAAATCATTCATGATAACACTATTGAAGTAGAAACTCTTAAATCTCGGCGCTCTAAGGGAATACATCGCATATCTAACGTTAAAATTTTTGTGGAATGACATACTTTTGAGAGACTAAGTTACATGTAAACACGCAGAGAATGCAAGGATACCGCGCCGTGTTCCGGCGGCGGCAGATACTCAAAGCAACAGTGAAGTCTGCGCGCCGCACAAGGCAGTCGTTGACCGCAAACAATTACTTCCTACGTCACGCGCCTACAGCTGATCGAGCGCTCAGTACGAATACACTGACAGCCGTAAACAAATACACAGTCTAATTTCTCCGATTAAATTCAGTATAAAGCTATAAATTATGTTATTAACGTTCAGTATTTTTCATGATACGGTTGTATAAAAATTTAAGAACTTCAGGTAAATTCTGTGTGTGTCCGACGTTAAGAGGACTTGCTATCGACAAAATTTTCAGGAAGAATGTCATTTCGAAGAAGAAAGTAATAAACTAAAAAGGTAACTATTAATTGAGTTCAATTTTCAGGTAACATATTTGCACTTAGGTACGTACTTTAGACGTAATTTGCTGCTCGCGATTACGTGATTCATACTTTGTACTAAATTTCATGTTCTATGAAGTTACTTGTGAACCGACGTGCTTGCGTACATTAACTGATTTTGACAATGATTGATTAATGAACAGGGTTGTTACTTGTGTATATTATGCATCGCTTGGCTGCACTGCTTTTTCACTGATGTCATATTTTTTTATTATGTGCGTGCTGTGCCTATTTATTTAAATTATAATTGTCACCTGATTAGTTGTGCTGATATGGTTATGTATGTAGGTTACACTTTGTGATTTATCTGCTTGCGCCTTCATGTTTACTTATTAAGATTACATATGAGCATTTATTTGCTTATGCTGATATGATGACAATGACCTGTTTATTATGTAAGGTACCTATTTGCTGCTTTTCGTATGGATTGCATATTAACACATTTATGTTTTTTTTTGTTATAACTGCTCTTTAATTTGGTGTATAGAAATGCTGATATACTGTGTACGAACATGGAGTTTAGGTTACACTGTGGTATTAATTATAGATTGTTCGCTTGGCAGAGCCTCGTTGTAGGAATTGTGCTGCATCCACTTGTTGACATTATGTTCTCTACTGGTATATTTACTCGCTGTTGCATGTTTTGCTTACGCTCAGTGCCTTATATTTTTAAGATAAGAAAATGAACTGCTATAATGCTACGAACGACATTAGTACAAGAAACTTCATTGAAGTCACATGAGCTGGAGGTTTTATGGAAGCTGTATAAATTTATGCTAATAGGAAGGAAGCTAACGACATGACATACCAACACTAGGTTTAGACCATTGACAGCTATTACACTGCATTCTTCGTGAGCAATTGAAATAGCAAGTGACACTTGACACAAGAAATACTCCACATGTTTGCTTCCGTTTTGCCATGATTCTTGAAGTGGTGTACACACTGTGAAATATTACGATTTATTCACTCAAAGTCTTATGTGATATTTCATACTACGTACTCGCACCTACTTACTGAAAGTTATTCAAACTGAAGGCTGTTAGAGGTCATGTATGCATTTCTTTTATTTAATGATGGACAAGGTAACCAAAATGTATTTTATGATTCATAATGAGTAGAAGATTTGGGTCAGATGGATTACACAGAGGTTGTGTGTGGGCACTGTGTCTTCGGATTGTATGGGATGATGAATTGAAGTTTGCACTAGGATTTTATCTGTACTTGTTCGAGGAGACTGACTAGAAGAAAGAGTTGTTATGGAAGTGAAATGATATTGGTGCTAAGGTTTTTATGCATCGACGTATTGAAGAGGTATTATTGAGGTATTGAGATTATGTGAAGTTGATGATTATTGGAGTTTTGGTGGACAAGAGGTGAGGTAAATGATATTGGTGCTGAGGTTTATATGTATCGACGTAAGAGGCATTATTGAAATATTAAGTTTATGTGATGCTGATGATTATTGGAGTTTTGGTGGATAAGAGGTAAAGTAAGTGAGGAGCATATTTTTTTGTTGGTTTATATGGAACAAGGAGGATGAAGATGGCAGACTAGATCACTTAAGTAGAAGGAAGATTGTCTACACACACACTTTGTTAAATCACTAAGCAGTATATACTTTTTTTGGAGAGAGAAAGCATTTGCATATGTTGGCACACTGACAGTTGTTCAGCAACTGTACATTTTGATCTGGCTTGGCAAACATTGGTCTTGACATGATGACTATGACGTTGACTAACTATTATTGACTGTTACACATTGCTGCCACTACTACTTGATACACAAGTTGAACATAAAATTTTGACAGAATTGAATTTACACAGTTAACACTATTCACCTACACAGTAGCACTTAATGTGGATGAAAGATGAGTGAGTGTGTTTTGTGTGTTTTCCTTTCATAATCCCAGATAATTGGTACCAACCTATCTCCTAAATATTATTTTAGTTGTTTGTTGTGGCTTGCAGTGACACCCATAAACATTATAGGTTTACTGTTATTCGTGTATTGTAATAGTTAATAGGACAATTATCTGATATCATTTGTGTGTTTATTATGATTTGTATGTTTAGTGTAAGAGCATTGATAATAATTTTGTAAAAGCAATTGTGTGTGCATTCAAACTGTTGTTCATGCATGAACTGTCTGATTAGTGATGGTGAATATTATGGACTGTTACCTGCACTTGTTCAACATAATGGGTGCCACTTGGAAATGTTTAATTTCTGCTGATGAACTGTCTGATTAGTGATAGTGAATATTATGGACTGTTACCTGCACTTATTCAACATGGTGGATGCCATCTGGAAATGTTTAATTACTGCTGATTAACTGTCTAATTAGTGATAGTGAATATTATGGACTGTTACTTGCACTTTTTCTACGTGATTGGTGCCACTAGGACATGTTTCATTTCTGCTGATAAACTCTGATGAACAGTGTGATTAGTGATATTGAATATTATGGACTGCTGTCTGCACCTGCTCAACATTGCTGGGTGCCACTGATGGACTGCTTCTACTGAAATGAAGTCACTTGTTGCTGTCTGCACCTACTCAGCATTGCTGGGAGCCACTGTTGGAACTGCTTCTACTGAACTGTCACTTGTTGGTCTCTGCACCTGTTCAACAATGCTGGGTGCCACTGTTGGAACTGCTTCTACTGAAATGAAGTCACTTCTTGGTGTCTGCACCTGCTCAACATTGCTGGGTGCCACTGATGGACTGCTTCTACTGAAAAGATGTCACCTGTTGATGTCTGCACTTGCTCAACATTGCTGGGTGCCACTGATGGACTGCATCTATTGAAATGATGTCTCTTGTTGGTATTTGCACCTGTTGACCATTGCTGGGTGCTACTGCTGGAACTGTCAACTACTTGTTTCTTGAACTATGGAAATCATTTATGTGAATATTTGTATAAACTGATTTTTTGTGTATTACTGTTTGTGGAATGTTATGAGACTCTTACCTGCACATATTCGTCATTGCTGACGCTATTGATTGAACTGTTTAACCACATAATACTTGTGTAAACTATTATGTAAAGTCACATGTATGAAAGAATTTGTATTCCTTACAGTATTATATATATATTAGGTTATTGAAAGGTCAGTGCAAAGCCAAAATTTTATCTGGTTATATGATATTTACGTATTAATATTATCTTTTAGTTTTGTCTGTATTTTTTTGGACGAATTTGGTGGTATTTTCACCACCAATGCTGGCAAAAATACCATCAAATTCTAGCCCGTGGAGGAGGGGCATATGAAAGGTGGCTACATTGAGCCACAGCGCCAGAGATCGCGCCAGAGAGTATTGTTCAGCCGCCTCCACTGGCAGTGATTATTGAGAAGTAGCAGAGAGCAGTGCTTGTCGAGAGGTCGTGGTGGAGAGTGCTTGTTGAGATGTGGTAGTAGCGAGTCGGTGTGGAGATGTTGTAGTAGGGAGTGCTTGTTCCATGTTTTATGCAGTTGTTTGATGGGCTAGACAGCAGATGTTGTTCTAATGGAGATATTGTAATGATTAGAGTGCTTTTCATCAATATATATGAAGATAACAAACTCGTTTTTCTTTCATTATTTCAATGTCTTGAATAATGCGTCATTACAGGTTCAGTCAACAAAGCATCTGGCTCGTGTTCTTGTATTAGAGTGTAATTCTGGTTTTCTTGCGTACTTATAGTATTTCTATTTTTTTTAATTACTTCAGTATAAATGGTAATTAAAATTTCTTGTCTTATTGAAGAAGAACCGTGCCAGATGTGTACGTTGAATCATACTTCCACACACAGAACAGTTATACTTGTGCTTGGGTTTCGTAGGTTTTATAGTTGCTGGGGACTTAATTAATTAATTGTGTTAACGGAAATTTCATTTCATTCTTGTTGTTGTTCTATGCAGTCAGATTGCGTACAAATACTAGTCAGGGCCAACAGTTTACGAGACTTCGTAATCGGACTTACAGCTACGAAAAATAGAAATTATTTTCATTTATATAATTAAGCCCCCATGCAACTGATTTCTTTTATTTTTCCCTCTGCGGTCATTTCGTGAGATGTACAGTGGTGTTATAGCTAAACTTTCGTTACTTGAGAGGAGCTCCCACGGAAAGCTAGTGATTGTAGGACAGATGATCTTTCTGGAAACATTTGTAAGGTCATGCAGAAGAAAAGTGTTGAAAAAGTATTGAAAGAGACACATTTTAATTTCCACATGAGAGAGTAATATACAGGGTGGTCCATTGATCGGGCGAAATCTCTCACGAAATAAGCGTCAAACGAAAAAACTACAAAGAACGAAACTTTTCTAGCTTGAAGGGGGAAACCAGATTGCGCTATGGTTGGCCCGCTACATGGCGCTGCCATAGGTCAAACGGATATCAACTGCGTTTTTTAAAATAGGAACCCCCATTTTTTTTACATATTCGTGCAGTACGTACAGAAATATGAATATTTTAGTTGGACCACTTTTTTCGCTTTGTAATAGATGGCGCTGTAATAGTCACAAACATATGGTTCACAATTCTAGACCAACAGTTGGTAACAGGTAGGTTTTTTAAATAAAAATACAGAACGTAGGTACATTTGAATATTTTTTTCGGTTGTTCCAATGTTATACATGTACCTTGTGAACCTATTTCTGAGAACGCATGCTGTTACAGCGTGATTACCTGTAAATACCACATTAATGCAATGTTGTTGTGGTTGTGGTCTTCAGTCCTGAGACTGGTTTGATGCAGCTCTCCATGCTACCCTATCCTGTGCAAGTTTCTTCATCTCCCAGTACCTACTGCAACCTACATCCTTCTGAATCTGCTTAGTGTATTCATCTCTTGGTCTCCCTCTACGATTTTTACCCTCCGCGCTGCCCTCCAATGCTAAATTTGTGATCCCTTGATACCTCAGAACATGTCCTACCAACCGGTCCCTTTTTCTCGTCAAGTTGTGCCACAAATTCCTCTTCTCCCCAATTCTATTCAATACCTCCTCATTAGTTATGTGATCTACCCATCTAATCTTCAGCATTCTTCTGTAGCACCACATTTCGAAAGCTTCTATTCTCTTCTTGTCCAAACTATTAACGCAATAAATGCCCAAAATGATGTCCGTCAACCTCAATGCATTTGGCAATACGTGTAACGACATTCCTCTCAACAGCTAGTAGTTCGCCCTCCGTAATGTTCACACATGCATTGACAATACGCTGACACAAGTTGTCTGGCGTTGTTAGTGGATCACGATAGCAAATATCCTTCAACTTTCCCCACAGAAAGGAATCCGTTGACGCCAGATCCGGAGAACGTGCGGGCCACGGTATGGTGCTTCGAAAACCAATCGACCTGTCATGAAATATGCTATTCAATACCACTTCAACCGCACGCGAGTTATGTGCCGGACATCTATCATGTTGGAAGTACATCGCCATTCTGTCATGCAGTGAAACATTTTGTAGTAACATCGGCAGCACATTACGTAAGAAATCAGCATACATTGCACCATTTAAATTGCCATCGATAAAATGGGGGCCAATTATCCTTCCTCCCATACTGCAGCACCATACATTAACCCTCCAAGGTCGCTGATGTTCCACTTATCGCAGCCATCGTGGATTTTCCGTTGCCCAATAGTGCATATTATGCCGGTTTACGTTGTCGCTGTCAGTGAATGACGCTTCGTCGCTAAATAAAACGCGTGCAAAAAATCTGTCATCATCCCGTAATTTCTTTTGTGCCCAGTGGCAGAACTGTACACGACGTTCAAAGTCGTCGCCATGTAATTGCTGGTGCATAGAAATATGGTACAGCTGCAATCGATGTTGATGTAGCATTCTCAACACCAATGGCAGCAAACCTCCCCGTAGAATTTTGGAACATGTATTATGTTCGAGTATAATGACTTTTCTGGAGACTAGAAATCTGCTCTGTAGGAATCAGCATGAGTTTCGAAAAAGACGGTAGTGTGAAACCCAGCTCGCGCTATTCGTCCACGAGACTCAGAGGGCCATAGATACGGGTTCACAGGTAGATGCCGTGTTTCTTGACTTCCGCAAGGCGTTCGATACAGTTCCCCACAGTCGTTTAATGAACAAAGTACGAGTATATGGACGATCAGACCAACTGTGTGATTGGATTGAAGAGTTCCTAGATAACAGAACGCAGCATGTCATTCTCGGTGGAGAGAAGTCTTCCGAAGTAAGAGTGATTTCAGGTGTGCCGCAGGAAAGTGTCATAGGACCGTTGCTATTCACAATATACATAAATGACCTTGTGGATGACATCGGAAGTTCACTAGGCTTTTTGCAGATGATTCTGTGGTGTATCGAGAGGTTGTAACAATGGAAAATTGTACTGCAATGCAGGAGGATCTGCAGCGAATTGACGCATGGTGCAGGGAATGGCAATTGAATCTCAATGTAGACAAGTGTAATGTGCTGCGAATACATAGAAAAATAGATCCCTTACCATTTAGCTACAAATTAGCAGGTCAGCAACTGGAAGCAGTTAATTCCATAAATTATCTGGGAGTACGCATTAGGAGTGATTTAAAATGGAATGATCGTATAAAGTTGATCGCTGGTAAAGCAGATGCCAGACTGAGATACATGCCTTACATTATCAGTCCATCTAATTTACAACATTCTCTCTTCTGTTCTGTTTTCCCACAGTCCAAGATCCACTACCATACAATGCTGTGCTGAAAATGTACGTTCTCATAAATTTCTTCCTCCATTTAAGGCCTACGTTTCATACCAGTAGATTTCTTTTGGCCAGGAACGACCTCTTTGCTTTTGATGCTCTACTTTTAATGTTCGGCTCTTATTTGTTGTTTTGCTTCGAGAGTCGTAATTCAACTTCCTCTATTTCGTGGTCACCAATTTTGATGACAGTTTTATCGCTTATTTCTTTTCTGCCACGCCTCTTTACTTCCTTCTCGCTACTTTCATCTCTGCCACGCCTCTTTACTCCCTTCTCGCTAATTTCATTTCTGCCACGCCTCTTTACTTCCTTCTTTTTTCGGTTTATGCCCCATCCATAATGTGTGCTTGGTAATTTGTTCATTTTATTCAATGTTTAGGACACACCGTTCAAATCTACGTCTGGCCATCCAGATTTAGGATTTCCGTTATTTAGGTAAATCACTCCAGTGGAATACCGGGATGGTTCCTTTGCAAAGGGCGCTAGCAATTTCCTTCCCCACCTTGTCGTAATCCGAGCTTGTGCTCCATTGGCTACGCTGTCGTTAGGAGGTTAAACTGATCTTCCGTCTTTCCATTCAGCAAGTCCTACAATTCTTCCTCACAGTCACTGAAGATAGCAATTTCATCAGCTATCTTTTCATTGATATCCTCTAACCCTGAATGTAAATCCCACCCTAACTAACACTGTTCTCTTATTTCCGATATCGCTTCAGATTCAAGAGCAGTGCAGAAAGAATGCATCCTCGTCTTAGAGCGTTTCTAATACGAGCACTTCATTCCATTCGTATTGTTACCTCTTGGTTCTTGTAGATTACCCACCTTTCCCTGTAGGTTACTTCTATTTTTTCTCAGAATTTCGAACATTTTGCACTATTTCATATTATCGTAGGCATTGTCTAGGTCGACAAATGCAGTCAACGTGGTCTAATCTTTCTTGGTTCCGTTACCAAGCGTAACATTAGAAGTGCCTCACTTTTGCTAAAGGAAAAAGCTACTCTATTTTCTTTTCCATTGTTCTAGGCTTTATTCTTATCAGTTACTTGGATGCACCCTCGCTCTCTTCGGTATGGTGTATGTGATATTTCACCGAAAGTGGGATGGTCTATCTTCAGAGTGATTTCTGCTACCCAATAATTAATCGTTTAGTTAGCACTGCTCTTAGTGATTTAAGGGATTCCGAACGAATGTTATCTGTTCCTCCTGCTTTATTTGATCATAAGTGTTCCAGAGCTCTGTAAAACTCTGGCCTTAACATTGGATCCCCTATGTCTTCCAAATCGACTTCCATTTCTTCTTCTATCACGTCAGAAAACTGTTCCTCTCCTAGAGGCTTTCAGGTACTCTTTCCATCTACCCTCTCTGACCTCTACGTTATAAACGGAACTCCCATTGCACTCTGAATGTTCACGTCCTTTCTTTTAATTTAACTGAAGGTAGATCTGACTTTTCTCCGATGACCATTGTTTTCGATTTCTTTACATTTTTTCTGCAGCGATTCTTTCTTGGCTTCCCTACACTTCCTGTTTCATTCCTAAGTGATTTATATTGCTGTATTCCTGTTTTTCCAGATCATGTTTGTAATTTCTCCTTTTGTTGATCAACTGAAGTGTTTCTTCCGTCAAACAGTGTTTTTTCGCAGTTTCCATCCATGTATCAGTGTTTGCCTGTCCAACATCTGTTACTGAATTGCCCTGCCGCGTCAAATGAAATGTTTCACGTGGTACTCACTATCGCAGTATCTCATGCTGAAGGGTGCCTTTTCCTTCAGCACATCCATTTCTTCCCATTACATCTTCTTTCCATTAGACTGCGATATTTATTTTTTGCGTACTGTACGCGAGTCTGCTATAATCGTTTCGATTAAGGGAACAAGCTCTGTAACAACTCTTTGCTTGGTTACTGTGGCATTTTTAAGTCTCTGGCGTCATTTGCTGCCTTCGGACAACGACAGCCGTTCGCAGATTGCCGCCCATGTAGTTCTGTTCTTTTGAGGAGTTTTCACCTTTATTCTACTTTCGCTGTTCGGATGCTGTTTTGTAAAGTCGTAGAATCCAGTCTGTGCTGTATCCTGAGGTTCAGGGAAAGACTGCCATTGTCTGACCGATTCTCGGCTGCTGTGCAGCATATAGAATCGGGTTAGACAATTACATGATGAAGATTAGTTTCCGTAACGAGGCTAGTTTGGCACTATTTCGTTAACATCATTTCGCAAGTAATTATGGGGCCACGTGCTTGTGAAGCAGGAGCACGTAGGTTGCTTACACATAATTGATTAGAAGTTGGATATAGCATCATACATTATTTTCTTTCATTCTGATTAAGTTCCAAGACGTTACAGTTCCAAGATTTTTCAGCCAGAAAGAGTTAAATGCAGCGAAGGCGATGTCGCTTCTGCTTGTCATTCAAAATCTTGAAGTTGTAGTTTGCAATATCCCTGTGGGGCTGTACAGTTATTTCCTTGCGTTCAGTGATAATATACCGCTTGTTGGTCCACTTTTCGGCTTCATTTTACCATGAACGTTATCATTCTTCTTATTCAGCGACTTGAGTGTTTCACATTATTTGGTTGCCATCTTTTTATTTACGTGAGCTAATTAACTAACGACTCACATGCACTCTGATGGGTAGCCACTTTTGAGCTGCCACTAAGCACTATTAGTAATAATTAATTCTTCTGCACGTGCTATTAGGTTTCAGATCCTGGTATAGGTAGGTCGACGTGTGCTGCTATGCAGATTGCTGTTTGCAGCACGCTGCGCTACCTCATCTCACTTATTATTACGAAGTTGTGTAGAGAGTTTCCTATGTTTACACAAATGAGGAAACAGCTGTAGTGAATGGCTGGACACTGTAAGTGCTATAAGCTGGAGGTTAACACATGTTCAGTGTAATCCGCTGCTTTGCGAACCAGTGCACCTATTGTGTAATATACAGGTTTTAGACATACAGGTCAATTTCTTTTCGTTGCGATAAATTTACGAAAGTGTGTGTGTTGTGTGACTATATTCAATTCGGTCTACGAGTCAGATGCATTTCCAAATCGTTTCTGTGTGACATAAGAACTGTACATTCTGAATATCTCCAAAGTATCAATTCTTGATTAGCGCTAGTTTTGGGAGTATTCTAAGGTTTTCTAATCACACACGCACACATAGCTTTAATGGTTCAAAATGGTTCAAATGACTCTGAGCACTACGGGACTTAACATCTATGGTCATCAGTCCCCTAGAACTTAGAACTACTTAAACCTAACTAACCTAAGGACAGCACACAACACCCAGCCATCACGAGGCAGAGAAAATCCCTGACCCCGCCGGGAATCCAACCAGGGAATCCGGGCGTGGGAAGCGAGAACGCTACCGCACGACCACGAGATGCGGGCATAGCTTTAATGTCTTACGGAAATTCAAACCCATCTCAACGATCTACGTTCTTCAGTATCCAACTTCCTTCAGCACTGATTTTTCCGCACGATTATCTTAAACCACTTTCTCCTCTTCTTGATTAGTCCGTTATTATCCGAGTCTATATCTGCATCTGGGTACACCTTACAGAGAAATATATGATTTCGGAATCTCTGTCTTACTGTGATGTAATGCAGCTGGAACTTTTTCGTGTCCCTGTAGGTTTTCCACATACACGTCCTCCAACTGTACGTTTGAAAGGTGTATTTACCATTACTAGCTGAAATTTATCGCAGAACTCAATCAGTCTTCTCCTCTCGCGCCCCTACTACCGAACACGCATCTCCTGAATCATATCTTATATTCCTTCCCGGACTACCGAATTCCAGTCCACCATGATTATTAGATAATCTTCTTCCTTTACGTGCTGAATTACCCTTTCAATATCATTTACTTTCTGTATCTCTTCAATTTCCGGTTATGATGTCAGCATGTATACCTGAGCTGTTATTGTTCAAGTCGGTTTGTTTTCAATTCTGATGAAAACGATCCTTTCACTGAACTGTTCACGGAAGTATTCAAAAATCAGCTGAACGAGTGTTTTATACGCCTCCTTATAAACCACCAATGAAACTCATTTTGCTATCAGTTTTTTTCTTGTCGTATCGACTGTCTATGAACCAAGCTATTTCAACTTTCTCATCTTATGCCAGGGTTCCACCAGTATTCTAGCATTAGTTTCCTGCGTTGTTGCTTCCTCATTCTAGTCTAGTTTTTCTAGATTTCAGTTCGGTCTTCCCTGGAAACTAAGGCGCATCGGAGTTTCCCCTCGAACGGAATGCGCTTCTTTATGACGTCTTTTCTTCCCAGGTGAATCACATCTAAGTTTTCTTTTTGAGAAAGTAGTGGAGGATACGACTACTCTCGTAGAATTCACTGTAAAAGACAATCATTGTCCTACGATGGGTACCTATGATCTTATCTATCTTTCTGCAGACTTTATGGATGTGCCGTCCCCTGATTTAACCATTTTCTTTGACTGAATCCTGGAACTTCTTTAATATTGTAAAGTCTGTCTTTCTATTAAATTTATCAGATCCATCATAGCAAGATATTCTGCGTCATATATTTCCCCTGGTCGTGTTACTGTGCAGTAATTTTGTATCTAGGTGTTAATTGATATCGGTTTATTGTGGGGACACTTTTGGTTAGTTGACATTTTCCTGATCCGTAATGCACATGCTTCACCCTCAAATGTGTCCGAATCCATCCACTCTGCTAGTTATTTAAATTTCTCCGTCGATTGGATTTCCCCTTCTTCTAGCTCTAGTACAGTGAGTGTGTTATAAATTTCGTTTTCTGGAAGACGCTTTGAGCGATGCCTGTGGTGCTTGTGGCTTCGGTTCATTGATTTGTCCTGCAGCTGTATCTAACGAATCAGAAAAAAAGTATGGTCATCTGCAAACTGCAAACCAGATCTCATTTTCAACACCTTTGTTATTCCTCCCTTTTCGTCACTCGTAAATGACTTTGTTGGATACACATTTAAAACATTGACGAGAGTCCATCTCCTTGTCTGACTACCGTTATAAATTCTTGCTCACAAATTTCAGTTTGGAGGTGGTGTGAATAGGACTGTCAGATAATAGCCCTTGTTTTTTATTTAAACCAAATTCTTTGAGAGTTGTTCAGTCAGTAAGCCTTTTCGAAAGCTACGAATTTCTTACCTCTACCTTTCAGATGAGAGAGAAAACATTTAAGATTTGTGATCATTTCTGCAGATGCACGGCCTTTTGACTTAACTCTCCTTGGTATTCAGCCAGCTGTGAGTCCGTCTGTCTGCCCTAGTCTGAAGAAGTTTCGAAAGAATCTTGTAGCTTATTAAACAGTAATATTTAAGTGTTTGAAATTCCGTTGTCACTGAGTTCTAAGCTGCTACTGTTTCGGCCAAAGAGATCTCAAACACTTCGTGTCGACCAGGTATGTCCGCAGAAATTATATCAACTCTGCGCAGAAAGAAAGCTTAAGTATATATCGAATAATACTTGATCTCTTCATATGCAAAAAGCTTAACAAACATACCGTCGAAGTGGCAAGTCCAGAGGATGCACTGTGGCAAAGACGCAGACCATTTACAATATTATTAGACAAATTTCCATAAAAAAATACCTTCAGGAACTAGTCTCAAAAATACGCTAGAATTGTGATTCCACAGGTTCACAAAGTACAGCTTATTTTTAAATAACTTTGCGGTCCATCATACTGGTATGTTGCAAACCCGAACTAAATAGATTTTTTTATATACAATTTAGCCTACGGAAAGTGCAAACATCATGTTTAGTAAGACCTAGACAGAAGTCCGCAAAAATAATTACAGTAAGATGAATAACAGATGATAGAAGAATAGTTAGCTGATCAAGCTAATTCTTTCCGTCTCTCATCTGGTCGTAAAGAAGGGGAGAAAAGTCACTATAAGCCATTTTGTAAGTGGTTAAATGAATTACTCATTAATGACCTCTGCTGAGAATTAACATTAAGATTACTAAAGAAAGTTCTGAAGAACTAACAATCAAGTATGATATAATTCATTCTGAAGGGCGTTGTGGGTGGTAATCAAGTGTTATTTTTCTTCACCCACACGTGACATTGTTACGATGTACTTAAATGAATTTATTTGCTATTAAGGCGACCCATTCGCCCCGAGCTATAACTTACTCGCGCTCTCTGATGCATTTTCATGACCTCACGCGATCAAGCAGACGCTTTGAATAAGGCAGTCACGCTTAAGATCTGGTACTAGCTTGTGAACTAATAAATCGGCGCGAACAGTCTCCTGGAGAATCTACATACGTTATTCATGACATATCCCTAGCAAAGTACGACAGATGGCTGCATATTCTTTTGTATATATTATTGCATTCGTATTGCTCACTAGAATTCTTTCGTTACTTTCTTCTAACTATGAAACAAAAACTGAGTTCACTTTATGAATACCCTTGTGTTGTAAAAGCGACTACTTAGTCTAAAAAGTGCATGAGTTGAAAAACTGGCCGAAAACTTTGAAAAAGCACTTCACCAAAGACCCGAAATCAATTACAGGCAACATCTGAAGACGTTTGGTGCCGAGGAAATAGAATCTTCACACTTGATTAGGCATATAATTGAAGACAGCATACTTTTAAGCCCGGAGTATTTCACTTTAACAAATTTACGAAAATCGGATGCTGTTGTCTTCGGCTTCTGTTACATGGATTTAGTTTTAGTGGTTGGTGCTTTTCTCCGATCTCCTTAAATAGTAACGTAGCAGTTCACAGTCTGTTTTCTGGAATTTAAAAGTTTCTAGGTGGTCTACCTAATGTACACATTTGTTTTACAATCAGACAGACTAATAGAAATATCTGGACAATGGAAAATCCTGCAATGTGGTTAGTTGAACTAAGTGTGCAATAGCCTGCTTGTACGTTAGAGGAACTGAGAGCAACTATGTCCCGTCGATTCAAGGCAAGAGAGAATCGGCAAAGAGGAGTACCACTCGATAAAAACTCCTAGGAAATTGAATTTATATTGAATCTATCTTGAATGAAAAACACACAACACTGGTGTAATATTGAATCCCTTCCGGAAGACGTCATCATTTAATTTCCGCTGTTGGCACTCTTCTCCTTTCGGTAATTAGTAAGAGTCATCAATATATCAAAAGATAAGTGCTTGTAAAACTCGTGTCTATTGAATTCCCGCAGAGTTGTTCAGTCTCCAGGAAAGTCGTCATCGTCCACCACAACTATTTTCCGTTAATATTCGATAAACTGACGTCTGTATTATAAGCCCTTAAATCCGTTCCTTGACCGTTAGATGCTTCGTGTGAACTGGATAGACAAATAGCTTTTCCCCTTCACAATAGAAGCTAATATAACCAGGATTTGAATAAAAATGGCTTCTAGAATAAGGGCCATTATTCTGAGCAACACTTACTTGACCCCCTATATCGGATACCACATCAAGACCTAGGCTTTCTCTCTAACCATGGATTTAGGTTGCTTTTAGATTCTGACCTTTTTTTATCTCCGTCCGTCCAACGAACCAAAATGGGAATCATAGAGGCAATTATGAAGATAGGACTCAACCTCTCTCGAACAACTATCGTAACTCCCTTCTCGACCTAGTCCTACATCTACACCTATGTTCCGCAAGCTACATGTAGTGTATGGCGGAGGGTACATTGTATTAATACTATCGATTTTCTTTTCTCTTCCATTTGCGTCGAGAGCTAGAGGAAAAGTGAGCCAATATGTCCTCTGTCCCTGCCTTAATCTATTTAACACATTCTAATTATTCATACACAAAATATATGATAGTGGCAGCATCATGGATGCGCAGTCTTCGTCGAATACGTGTTCTCTAAGTTCATCCATCATGTTCTCGCGAGAACTACATCTTTCTGCCAAGGATTCTAATTTATTACGTTCACACTTTCGTACGAGGTAAACCGACTCCTCACGATGTTAGCAGCGCGTCAATGAGATCACTTGATACGTGTTTATGTTTTTCACACCTGCTCAATATTGACTCTAAACATTGTTCTAATACTCTCGAATTGGCAGCGCTTGCGCCTGCTTTAGCATTTCCTTTACAGATGCGCTGATTTTACGTGATCGTCTAATTTCAAATCTCTTCTTAGTATAACCCATAAATACTTGAACGATCTGTTACGCTCACGTTCACCGCTAACCTTTTGCATTTACACTGTGCGTTCAAAACATACGTTTTTCATATTAGGTGCATGGTGTTACCACATACTGCCAGGTACTCCATATCAGCGACCTCAATAGTCATTAGACATCATGAGAGAGCATAATGCGGCGCTCCGCGGCACTCACGGACTTCGAACGTGGTCAGGTGATTGGATGTTACTTCTGTCGTACGTTTGTACGCGAGATACCCACACTCCTAGGTCCACTGTTTCTGATGTGATAGTGAAGTGGAAACGTGAAGGGACACGTACAGCACAAAAGCGTACTGGCCGACCTCGTCTGCTGACTGACAGAGACCGCCGACAGTTGAAGAGGGTCGTAATGTGTAATAGGCAGACATCTATCCAGACCATCACATAGGAATTCCAAACTGTCATCAGGATTCACTACAAGTACTATGACAGTTAGGTGGTAGATGAGAAAACTTGGATTTCATGGTCGAGCGGCTGTTCATAAGCCACACATCACCCCAGTAAATGTAAAACGAAGCCTCGCTTGGTGAAAGGAGCGTAAACATTGGACTATTGAACAGTGGAAAAACGTTGTGTGGAGTGACGAATCGCGGTATACAATGTGGCGATCCGAAGATCGGAAGTGGGTATCGCGAATACCTGGTGAACGTCATCTGCCAGAGTGTGTAGTGCCGACAGTAAAATTCTGTGGTGGTGTTTTTCGTGGAGGGGCTTGCACCCCTTGTCGTTTTGCGTCGTACTATCACAGCACAGGCCTACATTGATGTTTTAAGCACCTTCTTGCTTCCACTGTTGAAAAGCAATTCGGGGATGGCGACTGCATCTTTCAAGACGATCGAGCACCTGTTCATAATGCACGGCCTATGGCGGAGTGGTTACACGACAATAGCATCCCTTTAATGGATAGTCCTGCACAAAGTCCTGACCTGAATTCTATAGAGCACCTTTGGGATGTTTTGGAAAGCCGACTTCATGCCAGGCATCACCGTGCGACATCGATACCTCTCCTCAGTGCAGCACTCCATGAAGAATGGGATTCCATTCATTAAGAAACCTTCCAGCACCTGATTGAACGAAAGCCTGCGAGAGTGGAAGCTGTCATCAAGGCTAAGGGTGGGCTAACACCGTACTGAATTCCAGCATTACTGATGGAGGGCGCTACGAACTTGTAAGTCATTTTGAGCCAGATGTCCGGATACTTTTGATCACATAGTGTATGTCTACATGCATACTCCGCAAGCCACAGTAAGGTCCTTGGCGTAGGTTGCTTTTTACCAGCACTAGTCATTTTCTTTCCTATTCCATACGCAACTAGTGATAAAAACGTCTATACGCATCCATATGATACCTTATTTCTCATACACAGAGGCAATTATCGAACTATATGAAAAGAAACTTAAATTAGTTACAAACTACGGGCCGCACACATTTTATTCGACACATATACGTCACTGAAGATATTCGGATTTCGGTTATGACATGTTCGATATGCCCATATCATTGGCGATGAGGTGGCCCAGGCGAAAAGCGAAAATCTGAATGACCCGCTGAAGTGACGGAACATCGATGCTGTCGATGACCTTCTGAACAGCTGTTTTCAGCTGAACAATGGTTTTGAGGCTATTGCTGTACACATTGTCTCTAACATAGCCCAACAAAAATGAGTCGCATGTGTTCGGATCCGGAAATATGGTGGCCAATTCAGGGCCGTGCCAGTGGCCTGTGGGTACTCCAAGACATTAAACACGCTGCTGCTTCGATTGAGTCGAGTTACGTCTTGCATCAACCACATCTTGTCGAAATCAGGATCACTTTAGATAATGCGGATGAAATAAGCTTCCAAAACGTTCACGTACGTTCAGTAGTCACCATGCCATCAAGAAATATCGCACCGATTATTCCGTGAATGGAAATTGCACACCATATAGTCACCCATTGAAGGTGAAGAGACTTCTCGATCGCGAAATGTGGATTCTCAGTCTCCCAAACGCGCGAATTTTGCTTATTGACGAACCCATCCAAATAAAAGTCGGCTTCTTTGTTAAACCAAACCATTAAGCGCATACTAATTCCCGCCATGCCCCACAGCCAACCGTGCAGTTTGAACGTCCTGACGCAAACCATTCAGAACTTATGACGATTTTTTTCATATAGTTTAATAATTGTCTTTCTGTATCTTTGATGCAGCTCATAGAGTAACACTTCCAACCTGGATGTGTTCCAACCCCTGTCTTCCATTACAGACTGAACTCACTGTAGGTTTATAGATCGAACCTGTAGTAAAAAATCAAGCAGTCCTCCTCTGAACTCTTTCGATTTCTTCCTTTAATCCAATCCGGGGGGATCCAAAATAATCGAGCAAAACTCAAGAATGGGTCGTTTTAATATTTTATTGTGGGCTTTACAGATGATCCACATTTTCCTAAAATTCTCCCAATAAACCGAAGTTGAACATTTGCCTTTCCTACTTCAGTCCTTACATGCTCGTCCCACTTCGTAATGCTTTGAAAACGTTACACCTACCATGTGTTCGAACACTACAGGATTATTTTTCCTTCTCATCTGCATTAACTCACATTGTTCTGCATTTACATCTAACTGCCACTCATCACACGAACTTGAAATTTTGTCTGTTATCTTGCATCCTCCTACAGTCACTCAACGACGACTCCTTCTCATACACCACGGCATCATCAGCAATCAGCCACAGAACGCTGCCAATCCCGTCCGTCAGATCGTTTACGTAGGAAGAAAATAAAAGCGGTACTATCACACTTCTCTCGAGCATTCTGACGATACCCTCGTCTCTGATGAACACTCACCGTCGAGGAAAACGTGCTGGGTACAGTTACTCAAGGAGTCTTTGAGTCGCTCACATATCTCGGAATGTTCTCTGTACACCCGTACCTTCTTAACAGTCTGCAGTGGGGCACTTCTCGGAGATCTGGTAATATGGAATCTGCCTGTTGCGCTTCACCCAGAGTTAGCAGTTCATGTGAGAAAAGGTATAACATGTGTGAGACTGGTTCTGATCTGTCTTCCTACCACAGTTCCGCAAGGACGCTCTTTGAGTGTTTTAGGATTTTGGTGTTGATCCTATGACCTGCAAGGTAGGAAGATACTATCTCACGCATGCAGAGTTCAGAGGAGTGCAGCAGTGTGGACAGTGATGTAATCAGACAATGATCTCAATGTCGGTTCCATTACAATCACTGTAAAGAAACGTTATCACTAACAGAAATTAGTGTACGGGTTCAGGCATTACTGCATGTTAGCAAAAAATAAAAATCTTAGATTTTTGTTATTAAAGTTTATTTTTACTCTGACTTCATGACATAGCAATGTCAGCAAAATTACGTACATGGTGGTAAAATATTGTTAGTGGGTGTTCAATACAGTGAAGAGAAATTCCTAATTATAATAAGGTGCTTTAATGGTAAGATGGTTGATGCTCATGACTGGGGGTCGATAACAATACAAACAAATTAAATAAAATTGGGGCCAGAGATATCAATTACGCTTAAATGCACAATGAGAATACCCAAAATTGAATAGGGGTCGGTAATGAGCAATGAAACAGACGTACACAAATAAAACAATTCATAACTCTATATGGCTGATGAATCCTTTTCATTAGATCGGACATCTGACGTTTCTGCTTCATTTACGCCCAAAAATCATGAATATGTTTAACTGCAGATCAATCCTGAATGTACGCGAGAATTAGGGGAGATGAAGAGCACCACAGTTCTAAGTGTCAAATGAATATCACTTGCTGGCATGGCGCGAGAACAAGTGATTACCTTGCATAGGCGGTGACAGTGGCGGCTGCCAGCACAAATTGTCAATATGAGAATCTATTCTAAATCTCTGTCGACTGTTAAACTCCAGTCTGAGAAATTTCCTATATCTTCTGTGAAACCGAGACTCCTATTTACGACGTAGCGAATTGGCATGGTACACACTATTTGGCTGGAATAGTGCATACGTCATTGCCCTGAAATCGCATGCAAGCCTTAGCTGTCAGTGTTCGGAGCGATTCTCCGTACTAGGAGACTTTGCAGTTTAACTCCTTACGAGTTAAGACGAGCCTGTGAACAAGTGTTCACATAATGACTCTCACAATCGTCTCAGCACAGCGTGAGTCACCTTGCTCAAACATTCGACAATTTTCTGCAAGAGAAGAAGCCTATTACTCTGTCTGCAATTTGCCTATATCAAAGCTGGTGGCCATACATTTTCTTTCTGGCCAATCAAGGTTCAAAAATGGCTCTGAGCACTATGGGACTTAACTTCTGAGGTCATCAATCTCCTAGAACTTAGAACTACTTAAACCTAATTAACCTAAGGACATCACACACATACATGCCCAAGGCAGGATTCGAACCTGCGACCGTAGCGGTCGCGCGGTTCCAGACTGTAGCGCCTAAAACCGCTCGGCCACCACGGCTGGCGCCAATCAAGGCATTTGTTCTTGTTATAACTCCACCCACTGAAATTTTTGTAGCCTATCACAAGCATCGTTTCTTTCGTAGGGCAGAGTTAAACTTCTGCTGCGTAGTACTGAGATAAACAGCTTTTCCTTTCAAGCGGGTTTTAATGCAGGTGGCTACAGTGAATCATCAATGTTTTGAATTGGATTTCTTCAGATGTTTATCTGTGATCCATGGCTGTGTTCCTGTAGAAAGACTTTCTGCAGGCTTGTCGTTAAAGCAGGGACAAGAGCTGTTTTTTCCAGCGACCTACATAGTGGCTTCAGTGTCTCATTGTGTCCACTAGGTGTCCTGTAGCGATTGTTCCAGCCATGTGGGACGGCATGCCATCGTAAAATTGTCCTTTCTCTCAGAAATGCGTCTCGTAGCTTGGTTCGGAGAAATTACTTGCGCGCAATTACTAGTGTGAGTGTTAGTGGTTTATATTCACATCATGTCAGTTTTTTTTATTTGCTTCGCTTTGCCTATGAATAAAATTTGTGCATTTCACGTAACTATGTCGTGTGACATATCGAGTTAACTATAATTGTTTCATGAATTCAATGTGTTATTTGTTAGACACCTTTCATATCACCACCCTTCCATGATAATTTTTGTACTGAAGTTATACAATGGTTGAGGTGATGTCTAAGTCAGTCAATAATTATACTTCTTCTCAAACATTGAACGTTGGTCAGCTACTTGGTCTAGTCCTTACTCTATTTCAGTCTATTCGTTCGTGTTCTTTAACTTTTAACGTGGTTAACATTGTTATTGATTTAATTGTCTCCCTTAACTGAAGACTATAAATTTTTATAATCGTATCAATTTCTTTTTCTTATTTATTTAAATGAGTTGTCTGTGTGTCTTAGATTTTATATCAGAGACGAGGAGCCTCTCATATCGATCCTTCAATACTATTTTCTCAACCACTTACTATTTAAATCAGCTTAAAAAGTTAAATACTTGGTACATAAACCAGAAATGCAGTGTTTACATTCTGCTGTTTGTTTTACAAAAATTATGATTCTTACAACTACTAGAAGCATCAAAATTTATTTTTATCAAATCCTAATTTAAAAAGTTTCTGTTATTCATTCATGCAAATTCAAAAATATTATAGTCACAAATAGCATTCATGCAGACATATTATTCCAAAAATAGTATTATTGTAACTGACGATATGGTTTTTAAAATATTGCAGTGATAAGTATGCACGAAAAAAATTCGAAAATATTACACTCAGACACTAAATTAACTTTACAAAAATGTTATCTTTAAGACGGAATATACATGAACAGGTTTTCTTCTTAACGTCTTATTCTAATTAAATTATATGTAAATAAAACATTTCTTTAAAAATGGTTTCTCCTGCATTGCTCACGAAACAAAGATTTTGAAAAGACTGTTATACAGTTCTTATTCAGAGACTTACACATATCGTATAGAGAGATGTAAATTGTATCAAATCGGTATGACTACATCGAAGTCCTATGTTAAAGTTGTACTTTTTGCAACTTTTTCACTGTCTGACATTGATCTTTACCAAATTTCGACCACTATCTTAACAAGATGTATACTAATGTTCCTGCCTGAGGGTGGCGACAAATGTCTTTACAAGAAGCTGAAGGACATGTGCAAAATGCTTGTCGGCAAAGTTTTGGGTGGGCAACCTCGTTCTTCATCGAATTTTGTAACAGGAGGTTGCCGTAGTTTGGTGTGGCCCTCATCACTTGTAGGCCTTATAGTACAGAGTCTTGTGGAGTATTGGCTTTAAAAATATGTATTATTCTTCTCAAGACATTGCTGAAGATATTTATATTTTTGTAGCTCTTCGCAGACAACTAGTTTACAATATGATGGGTATTTGGAAAAGTGTATCTTGAAATTTTTCGCCCATATTCTCTCTTCAACATCACTCTTGGGACTCTTCATCTTCTATTCTTCCAAGCATTTTCCTTTCTTTACTGTCGGCCTGTTTGTCCTCCAATACCCATTGCGATTACCGTTATTCCCCCCGCCGTTATTCCCCCTGTAATAATTATTGCTATTCCTGGGTCGATAACCGTTGCCATTTCTTGTTCCGTATCCATACCCATTTCTCTTTTGGAACCGGTTGTCATTTCTCGGCGCGAAGTTATCACGCGGTTCGTAATAGCTGACATTAGTTCGTGCGGTCTCTTGTGCATTTCGCGTTCTTTCTTTCACGTTTTCAGGCGAGCTTCGCTTTCTTCTTGCCTCATCTTCCGAGAATATGAAAATAATTCTCTCAAAATTCCTTTGAAGTTTTCCACGTCATTGCCTCCACGCCCTACCAATGACTGTTGGTATTTTAGTGGCAGCTTCACGGTACACAATTTAATAAATTCTCCCTCGCTGTATGGCACATCCAAACATTGGTTCTTCTTTGCCATTGCTTCGAAAAATTCAGTGTGTGTTACTTCTGGCACTAGCGGTGCTCACAAAATCTGTGCTGATTTGGGGACAAAAGTTTTTCACCGTAAGGAAATTTATTACATTTGAAATGAGAAAACGTTCAAGAATTCTGTAGCAAATCGATGTTAGGGATATTGGTCTGTAATTTTGCTTATCCGTTCTTCTAGTCTCCTTATATACAGGAGCCACCTGCGCTTTCTTCCAGTCGCTTCGGACACTGCGCACGGCGAGAAATTCGCTATAAAATAAGGGGTCAGTGCGCACAATTCTCTTCTGAAACCGTAATCAGATTCTATGAGGACCTGACGACTTACCTGTTTCCAAATTTTTCAGTTGCTTCTCTACACCAGGGACGCCTATCACTATGTTCTCGGTACAGGAGACTGTGTGATGGTCAAACGACGGTATGTTTGTTCGGTTCTTCTCCGTGAAATATTTCTTTAACGCGAAATTTGGATCTCAAGTCGCCTTTCGCCACTTTCTACGGTCACACCAGACTGGTCAATGAGTGACTGGTTACAGACGCCTTCGACACGCACAGCGATTTTATTTAAGACCTAAATTTTCTCAGATTCTCGACAAGATCTGTTGTCAAAGTATGACGGTGGGACTTGGATGCTTCGCGCATCGATCTTGTTTCCTAGGCTCACGAATCTGTATCAACATTTTTACGTGAACACATTTCTATTTGATTGAATTATTGTTTATTCAATTACGGCCAAGATTTCGGCCTTTTATACTGATTTCAAGTGAAACGTAGACCGAAAACTAGGTCCTAATTGAATAAACAACAATAAAATCAAATGGCGGTGCGTTCATTTACAAATTATTGTATGACTGCTGGTCACCATCATCAAATATCCGTAGTAAGTTTTGCCCATACTGTTTTGCGCGTTTGTCATTAGATACGATCGAGTTCCCTCCATTTTATTGTGGAAATTATGTTACATTTATCCACATTTCATTACACCTAGTGGAAATACTGTCCAAGTGCCCCTGCAAATCCTTAAGATTGTCCCAAGACAATACTTTCCTGAATACAACAGCATCGTTTGCGAACAGTACTGTTTCATAATTATTTTATTCATAATGGCAGCATAGAGGACCTATTACGCCTCCTCAGGGTGCACCCGATGTTACTATTGTTGCTCTACATATTTCGCCGCCAAATAAAATGGACTTTGTCTTGCTGCTCGTGTAAGTCAGTTTTTTTTTTCGAAGATATTCTATTAGTTCGTGTCAAGGGTAGTGACCAACTTTGTTCCATTTTGTTTGTTAATAAGATGTCACGTTTCTTTGAATGTACAGTTTTAGTTTTCCGTCCAAATTGGCTAGGACAAAGACTGGGTCAAGCGTGGCCATCCCCATCTTCATGTTTTACTATATATGGCGTCTAACACATGCACTTCAGTGCGGTTACTTCCCCAGAGCTGCATATTTCTTGCTTGCTGCGAAGGTAATTTTGAAATTACGTCTTTGTCACTACTGCTTACAAGAGAAGTGTTCCTACTTTTTTTAAACATTACTTTCAATGTCAGAACCACTGTTGTACCAGGCTCCGTGTTTGTTGATAGGGCTTGTATATTACCAGGGGACATAACACATCATTCTGAGTGGATTACTCAATCGTTTCCATGAAATATTTCTTGGAAGCGACCTATGGTTCAATGACAAATGAATCTTTCTCTGTGACATACGATCTAAGCACGTAATTAGGATACGATTATATGAGGCAGGTAAGCTGGACACTGCTATGTGAGTAGAACTGGCAGCCAGATGTCACGAGAGGCGAATTTGTCTCCATGAAAGGAGGCAAGTTTATCGACTAACCGCCTTCTTATGATTAAGAAAACGCTAAATGCGAAAAGATATGAACAAATTTTGCATCACTGCGTACTGCGCAGAGTAGAGGAATAGTTCTAAGACGGTGACTGCTTGTATCATCACGAAAAGTCAGAAAGTAGCCGCTCTGAGCAATGGTTTCTGGAATATAACATTATTGAAATGGTCTGGTCTGTCCAGTGCCCCGTCCAAAACCCAATGCAACACGTCTGGTATGAGTTGCAACAGCATCAGCACCTTCTCTGGTTTCTGCTCTGGTGGAAGAACGGCCTGCCATTCAATCACACAGTTTCAGACACCTCACTGGAAGTGTCCCCAGTACAGTTCTAGCCGTCACAATGGTGAAGGATGGAGAGAACACATTTTAATGTTCACTAATACAGTCGTCCTGACACTTTCGATCTGACAGTGCAGTTGATCGTGTAGAATGATAAACTCAAGAGGGTCGCTGCCAAGCAACGGCACTGGAGAAATACAGTGACGGAAAAAAGTCGCAAGACCAGGAAGGAATTGTGCTACATAACCGAGCGTTGGTACATGTGTTTCTACTTCTGAAAGATGATGTCTATTCGAATTTCGCGCCAATCTCGTAAGAGTGATGTTAGTATTGCCACTATGAGGATGAAAGTCAGGTTATTCACGCTGTAACGGTCCTGAGTGTTAGTTACCTCTGAGTTTGGACATGATGAATTGTTAGTCAAGAATGCTTTTAAGGTCACAAAGATGCCATTATCAACATCTGACTCAGTTCGAACGAGGTCGTGTAATGGGGCTACGAGAAGCTAGATGTTCCTTCTGCGATAGTGCAGAAAGCACTGGCATGAAGGTAGCCACTGTATATGATTGTTGGCAGCGGTGGTCATGGGAATTTATGGTCGCAAGAAGACCTGGCCCCAGACGGCCACGTGGCACAACACAGAGGGAAGACTATCGCTCTGGATGGCTCCGGCGCATCGTACTGCATCTGCGGCAGCAATTCGAGCAGTATTTGGCACCACAGTGACATAGCCAACTCTTATAAATTGGTTACTTCAAGATCTCGAAGCCAGCCGCCCTGTAGCGTGCATTCCTCTCTCCCCAAACCACCACCATTTGCGACTTCAGTGGTGTATAGGGAGAGCTCACTGCAGGGCAGGGTGGAGGCCTGTTCGGTTTTCTGATGCATCCTGAATCCGCTTCGATGCCAATAATGGCAAAGTGTTGGTTATAAGGAGACCAGCTGAGGGCATGCATCCAACATCTGTGCGTTCTGTATCTGCACCTGGCGTTTTGGTATGGGATGCGATTTTTTATGACAGCAAGAGCACTCTCGTGATTGCCCCATGCAAAAAATTCGTTCGAATGGCTCTGATCACTATGGGACTTAACATCTGAGGTCATCGGTCCTCTAGAACTTAGAACTACTTAAACCTAACTAACCTAAGGACATCACACACATCCATGCCCAAGGCAGGATTCGAACCTGCGACCGTAGCGGTCGCGCGGTTCCAGACTGTAGCGTGTGGCCACACCGGCCGGCTTACCCCATGAAACCTGATGGCAAATTTATACGTCAGTCTGGTGATACGATCTGTTGCCGTACCGTTCACGAATAGCTTTCCAGGAGGTCTTTTCCAACAGAGTAACGCTCACCCACGTTGTAACCCAACGTGCTCTGCAGAGCGGCGACATGTTTCCTCAGCCTGCTCGATCACCAGATCCGTCTCCAATCGAAAACATAGGGGACAGCGTCCGATAGCAGCTGCAGCGTCATCTACAAACAACATCAACCGTCTCTGTATTGACCGACTATGTGCGCTAGCCATGGAGCTGCATCCCAAAAACTGACATCCGGCACCTGTACAACAGAATGCGTGCTTGCATGCATGGTGTGTTGCATCGGTTATTAATGTACCAGCATTCCACATTTGTAAAGGCTTATCTCACGATCATATTAACCTGTGATCTTGCAGTGTTGATCACTCCAATATGTTATCTAGACCAATGTATTATCGAAATTTCATTGTTCTACATCAGTTAATTTTTGGTGTTGTGATTTTCTTCCATCAGTGTATTTGTCAGAAGCGAGTTGCAGTTTAGTGTCAGATGAATATTTTTGTTTGACACATGATTTAAGCGCTTAATTAGAATTCGATTATACACTGAAGAGCCAAAGGAACTAGTGGACCTGCCTAATATCGTGTAGGGCTCCCGCGAACACGCAGAAGTGCTGCAACACGACGTGGCATGGATTCGACTAATGTCTGAAGGAGTGCTGGAGGGACCTGACACCAAGAATCCTGCAGGACTATCCATAAACCCGTAAGAGTGCTAGGGGAGGTGATCTCTTCTGAACAACACATTGCCAGAAAACCCATATATGTACAATAATATTCATGTCTGGGGAGTTTGGTGGCCAGCGGAAGTGTTTGAACTCAGAAGATTGTTCCTGGAGAAACTCTGTAGCAATTATGGATGTGTGGAGTGTCGCATTGTCCTGCTGGAAGCGCCCAAGTCCGTCGGAATGCACAATGGATGTGAATGGATGCAGGTGATCAGACAGGATGCTTACGTACGTGTCACCTGTCAGAGTCGTGTCTAGATATATCAGGGGCACCACACGCTCCACACCATTATGAAGCCTCCACCAGCTTGAACATTCCCCTGGTGACATGCAGGATCCATGGATTCATGAGGTTGTCTCCATAGCCGCACAAGTCCATCCGCTCGATACAATTTGAAACGAGACTCGTCTCGCCAGGCAACATGTTTCCAGTCATCGGCAGTCGAATGTCGGTGTTGACAGGCCAAGGCGTATCGTAAAGTGCTGTGCATTGCAGTCATCAAGGGTACCCGTGTGAGCCTTCGGCTCCTAAACCCCATATCCATGATGTTTCGTTGAATGGTCCGCACACTGAGTCTTGTTGAAATCTGCAGCAATTTGTGGAAGGGTTGCATTTCTGTCACGTTGAAGGATTCTCTTCAGTCATCGTTGGTCCCGTTCGTGCAGGATCATTTTCCGGTCCCAGCGATGTCGGAGATTTGATGTTTTACCGGATTCCTGATATTCATAATACACTCGTGAAATCGTCGTATGGGAAAATTCCCTCTTCATTGCTTCCTCGGAGATGCTGTGTCTCAACGCTCGTGTGTCGACTATAACACTACGTCCATACTCACTTAAATCTTGGTAACTTGCCATTGTAGCAGCAGTAATCGATTTAACAACTGCGCCACACATTTATTGTCTTCTTTAGGCGTTTCCGACCGCAGTGCCGAATTCTGCCTCTTTTCGTATCTCTGTATTGAAATACGCATTCCTATACCAGTTTCTTTGGCGCTTCAGTGTATAACACAGGTAGGCTGTCTGATTAAAAGTATCCCAACACCCAACCTAATACAGAATTTTCCGCTAGACGTCAAGAGAGGCGGACCTGCCAGTATAAAACGAGGCTGGGCTAGGGTTTGGTACGCTTCTTGTGCTTAAGAAAACGGTAAATGAAAAAGGAAATCACTCTGTACCGTACAGAGCAGAGAAACAAATCGATTGTTTGTCTCATTATGAGACTGTACCCTATGACGAAGCAGCATCTGTGACGCAATTGTTTGTGGACCATAACATACCCGAAATGGATTGGCCTGTCCAGGGTCCCGACCAAAACCCAACGGAATACATTTTGGATGTCTTACTACCTCATTGCTACATTTTCTGGTTTCGACTTTTGTGGAAGATTAGGTCCCACATCACCATAGACATTCAAACACTTTAGTGAAATTGTGCCCAGTTGAGACAAGCGGTCACAAAGGCGAGGGTGAACAGAACACATAGGGATGTCAATTAATACAGTTGTCAGGATACTTTTAATTAGGTAGTGTCATTGGTCATGAAGGGTGCTGAAACTAAGAGGACATCTGCCAAGCAACGGGACTGGAGAAGTACGTCAAAGAAAGTTTAACGTTGATGACTGTAAGTCGAATGAAGCATCATTGTCGTCCAGCTACTGTCGCTGGCACCCATGAGCAGCGTGACCATTTTGCCCAAAACGACTGTGGTGGCAAAAGGCTGAGATTAGTCAGATTACTTAGGTCACCCTGCGCGCAGTGCCGGTTCCCTGAGAGTGATTTCGCCTCGAGGCGCGGGACAGGTGGGCGGACCTCTGCCGCGGCACCTGCTGCTGCTACCTGCTGCCGGCTGCCGGCCGCTGCCAGCTCCGGGCAGATCGTAATCGCCGCGTGGCGCCCGCATGCCGCTGCACCTGCCGGCATTCCTGGTCGCCCGCATCGCCCGCCCGGCGTCTCATCTGCCGTCCTCGTCCTCTGCAGACCTGACCCGCCGGAGAAACGCTGTTCTTCACGCCTTGCTTGCGTACCTCTCTTGGACTGCCCCGGTAATATACTTATCCTGCACCCACAATGTAGTTAAGACAATACAGGGACTTATGAAGAGTGTAACCTCAATCATAGGCCTTCGGTTTGCCCCATTCCTCAATCGATGGCCCCTTCCCGTTCCTCAACCGCTGCCACCTCTCCTCTTCTAAATCACTTAGTTGCCACTCATTCCTCGTCTCTCCAGCACCCACAATCGTTGCCTTCACCCTAACTGTTGTCCTCCATTGGACTACAAAAGTAAAATTAGTAAAAAAAAAAAAAAAGTAAAAAAGTTCATTTTAGTTTTCATACTTCAGTGAAACAATATATTATCATAGCACCATTTTCTCTACAGAAGTATAAGAACAGAGTAATCAGTAGCAATACCATTTTTTTTATTATACTTGCATATCCAGATTTCAGCTATAAATAAACATCTTCAGTGCTGTAGTACAAGGAAATTACAGAATCAGAACTGATTTCCATAAAAGCATAAGTAAAACACCCCATTATCAAACAGAAACGACCCATTTTAGTCAACATTCCATTTGAGTGAGCTATAATCCAAAAAATGTGTGTGAAATCTTATGAGACTTAACTGATAAGGTCATCAGTCCCTAAGCTTACACACTACTTAACCTAAGTTATCCTAAGGACAAACACACACACCCATGCCCGAGGGAGGACTCGAACCTCCACCGGGACCAGCCGCACAGTCCATGACTCAGCGCCTAAGACCGCTCGGCTAATCCCGCGAGGCAGCTGTAATCCAACGAGCTCTCTGCAGTACATGTCACCACATGATTTTATTGGTGTGCAAGCGGAAGGAAACTGAGGTGATAGTTTGTAACAAGTCACCAGCCTCAGTTTGCCTCATGTATTGTAAGCAGCATCTCTATACTCAAAAAACTAGCTAATGCAGTTACTTCGCAATATAGTACCTCAAAACCGATGTTTTACTGAATATAATAGAGACATATTTGCGTATCACCTTTGAAATACATCAAGAAATGCCGATTTACAAGGTGTTTATTCATATGATAGTGGATAAGCGATCAGTCAAACCTTATGCAAAAGACCATTTACAGGTTCATACAAATGTCCCTTACAGAAATGTTACATCAAATTCAAAATGAAAATTTAAAAAAAATTTGAAGATCGTTTTGACAACATTTACTTACATACCAACTGAAATTCGTCGCAAGCAAAAACCTAATATCGTAGTGGCTAAGTGATACACCAAATAACTCATTTAAAACAAATATGAGAGTTCATACAAGTCTTTTTTATGTGTTAACATCAAAATAAAATGAAAAATACTGACGTGACAAGACTATTTTAAGCAGGTACAGTTAATAAAACCATACTAATTGCTGACATGTCGTATGGTGTAGCTACATTTGTGGTGCTCAATATGCAAAGAACGATGTAACGCATACTTAGCTCCTAAGGCTAATAGCTGAATGATGTTTTACTTGTTTCATAGTAAAACCAATATAACATTGGATAATACCACCAAAATGGATCACAAATAGATCCACTGACAATAATAAGCTAGGTTTTCGCACACTATAGGACCAACTGTTGTCATATTTAAGCCAGATCAACATTTCGCCATTACTTCCCACGTGACGTCTCCTACTGTGAATCAACAGACCGTCGAAGAACCTCCAACATCGCCTGCTCTTTAGCAGCTCTTGTTCCTTCAGAAGATGGAGAGTTCGAAGGTCCTATCCCGACAATGTTAAATTTAGTGACTTGCGTTCCCTGTATTTCAGGAACCACTGTAGCCACTGACATGAAACGTTTACAGGAATTAAACTGTATTTTATAAGTCTATTGAACTACAATAATTGCATTCCAGCCACTGCTTTAGGAAATACGATTTTTTAATTACACAGTTAAAATGTTGTGTACTTCTTTGGACGTCATCCTAAATAATTTTAATTATGTATAACATTATGTTCTTCTTTTAGTTCAGTAGACTCAGTATACGTATGTTATGTTGTTGTGGTCTTCAGTCCTGAGACTGGTTTGATGCAACTCTCCATGCTACTCTATCCTGTGCAAGCTTCTTTATCTCCCAGTACCTACTGCAACCTACAACCTTCTGAATCTGTTTAGTGTATTCATCTCTTGGTCTCCCTCTACGATTTTTACCCTCCACGCTGCCCTCCAGTACTAAATTGGTGATCCCTTGATGCCTCAGAACATGTCCTACGAACCGATCCCTTCCTCTCGTCAAGTTGTGCCACAAACTTCTCTACTCCCCAATCCTATCCAACACCTCCTCATTAGTTATGTGATCTACCCATCTAATCTTCAGCATTCTTCTGTAGCACCACATTTCGAAAACTTGTATTCTCTTCTTGTCTAAACTATTTATCGTCCATGTTTCACTTCCATACATGGCTACAATCCATACAAACACTTTCACAAACGACTTCCTGACACTTGAATCTATACTCGATGTTAACAAATTTCTCTTCTTCAGAAACGCTTTCCTTCCCATTGCCAGTCTACATTTAATATCCTCTCTACTTCGACCATCATCAGTTATTTTGTTCCCCAAATAGCAAAACTCCTTTACTACTTTAAGTGTCTCATTTCCTAATCTAATACCCTCAGCATCACCCGACTTCATTCGACTACATTCCATTATCCTCGTTTTGCTTTTGTTGATGTTCATCTTATGCCCTCCTTTCAAGACACTATCCGTTCCGTTCAACTGCTCTTCCAAGTTCTTTGCTGTCTCTGCCACAATTACAATGTCATCGGCGAACCTCAAGGTTTTTATTTCTTCTCCATGGATTTTAATACCTACTCTGAATTTTTCTATTGTTTCCCTCACTGCTTGCACAATATACAGTTTGAATAACATCAGGGAGAGGCTACAACCCTGTCTCACTCCGTTCCCAAACACTGCTTCCCTTTCATGCCCCTCAACTCTTATAACTGCCATTTGGTTTCTATACAAATTGTAAATAGCCATTCGCTCCCTATAATTTAACCCTGACACTTCAGAATTTGAAAGAGAGTATTCCAGTCAACATTTTCAAAATCTTTCTCTAAGTCTACAAATGCTAGAAACGTAGGTTTGCCTTTCCTTAATCTAGCTTCTAAGATAAGTCGTAGGGTCAGTATTGCCTCACGTGTTCCAATATTTCTACGGAATCAAAACTCATTTCCCCTAGGACGGCTTCTACTAGTTTTTCCACTCGTCTGTAAAGAATTCGCGTTAGTATTTTGCAGCTGTGACTTATTAAACTGATAGTTCGGTAATTTTGACATCTGTCAACACCTGCTTTCTTTGCGATTGGAATTATTATATTCCTCTTGAAATCTGAGGGTATTTCGCCTGTCTCATACATCTTGCTCACGAGATGGTAGAGTTTTGTCAGGACTGGCTCTCCCAAGGCCGTCAGTAGTTCTAATGGAATGTTGTCTACTCCCGGGGCCTTGTTTCGACTCAGGTCTTTCAGTGCTCTGTCAAACTCTTCACGCAGTATCATATCTCCCATTTCATCTTCATCTACATCCTCTTCCATTTCCATAATATTGTCCTCAAGTACATCGCCCTCGTATAGACCCTCTATACACTTCTTCCACCTTTCTGCTTTCCCCTCTTTGCTTAGAACTGAGTTTCCATCTGAGCTCTTGATATTCATACAAGTGGCTCTCTTTTCTCCAAAGGTCTCTTTCATTTTCCTGTAGGCAGTATCTATCTTACCCCTAGTGAGATAGCCCTCGTCTTTTTGCCTACTTGATCCTCTGCTGCTTTCACTACTTCATCCCTCAAAGCTACCCATTCTTCTTCTACTGTATTTCTTTCCCCCATTCCTATCAATTGTTCCCTTATGCTCTCCCTGAAACTCTGTACAACATCTGGTTTATCCAGTTTATCCAGATCCCATCTCCTTAAATTCCCACCTTTTTGTAGTTTTTTCAGTTTCAATCTACAGTTCATAACCAATAGATTGTGGTCAGAGTCCACATCTGCCACTGGAAATGTCTTACAATTTAAAACCTGTGTCCTAAATCTCTGTCTTACCATTATATAATCTATCTGATACCTTCTAGTATCTCCAGGATTCTTCCATGTATTCAACCTTCTTTTATGATTCTTGAACCAAGTGTTAGCTATGATTAAGTTGTGCTCTGTACAAAATTCTACCAGGCAGTTTCCTCTTTCATTTCTTACCCCGAATCCATATTCATCTACTACGTTTCCTTCTCTCCCTTTTCCTACTGCCGAATTCTAGTCACCCATCACTATTAAATTTTCGTCTCCCTTCACTATCTGAATAATTTCTTTTATTTCGTCATACATTTCTTCAATTTCTTCGTCATCTGCAGAGCTAGTTGGCATTTAAACTTGTACTACTGTAGTAGGCGTGGGCTTCGTGTCTATCGTGGCCACAATAATGCGTTCACTATGCTGTTTGTAGTAGCTTACCCGCATTCCTATTTTTTTATTCATTATTAAACCTACTCCTGCATTACCCCTATTTGACTTTGTATTTATAACCCTGTATTCACCTGACCAAAAGTCTTGTTCCTCCTGTCACCGAACTTCGTTAATTCCCACTAATTCCCACGTATGTTATTACTCCCTGAAAATTTAAATACTCTACTAGAAGTGGTTTCTGAAATTTAGGGAAAAATGCAACAGAAAATGTATATTATCAGCAGCGGCTTCTAAAGTTTCAAAAGTCTATAACTCACTTAACATATGCTTAATTTTTAATTTTTAGTCACTCAGAAGCACCCTCCACCATCCTGTATATCATCCTTTTGATCTTTTTCCAAGTTCTTTCTTCTACTCTTCTTTCTGGACTACTTAGTGGCCAATTGTGCTGCATACTCTGCTTTATCAATGCGAACCGTGTCTATCTGATGCTGTTTGCTCAAGGATTAATTCCCACATGCTGTAGTACTTTCACCCTACTAATGTTACCATCATTAAAAGCAATAGCAGCATCATTAACGCCCCACTTTAGTGTCTCCATTCCAACAAAAACATTTTTTGGTGAGCGAGTCCATATAAGATTATTGAACGACTCATTGGGATTTTGAGTCTGACCATACAAACACTTCTTCAGTAATTCAGGATTTTCCAGGTCTCTGTAAATAGGTTTTATGATAGCCATGACTGAAGCTGGTATGAAATATTTATGGCTGTATGAACTGTTTGAGTACTGGGCATTGCAGTAATTGCACCATGTATGAGGTCCAAGAGGGCAAAGGTGGTGTACTGGTTTTCCATCAGTTGACAGCCTGTGGAAAAAGGTAGTCCATACTTCCTGCTTCATTTTCAACAAATCCTCACTATTACTTCTAATGGCCATCGCATGATACTGCTTTAGTTCATCAATCATTTTGTCTGTCAGCCTGCCTCTTATAGTTTCACCATCAGAAAGTTTCTTGTCTCTCAGACCTGGTGTCCATCCTCTTCTGGACATGACCAACACATTCCAGAAATCCACAGTCTTCTAAAAAAAAATTACCGATTTCATTAGATCTTGAAGTTACACGTACAAATTTTAACATTTTTGACCAGTGTAGCTTTTACTTAAAAAATAAAATAAAATACTTCCAATGTGAGTTTATAAGTGATGTATAAACCATTTTATCGGAAAATTGAAAATTTTATAATGATTTCAATTCTGAGAAGTGTCAAATGATATCTCAGGTGCCAAAATTTTTCGCCGTGATGCGTTTGAGAAAAAATATTCGGCTGTTTCATAGAACATGAGCTATTAATCGGAATTTGATGAATATATTTGTTCCGATAAACTGAAGGTAACCATAAAGTGTGAGAATATTAACGTGAAAACTTTTAATTTTGAAAATATAACTGATAGTGCAAAAGCTAGTGATCCATAGGTTTAGCTCAGCACCAGATTAAATATCACTGCTGGCTGACTAAGGAATGAAAAGAGTAAACAAACAACAAAATACTGATGACCTCTGGTAAAGTATGAAATGCAGCAGCTAAATTTGCAGAATAAGATTATTTTTGTAAATAGAAGATTTTATCAGGGTGGATTCGATAGGAAATGGACTTTTTCGTACATCATCATCATCATCATGATCACCATCATTTATTGCACATACACAGGCCATTTAAGCCCATGGCAGACGACAAAAATATACAAATACAAGACAGACGTAGAACAGAATGAAAAGATTAACACATCAAATCCACGAATCATGACAAAATAGTCGTAACTAGCAGACATTTAAGACATATGTTTGCCCATTTACATCTGTCTCGGCTGCGCCTGTTGGATCTGCTTCTTCGAGGGTCACTAATGACCTGTCTCTCCACACCGTTCGCGGATGACCTCTTGCAGGTCTGCCAGTTGGCTGGTGTAGAAATACTCTGTTAGGGAGTGGGAGATGGAAATCAGTGCATCTTAGCAGATGAACCGAGATCGGACTTGCAGCAGCTCGTAGAACACGTCCAGTCCACTGTAGCTTTCTTCTTGCAATCACTTTCCCAATATCAGCTTCCTTAAACCACCTATATAGATCTTCACTGTGCCTTCTTTCTCCTATATAACATAGTGACTGTAAATTATTGTAGGCGTCAGAACCTCATTTCCTTTCTCATTGTGGATGATTTTTGTGTGCGTGAAACGGCACAGATGTGGGACGGGCTGTGCAGGGAATCTGGCGAGAAAGCGGGTCTTTGCCGAGACAGCAGGTCGGTGGGTTAGATGTCGACTTTGTGGAAGTGAGGATGCCACAGAACGGCATGGGGTAGCGTCTGTTGTGTATTTCCTGCCTCGAATTGCCCAGCGGCTAAAATGGAGCCAGGGAGTAGCTTGTACAACGCTCTTGGAATTTCAGACAGCCTCTGATGCAAGCCTAGTTGCTGGTCACAAAGACGTGCCATTGCTACTTCATCAGTGGCGTCACAGATACTGCTGAAACAAATGTCTTTTAGTAGTAGAAGTGAGTTTGTCGGTATGATTTGCACCAGATCGCAACGTGTTAGTTTTGGCTGGATTCCGTACGCAGAAAAAGCCGCACTATTGGACTGCTGTTTTCTACATTTTTTGTATTGGCGAGTAAGCTTGGTTCGACAGAAAAAAAACAGCTGGACGTAAGAATCTGTCAAAGAGTTCGAGACTTAGTCTGAAGATGTGGAGAAGAGTGGAGCTTAAGGTATCTTCAGAAGGCGCGAACGTAATATATTTTTTGGAAGACGTGGTAGAGTTCGCAAACAGACATTTTCATACGCAGACATAACCACCACGGGTCTTTAATTATCATCGATATGGAGCTGTGCGCAGGTTGTGCACTTCATCTGCATACGTGGGAGATGGAAATCAGTGCATCTTAGCAGATGAACCGAGATCGGACTTGCAGCAGCGGCAGCGGCAGCAAAGCATCGTCGTCTTCAATGAGAGCCATTCACACATCTGTGGTGTTCATCAAGGAGCTCGCGCATCTGTACGGAGAGTATAAATAGCAGCTCTTATGTGTTATGTCTTTATTGGACTGCACTTGCATTTCTGTACGAGAACCAGTCTGAGATTCAATCTTCGCGTGTTGAAACAAACCATTTTTTATAGTCACTGTTTTTCGTTTAGAATTCACAAGGTTTGCAGTTCACTTTTTGATTGCTGTTTTTGTCAGTAGAACTTAACTTATCGTTCAGTCGAGTAACAGTGTTAATCAATTAAGGTCATTAATTAGCTTTCTAGAATTTACGTTGGTAAGGCATTGATTATTTTCTCAAAATTCATGCTGGTGATTGATGTTTTTAGTGGATAAATAAATGTGTTTAAACAATACGTCCCCCTTAAAGTAATCGTTCTGTATGTAAATACAGACTTTAGAATCTACAGCTTCGGCCATCAAAAATTAGTGTCATCCAAGTCAATTGTGACATTAAACTCACAGCTTAAGTTTTGAAGGGGTGGCTCTACTCACAATTTTACACGCACTGAGATTTTGCTATCACCGAACATAATTTTTCCCTTCTCATTATATTCTACCTCGAATGAGGAAACCTAAATATTTTTACGGAATCAAAGCGATAACTTTTTGTGTATATAGACTGAGTGTCACAAAGAATTAAATATCAGAAGAATTTGTTGCAGTTACTCTGAATTCATAATCTAAATGCGTAAGAGAAGAATCTACTTCACCATAAGTTCCCAGTGGCTTCCAAAGTATACAGTCTGAATCGCACAAGATCTTAAAGGGTTCAAGACATCGAACGTGTTTTCAGCGAGTTAGAGTAAACATAGGTGCACATAACATTGTTGGTTCTTTAATTCTCTTAACGTCTGTATAAACCAAAAAAGTATGTACATTTTTATCGAACAGCACACTGTTTAGGGCATTATACAGCTCTTCAAGAGGCGTATAACGCATGGCGATGTTGACATTCAAACGTTTTGCAAAAATATCCTAGAAATGAGCTGAAATTGGAAAGCAGGACTGCAGGAGTCTGCTCTTGCTGCGTATAAAGCGCCTAGCAGGACTCCCATGGTAGGCTCTGTCATTGGGGTAGCCGAATACCTGTTTCCACAAAAGATGTTTACTTAAACATAGTACATTCCCATGGCAAACAGTTTTCTTAAGCTCTTAAGCGAAACAAAAGTTGGTATATTGTTGTTACGGACACAAGACTCGTAGGTGACCAAATACCTATGTCGTATAAAAAAGAGGCATTATAAGTATTGGTTTATCTTAGTGGTGTCTGTCTATATTTCTGCTGCGTATCAAGACGAAACCCTTAACTTAACTTTGCAAGGGTTTTCGAGTCCCATTAAAAAGTATATCTCCCCATCTTTTTCTGAAAAAAAGAAAGAAATGGTGTTCTTTTAATGGCTCATACGATAAAAAATAAGGAGCATGAACTATACGACAAAATTTAGTATTTATTTTGCATAATAGGTACTTAAGACTTCATAAGATTGTGCAACACGTGTAATGCCTAATTCATAGAGGGATAATATGGTTCCAGAATTACGTAGATGTTACATCGTGGTACACTGGTAATGTGGCCTAGCATCACACAAGTCAAAAGCTTGTTATTGGGTAAACAAGGTTACAGAATATATACTAACACAAAATTTCCGTGGCTGACGTTGACTGAAAAGAGCGACGCAGAAACTCCCTTGCGTAACAGGAACTAGATAGTCACGGCAGGTAGCGTCAGTCTGGTACTGAAGGGCATGGTGAACAGTCGTATCGGTGGTGGTTCTTGTGAGCATATTTTTCAGCATAAATGAAGTTCAATGCACGGCTCCCTTGTGTCAACAGGAACTCTATAGTTACGGCAGGTAGCATCAGTGTGATACTGATGGAAACAGTGAACAGTCGCATCAGTGGTGGCTCTTGTGAACATATCCAGCATAAATGCTACAGCTTTGCGTCACCTTACTCGGAGGGCCTGTATGCCTGCATAGCATACACTCTACTGGTCTGCGCCGGAGCCAACGTCTTGCCGCATCGATAACGTCCCTATCATCCACGGATTGCTTCCTGTGCAGTGCATCCTTCATTGGGCCGAATAGATGGAAGTTCTTTGTGGTCTTCCGTTAGCCGCCGAGGAATCCAGCAGACACATACCTTTGAGTGCCTGAGACCGTGGACGAGTGTGTCAGCACTAGAAACAGAGATGTTCAGCTGCTCCGTCGATCATCTCGAGTGAGAGTGACCGCACGTTCCAACATTGCAGGAGTCACAGCTGTGAGCGGCCTGCCGGCACACTTGATATGGACAGGTTTGCGCGACTTTATATTGATATTGCCAGAGGACTCGCCCGACGACTTAACGCGCTTTTGTTCACTGCCAGGTCTGTGTTGACATTCTACAAGCGCCAGTGAATACCTGCGACGCTCCGGCCTCGCGCGAAATGAAACTCAGTAATAGCTCTCTGCTTGGAAAGTATCTCTGTTACAGACTTCATTTTGATGGTCAAGTATAGAGCCGCCAGCTATCGGAACTTCATGAAACTGTGGAGACTGAAGCGGTAATCTTCCACGATGTCCCAGAACTAATTCGGCATTTTTCAACCGAAACTGGTCGAGAAAAAAAGTCTTGCGTTAGCTATTGAACGCCCCTACATGCAGATAGCAAATCTAATGATGGTACGAACACAGTTCATGTAATTTTTTTTTTCTTTAGTGCAACGAATGAAACACGTACGAAGGAGAAGACGTGACTTTCAGTATCTCCTCGGTACGTGACACGTATGTACATTATTATTAAATGATGGAGCTCTGACGCAGGGATATGTTGAGACGCAGACTGCTCGTCCAGAGGGATGACAGCCCCCTCACGGAACAACGCGGCGCACAGCGCAGAGCGAGTGTCAGGCCGAGGGACGGCGGGCCCCCGTTAATCACGCCTGACGCCGACAACCTGCCGATTACCGCGCGCCGCGCTCCGCCTGCAGCCGGCAGCTCGGCTAGCTGCGTGTAGCGGCCACGCCCGGGCATACATCACCGGCAGACCTGCGCCGTACTGTATGCGAGCCCGGGAGAGGCGAGGCGAGGAGCCAGCCGCGCTGGAACCCCGCTGATCGCGGTCCAGCCGGCCGTCCATACACAGAAACACTGTGCATTCCGCCCGTGGTCGTGCCACACGAGGGTCGTTACTAGGCGGGCAGGTTGCTCTCGCATGGAAGCGCCGAGTCTCCTTTATACGACCGTATTTGGCGGAATAAGGAAGCAGCTCGCGCTGCGGTGATACTGATTCGACTGCTTCCAAGTGCAGCCCGTCTGACTCTCGCAATTTCTACTTCACTCAAAGCGCCCCTTGAAAAATAGCTCAGTCTCCGCACGTGGCAGTTCGGGGAAGTATAAGACCTTAAACTGTTACTCCAGTGACATCGCACCTGCGCGGAGAAACTAGTACATTCCAATGCGTCCGTCCGTTCTACTCGACGCGATAGTGCAAAAGAAACTGCTCTGTAGTCAAACGATAGCCTTCTTTTCTTTCTTGAAGGTGTGGTCAGCTGTGGCTACGAAATTTAATGTAGTTTAATTCGGGTATCATGTACCCGTGGAAATGGCGCAGTGACACAACGCCGGAAACATAACTAAACGAGTACGATATTTACATTTTTCCGGTGCCTGTGTTGTTCAAAAGTACGAAGCATGCGTATCCAAAGGAACTTTGCATCGTACTACTGAATAACACAGGCACTGTAACATCGAATTTATACGCCGAAATGGGCTAGTGACTTGTACGGGAATATACATAACAGATGTACGAGTGCAGGTTGTAGATACATGGTTCAAGACATATCGAAGTTTCGGTCTGGCCGGGAGTCGTGATCGGATAGCCTAACAGTAAGGCGTAAGCTCGTGATAAGCGGGAAACGCGGATTCGACTCCCCGTCCGGCATATGTCTTCATTCAGCTGATGGTTGCCCATATTCGCAGATGCTAATACACTTCACGTATTAGTAAATGAATTCTCTGGTAACAACTGAGAACAGCTTCTTTGGAAGCTCAGTCACGCTGGAAATACATTGGATGTAATAACAACAAATACACCTGACTTTTTTGGGGATGTCCGCATAAAAACTGATATCAATGACCACGAGGCTGGTGGATGATTTGATAATGGGATTAGGCTCGAAACTAATCATGAAGTAATAAAGAAAATTGATATTGCAACTTCGACGATCTCTGCAATTTATTGCATAATTTGGTAAGAATAAACTCATTAGAAAAAAACGATGTGGAACAGAATTTGTAATTATCTCATACAATATCCTGAAAGCAATGCATCAACGTAGTCAGGTAGATCCCATGTTTCTCGATTTCTAAGAACCATTTGCTTGTGTGTTCAGCCCTTACTGTTTGTTTTGTTCAAAATGGTTGGTTCAAATGGTTCAAATGGCTCTGAGCACTATGCGACTTAACTTCTAAGGTCATCAGTCACCTAGAACTTAGAACTAATTAAACCTAACTAACCTAAGGACATCACACACATCCATGCCCGAGGCAGGTTTCGAACCTGCGACCGTAGCGATCACGCGGTTCCAGACTCAAGCGCCTTTAACCGCACGGCCACATCGGCCGGCTCGAAATGGTTCAAATTGCTCTGAGCTCTATGGGACTTAACATCTGAGGTCATCAGTCCCCTAGAACTTAGAACTACTTAAACCTAACTAACCTAAGGACATCACACACATCCATGCCCGAGGCAGGATTCGAACCTGCGACCGTAGCGGTCGCGCGTTTCCAGAGTGAAGCGCCTATAACCGCTCGACCACAGGGGCCTGCTGTTTGTTTTGTATTAACGATCTTGTGAACAATATTAATAGTATCCACGGAGTTTACGGAGGTAATAAAATTATCTGTCATGAAGTATTGGTGGAAGCTGCACAAATATTCATTCAGATCTCGATAAGAGATCTGCAAAATTTTGCAAAATGGGGTACAAAGTTTTGGAAAGTACATTTAAATCCTCATAAAAGTAAAATTGAATTTCACAAAACCTAGAATCCGGTAACAGCAATGTCAACGTGTCAGAGATTGATTCGAGAAGTTGAGAGGCACCCACATGCCTTGCTCATACTGTGGCATCAAGCAGTCAGGCCTGAAAGATGAGTGGTCTGCCAAGCGAGTCGATTCATTCTTATTTATCGAGTAACATGAACTCTCGTACTCACAATTAAGTTACAAATTATCCTCCTGTATGAATAATACGCAACGGAAACGCACATCTGACTATCAGTAATTTACAGAACTCTGACTGTTCACTACGCACTGGCAATACCACATTTTCTTTCTTTTTTTTTATTTAACGGCTTTTATCAACACGTGGCCATCGCACTGAATATGAGTGGCGCACACATTATAAATTCTGGATATCATGACAACATACAATTCGAAGGAAAAGGCCACCAATCTTTTTCTTTTCACTATCTTATTTATTCCGATAAATTCTATAACCTAAACACACAAATTCTATAACCTACAACAATAACACATGATAAATTCCGCCCAGTGGGCATGGCTTTACATTGGTGAATCTCTATCTTATGGTCTCGTAATTATTTAACGCTACAGTGCACTTTCTGGATAGGATGTTGGATCTTTTGTTATTTCTCACACTTCGACTCTCACAATCATCATCACGAAACTTTCCTCCAGACCGAGCGGAACAAAAGGAACATGCATACCCACTACCTCTGAAACTACCTTGCTACTCTCCCATGCAAACCACACATACTTAAACTACATGACATACACCACACTACAACATGAAATACTACGCAGGGAATAGTGACAACATTATCACTTCCAGCTTTCCCACTTCAATTAATATTTATCCCAGTTTCACACGACACTGCCCCACTTCGTAACTCTACTTTCCTACTATGAACTCTGGAGATATATGCATGTCTTCCTGTGCAATGCAAGCCAAGTGGCGTTGCTGGATAGACGGCTGATTAACCTTGTTTCTCTCTCAGAGTATTATAGTTTGAATCAAGCGTCACACGGAAACATATCTCGCAAAGTAATATTAAGAACATATTCATCACACACACGAGTCCTCAACTGATACCATGGACGAGTACTTCTCTTTATCCTTTGTCTCATACACAGATTGAGACTCACACAGTACTCACCACGTGGAAGTACTCGTCTCTAATTTCAAGTCCTGCACACGCTATTTCTTAAATATTTCAACTTATAGTACACACGCTAGTAATTCAGCTTAACTTAGCACACAGAAGTATTTCAACTTATTGCTACACGTGGTTTCATTGTGACAGTTGGTCACTTCCGAAGATTACTACGATCCTATTAATATTACCTGCCTGACATTTAATTATCCCCACTAAAGTTCCTGAAATAGAGAAATTATTATTTCAAATTACTCTTAAATATTCCACATGCATACCATGTCTCCACTCTTTTATCTTTACGGAGCACACCTAAGACAGGTCTTAACAGCACAAGATCCGGCGGCAGAGTGCTGAAACATGGCCGTTCTTCAGGTCATCTCGCACCTCTGTCGAGGTGGGGGAAGACCATGCTACCGTATTGGTCAGCCACATTTCAGGCGCTCAAAGCTCCGGTAAGTTTCATCTCTTTGGTTCCACCAAAGGTGGCCAAAGGATCGTCTCAAAGATTCACATTCACTATCTGCGGTTAGCAGACGACCATACATTCATTCATTTCACAGATCTCACCAAACTGGATGTAGGGATTTATTTTGTGGGAGTGCACATGTGATCAATTAAATAAATAAATTGTCATTCTTTCCCACACTGGTATCCGGCTTCACTGTATTAATTGAAATTGAGTTATTATTAGAAAAAATACGTTGTACTGACAAGAATAATGAAGTATGTTGTACCTATTTTCAATGGCGGGCGGTACTGTACCCCTTCAAAGTCACCTGTGTGTATTCCTGTGTAGGGATGTGAAATAAAGCAGTCAAAGGACAGTCAGTCGTGGGTACAGCACGAAGCAGACGTCGGTTTATTGTTGTAATACAATAGAATAGCAGTCACTCTACAAAAAAGATTGCTTACAAATCACTCGTATGACCTGTATTAGAATACTGCTAAAGCGTGTGGACGCAGTACCAGTAGGACTAATAGGGGATTTGAACGTATACAGAGAAGGTCAGCAGGAATGATCGCAGGTGGGACTCATGGCAGAGTGTGACAGAGATGCTGAAGAAACAGAACAGGCAGAAATCTGAAGAAAGTCGTAAACCATCCTGAGAAGGTCCACTTACTAAGTTTCAAGAACCGGCTTCTAATAAAGAATCTGGGCATATAAAACAACCTTCCCCCTACCCCCCCACCCCCCCTCTCACTCAAGGAGTGCTCCCGTAGGGATCGTGAGAATCAGATTAAATTAATTTCAGCGCACACTGAGACATTTAAATCCTTACGTGAACGAAGAAGGATTAGGCCCTTATAACTATTTTTACAGTGGGACGTAATCTCTGCGATACATTTCACAGTGATTTGCAGAGTATGCATGTAGATGTAGACTCTTATTCGGCATAACGGCAATTCATATCGTCCCGCGGTCACACGTATTTAATTTCCCCGTGGTTCAAATGGTTCAAATGACTCTGAGCACTATGGGACTTAACATCTATGGTCATCAGTCCCCTAGAACTTAGAACTACTTAAACCTAACTAACCTAAGGACATCACACAACACCCAGTCATCACGAGGCAGAGAAAATCCCTGATCCCGCCGGGAATTTCTCCATGATTTCTCAATATCGCTTAAGGGAAATTCCAGGAAGTTTCCTTTGACACTTTCCCATCATCCTCAAATGGAACGTATACTGCATCTCTTATTACCTCGTTATCGACGTGACATTGAATTAGATCTCTGCAGGATGGGGTGAAAAACTAAAAAAAAGAAACGAAACAGAGCTCTAATAAGATTCCATGAAAAGCCATAGAGCCCCAGCAATACAGTATACGGTTATATGTCAGTACCAGAAACATATGCGACACTAAAAGAACGGGTAATGTTCCCACATAGTAACCAATAGAAAAGCGCTACAAGAGTCAGATCTAAATCATAAAAAAATGTATGTACTAATTTTCCCAATACTCATGTGTTCCATCAATGGACAAGAGAAAAACTAAGGCGCAAATTAAAAGGAGTAAATCAATAATCTGACGGGAAAAAATGAGGAGTTATGAAGAGCGATTGATAATTTGAAAATATCCTGAACTGACAGAGGCGAGACACACCACATAGCGATTACGGCAATGAACTGAGGATAGGTGGCAAGACAACAGATTTTATGCAGCCTGTTAACAAGTTGAGCAGTAGTATTTGTGGCGATGGCTATTATCATGACTGACTGTCGCGAGAAAGTATGGTTTTGAAGGACAATGTTATGTAAATAGTATCTTAAAAAGCAAATGCAAATGAAATAACTTCATTGGCCTCCAGAATAACCTCAGTATATCGCAAAATGTATTAGTCGACATTTACGAAGCTATTGGAGATTGTAAGTGAAGTCTTCATTTGGAATCGATTGAAGCATAGATCTCACACTTATTTTGATACTGATACCAAACTGACGTAAACATATATGCACTAAAACCGTGTCACCTGACTACGCTACTCCTGAACTGCGGGTATCGTCATTTTCCACTGAAATTTTTGAATGTTTTCAGTTTAAATTAATGTAAACATGTATTTCGTGTCATGTAGAGCCTTGGATTCTGATTAATAGCGTGTACCGCATCTGAGTGAGTACCGTGGGCCATATCAGTAATTTCCAGATTCACTCAGATATTTAGGTAATGTGGCAAACTGAGAATTTACCGTTTACCTTGGCAGATAGTTTGAAGATGCCAGTAAGTGGAACCGTAGAAGAACAGTCTGGATTCATCCTAAGGATTTATCGTAAGGAGGTTCACCCATCTTAAGTTTGAACATTAAAATATTTTTGGCATTTGGCACCGCGATGCGCACTCAGAATGTTAATTATAAGACACTTTTGGGCGTCAAACGTTTTATCTGTCTTACGGGAGTATAAGTAACCTGATTTAACAGAGGTCTGAATTTACGGATAAGTAATTTGTATGGATAACAGAAAAGATCTAATTCAGTTGACGAAAGGACAAAGATGGAAGTGCAAAATGTCTACGCAGGACTGATTAATGGACAAATATAACGCTGTCAAAGTGTGCACGACAAGGGGAAATGTAGATGCCCCCTTCACGAAAATCAAAGAGACCTTTGGAGAAAATTGAAGGTACATACTAATGGTATAGATATCAAGCCAGTACTGAGCAAAGAAGGAAAAGATGAAAGGTGGAAAAAATAAATAGACCGGTTATACAGGCGATATGAGCTTGAAGACGTTTGTTATAAAAACGGAAGAGTAGGTAGATGAAGATGAGATGGGTAACATTATATTGCGGGAAGAATTTCACAGACCACGGAAAAACGTAATTCGAAACAAAAAACATCGAAAAGATATTACTAAGAGGTACAGATTTCCATGTATCAGCCAAATAGAAGTTTTTGAAGGATGTTACTGCAGAAGAATATTGATTGTATGGTAGATCAACTAGTGAGGAGATACTGAATCGAATTGTAAAAGAAACAAAGTTATGGTACCACTTAACTAAAAGAACGGAAAATTAGTTTAGACATATCGCAAGGCATCAAGGAATGGTGAACTCGTAATGTATGGAAGTATGAACGGGAAAAGCTGTAGCGGAGGACAAGGCTTAAAAACAGTAAACGAGTGCAATTGGATGCGTGTTCAAGTCGTTGTGTAGAGACGAAGATGTTTGCACAGGATATACAAGCGTGGATAGTTGCACCAAATCAGTTTTCAGACAGAACTTCGCGATAATAGCAATTTGTATGGGATTAGTTTACGTAAAAGGGTTCGATAATTCATTTGATTGGACTCCAGGTGTTACAATACGTTAAAAACATGCTGCCCTGTGCACACAATCCTGAAAGAGATAATATCAAGGAAGTGTTATGGGAATGCGGGATATCAGGCAGTGAAATATAAAAAATGCCATTAGCGTAAAGTATTTTACAGTTAATGAGTCACTTTTAAAAAATTGCGCAAGGATAAGTCACACAACAAAATACTTCCAGGGAAGTTTACTGGATAAAACGTGTTAAGGGGACTGATGGCTGCAATGTACAGCTGGAGGAGGCAGCTAACGTTGGACCAGCGACCAGGGGATGTCCGGGAAATTAGCAGCGGCGGCCGAAGCAGCCAGCGCGTCCTTCCACCGAGACCCACGATTCTCTCAGCAGCAGAGTGTGGACTACGTTAAGTCTCAAACCAACAATGGCTACTAAGGCACTTTCGCTACTACAAGACTCCAAAGAACGTATCAGTTTGAAACTCTTTTTCTACAAGAATCAGACGCCGTCTCTCGCAAAAGTGTTCAGCGGCACTTTCTCTTCTTTAGCAGTGACTTACTCTCATTTGTTCGTCCAATTTTTTCAATCAGCAGAATGTGTTTTTACAAACGTTTGACGTTCACTAAATCTAGTAAGTGCCATTTATTTCATCTGTCAAACCAAGCAAATTCCTCCACAAACACGCTGCGACCATAATTTCCTTCTTTGGTTGTGCGATCTTCGCACTACAATGATCACGTCGCCATAGATTCTATATTTTCTAATGGTGTCTTTCGTGTTGTTGTCTTGCCCCACCGCTGTAAACCTCCAAGGACTGTCGTTTCCTGTAGCCATGTGGATAATCCAGGACTCACAGAGCTATGCAAGCTACCTGCCGACAAACAACTAAGGGGAACGTTTCCAGTAACATCTCTCTCGTCTTGATGGTGCACCTCCATTTCTCGAATGTTCAAATGTGTGTGAATTCCTGAGGGACCAAACTACTGAGGTCATCGCCGGCCGGAGTGGCCGTGGGGTTCTAGGCGCTACAGCCTGGAACCGAGCGACCGCTACGGTCGCAGGTTCGAATCCTGCCTCGGGCATGGATGTGTGTGATGTCCTTAGGTTAGTTAGGTTTAATTAGTTCTAAGATCTAGGCGACTGTTGACCTCAGAAGTTAAGTCGCATAGTGCTCAGAGCCTACTGAGGTCATCGGTCCCTAGACTTACACACTACCTAAACTAACTTATGACAAGAACAACACACACACCTATGCCCAAGGGGGGACTCAAACCTCCAGCGGGAGAGGCAGCGCAGTCCGTGACATGGCGCCTCAAACCGCACGGCCACTCCGCGCGGCCTCTATTTCCCACGGGCTCTTTTTATGGCGTGACAGAAAGCTTAAACCAATGGTTTGAATAACATCACACATAAATAGAATCACACATACATTAATACACTTCTATGGCGCAGTGGTTCGCACACTGGACTCGCATTCGGGAGGACGACGGTTCAATCCCGTCTCCGACCATCCTGATTTAGGTTTTCCGTGATTTCCCTAAATCGTTTCAGGCAAATGCCGGGATGGTTCCTTTGAAAGGGCACGGCCGATTTCCTTCCCAGTCCTTCCCTAACCCGAGCTTGCGCTCCGTCTCTAATGACCTCGTTGTCGACGGGACGTTAAACACTAACCACCACCACCACACTTCTATGTTTACCATCATAAACACATATTTATGTTACCTAGGGACAGAATTACTTTAGCAGGACATTTCCATTATCTAAAAAGGTAGTTGTTATTCAATTATATACTGAAGAGCCAAAAGAACTGGTACACTTGCCTAATGCCGTGCAGGGCCCCCACGAGCACGCAGAAGAGCCGCATCACGACGTGGCACGGGCTCGACTAATGTCTGAAGTAGTGCTGGAGGGAACTGATACCATAAATCCTGCAGGGCTGTCCGTAAAGCCGTAAGAGTGCGAGGGAGTTGCGAAGCATCCAAGATATGCTCAATAATGTTCATTTCTGGGGAGATTGGTGGCCAGCAGAGGTGTTTAAGCTCAGAAGAGTGTTCCTGGAGCCCCTCTGTAGCAATTATGTACGTTTGGGGTGTCGCATGTCCTCCTGAAATTGCCCAAGTCCGTCGGAATGCTTAATGGACATGAATGGATGCAGGTGATCAGACAGGATGCTTACGTACGTTTCACCTGTCAGGGTCGTATCTAAACGTATCAGGGTTGTCATATCACTCCAACTTCACACACCTCAACCCATTACAGAGCCTCCAACAGCCTGAACAGACCCCTGCTGACATAAGGGTCCATGGATTCATGAGATTGTCTCTGTTGTGTTGGCAGAAGAGCCAACACCGTGTTACTAGAGGAGGTCAAAGTGCACGCGTTTTAGCTCACGCAGGCTGGCGAGAGGAGGGAAGGACTATACTGACGTGAGGTCTGGAACATGACAAGGAATTAGAAGTCACAAAGCGGACATAATTAGTTTGATACTTAACTTTAATCCATTAGTGATGAACGTCGCTCTTGAAGGTACATGATTCACAATATCAATATTAATAGTAACTGAATATGGCGCCTTGTTAGGTCGTAGCAAATGACGTAGCTGAAGGCTATGCTTAACTGTCGTCTCGGCAAATGAGAGCGTATGTAGACAGTGAACCATCGCTAGCAAAGTCGCCTGTACAACTGCGGCGAGTGCTAGGGAGTCTCACTAGACCTGCCGCGTGGCGGCGCTCGGTCTGCAATCACTGATAGACCGCGGCCGATTTAAAGGCTACCACATAGAAAGTGTGGTGTCTGACGGTGACACCACAGTCTCCATACCCGTACACGTCCATCCGTTCGATACAATTTGAAATGGGACTCGTCCGACTAGGTAACATGTTTCCACTCATCAACAGTCGAATTTCGGTGTTGATGGGTCCAGGAGAGGCGTAAGGCTTTGTGTCGTGCAGTTAGCAAGTGCACGCGAGTGGGCTTTCGGCTCCGAATGCCCATATCGATGATGCTTCGTTGAATGGTTCGCACGGTGACACTTGTTGATGGACCAGCATTGAAATGTCCAGCAATTTGCGGAGGGTTGCACTTCTGTAACGTTGAACGTCTCTCTTCAGTCGTCGTCAGTCCCGTTCGAGCAGGCTCTTTTTCCAGCCGCAGCGATGTCTGAGATTTGATATTTTACCGGATTCCTAATATTGTGCCATCGCTCGTGCGCCGACCATAACATTACTTTCAAACCCGCTTAAATCTTGATAACCTGTCATTGTATCATCAGTAACCGACCTAACAACAGCGCCAGCACTTGTTGTCTTATATAGGCGTAGCCGACGCAGCGCCGTATTCTGCCTGTTTACATATCTCTGTATTTGAATACGCATGCGTGTATCAGTTTCTCTGGCATTTCAGTGTATATCTCTGGAAGAAAAAACCATTTGTCTTTACTGATAGATCCCATGTAAGCGATCCTTTACGTAAGCGTCACCTTCTAATAGTATCATCATGTACACGCAGTTCATAGGTAAGGATTTCTTTTCAAAAGTATCTATTCTCTTCTCGTCTGAACTGCTTATCACCCACGTTTCACTTCCGTGTAAGTCTACGCTCCAGAAAAATACCTTCTTGGCATGTAAATTAATATTCAGTGGTAACGATCTTTCAGAGAATCATTGCTGACTGAGAAAATGAGAGCTTCCTGAAAGCATACTCTACTCGCAATTTACACAATTTCTGTGTGATTGACTGAAGTTCAATCAAAATCATTCTGCGAAAAAAATACTGAGCTTCCCGACGTTTTCCCTTCCTCAGTAGCATTTGGTGAGTTTTCCTTCAATAGATCTCTTCCTTCTCAATATTGGACGATTCACAAAATATTAAGTGCAGCACTGACTAAGATTAATTTATAATTAAGGTCATTAGTTTAGCGTATTGTGTACATATTGTACCACATTCTGTCTGTACTTTATGAATGCTTGCATGATATATTTTCCCGCAGGTACATCAGTTGTGTCGATGTTAATGAGAGGACGTAGCATGAAAAATATTGTTAGTCTACGACTGCGGGTAGCAGAACGCCTTGCATGACTTGACATTTCTTCCCGGAAACTAAACGCTGCTTGTTACGTCGATGCCTTGTTAGGCGCCAAAAAATAATAAAGAAAGAAGCACATGTAATTGAATTCGTAATAATTCCTCGTAACTTATTGTCGGCCAGTGAAAGAACATTAGTATGATTCCTCTTCAGACGATGACTTGCATACGACGCTTCATGTCGCCGAAAGGCAACAGATGAATTCAACACACACGGCGACGGGGAGGCAGGTCGTTAGCCTTTCTTGGAACTGACATGTTTAAAGTGTTGTGAAACGCCTTTTGTCTGCAACATTCAAAAAGTGCCACGCTACGTCATCCACTAAGGAGCGCGAATTACGAGTATGAATTACTTTGGTAATTAAAGACCTTACATGCGTAAAATGCAACAGATCATACTCATAGACTCAGCATGCATGTCACATCGGTATGAGAATGTCGACATTAATTAACTTTTCATAACTTGGATTCACAGTCATGTGAAATTTCTTGAAAGACATCACGTTTACGCCAGTGACTGTTAAACATTTTATTACCACTATTGCAATTTCGGCCAGATGATTTGGCTTTATACAAGCTGACACATTTATATGTAGTTGTATATAACACCAAATGACAACGACGTATAGGAGGAGGAGGAGGAGGATATTAGTGTTTAACGTCCCGTCGACAACGAGGTCATTAGAGACGGAGCGCAAGCTCGGGTGAGGGAAGGATGGGGAAGGAAATCGGCCGTGCACTTTCAAAGGAACCATCCCGGCATTTGCCTGAAGCGATTTAGGAAAATCACGGAAAACCTAAATCAGGATGGCCGGAGACGGGATTGAACCGTCGTCCTCCCGAATGCGAGTCCAGTGTGCTAACCACTGCGCCACCTCGCTCGGTAACGACGTATAAATGTGTCAGCTTGTATAAAGTAGACACGACTAAAAGCCAAATCATCTGCACTTGATAATGGCCTAAGGCCGAAATTGCAATAGTGGAAATAAAAAGTTTAACAGACACTGGCGTAAACATGTTGTCTTTCAAGAAATGTCGACATTGTTCACAAAATACTGGTTCACTGTCACAGCACGAGCGAATACGTTACCCTCGTTGCAAGTTTCCTGTGTTCTCACTTCGAGTCAGTATTCATACTTATACTGATTACTGCAATAAAGTACACAACAGAAAATAAGAAAATTACCCGGTATTAACTACAGTTTTCCAATTAGACGTAACACACGTTTTTGTCGTCGACAGGTGAACGAACACACGTGGAGACGCATTTCTCGCTCACCCTCCGATGCGGCGACAAAGTAATAAATAGAGAAAGAATACCAGTGAGGAATCATCAACAGAAGTGTAACATGCGAGGTAATCTGAGCAACGTACCGAAAACAAATTCGTTTTTTGATTATTAATACTAAGAATTTACACTACTGGCCATTAAAATTGCTACACCACGAAGATGACGTGCTACAGACGCGAAATTTAACAAACAGGAAGAAGATGCTGTGATATGCAAATGATTAGCTTTTAAGAGCTTTCACACAAGGTTGGCGCCAGTGGCGACACCTACAACGTGCTGACATGAGGAAAGTTTCCAACTGATTTCTCATACACAAACAGCAGTTGACCTGCGTTGCCTGGTGAAACGTTGTTGTGATGCCTCGTGTAAAGAGGAGAAATGCGTACCATCACGTTTCCGACTTTGATAAAGGTCGGATTGTAGCCTATCACGAGTGCGGTTTATCGTATCGCGACATTGCTGCTCGCGTTGGTCGAGATCCAATGATTGTTAGCAGAATATGGAATCGATGGGTTGAGGAGGGTAATACTGAACGCCCTGCTGGAACCCAACGGCCTAGTATCACTAGAGTCGAGATGACAGGCATCTTATGGCTGTAAAGGATCGTGCAGCCACGTCTCGATCCCTGAGTCAACAGATGGGGACGTTTGCAAGACAAAACCATCTGCACAAAGAGTTCGACGACGTTTGCAGCAGCATGGACTACCAGCTCGGCGACCGTGGCTGCGGTTACCATTGACGCTGCATCACAGACAGGAGCGTCTGTGATGGTGTACTCAACGACGAACCTGGGTGCACGAATGGCAAAACGTCATTTTTTCGGATAAATCCAGGTTCTCTTTGCAGCATCATGATGGTCGCATCCGTGTTTGGCGACATCGCGGTGAACGCACATTGGAAGCGTGTATTCGTCATCGCCATACTGGCGTATCACCCGGCGTGATGGTATGGGGTGCCATTGGTTACACGTCTCGGTCACCTCTTGTTCGCACTGACGGCACTTTGAACAGTGGACGCTACATTTCAGATGTGTTACGACCCGTGACTCTACGCTTCATTCGATCCCTGCGAAACTCTACATTTCAACAGGATAATGCACGATCGCATGTTGCAGATCCTGTACGGCCTTTTCTGGATACAGAAAATGATCGACTGCTGCCCTGGCCAGCACATTCTCCACATCTCTCACCAACTGAAAACGTCTAGTCAATGGTGGCCGAGGAACTGGCTCGTCACAATACGCCAGTCACTACTCTTGATGAACTGTGGTATCGTGTTGAAGCTGCATGGGCAGCTGTACCTGTACACGCCATCCAAGCTCTGTTTGACTCAATGCCCAGGCGTATCAAGGCCGTTATTACGGCCAGAGGTAGTTGTTCTGGGTACTGATTTCTCAGGATCTATGCACACAAATCGCGTGAAAATGTAATCACTAGTCGGTTCTAGTATAATATACGATGAGTACCCGTTTACCATCTGCATTTCTTCTTGGTGTAGCAATTTTAACGGCCAGTAGTGTATTTGATTGTGGGTGATAAGTACAATGACGGAAAAAGGAATCCCAACAGCAACAAGGAGCTGTGTGGCATAAACGAAAGTTGGTAGGCGTGTTTCTACATCTGCAAGACCATGTCTGATCCAATTTCGGGCCATTCGCGTAAAAGGTGCTCTGGTAGCGCTTCTTTGAGGAAACAAATCAGTTTTGCTGTAACGGGCGTGAGTTTTCGCTACCTTGGGACTGCAGGTGATGAGTTGGTGGTCGTCAAGAATGCCTTTAAGGAACAAAGACACTATTATCAACACTTCAGTGAGTTTGAACGAGGTTGTATAATAGGGCTATGAGGAGCTGGATGTTTCTTCTTCGATACTGCAGAAAGAACTGGCAGGCATGTAGCCACTGTGCAGGTTTGCTGGCAGCGGTGGTCACGGGAAAGTAGGCTCACAAGGAGACTGGGCTCCGGAGGGCCACGTGACACTACCAAGAGTTAAGACTATAGTCTTCGGTGTATGGCTCTGGCGTATGGTGCTGCATCTGCAACAGCAGTTTGGTCAGCAGTTGGCACAACAGTGACAAAAAAGAATCGTTAAAAATCGGTTACTTTGAAGAACAGATCCGAGCCAGGCGCCCTGTAGCCATCCCACTACGATCTTTTCGATTCCAGTGGTGTCAAACGAGAGCTCATTGGAAGGCAGAGTGGAAGCCTGTTGTGTTTTCCGATGAAAGGTAGCTCTGCCACTGTATACGGTGATGGCAGTGTGTTCGTTAGAAGGAGCATTCTCGTGGTTATCCCAAGTACCGTGACTGTACGTCAGTCTGGTTACTCGACCTGTTGTGCTGCCTTTCCAGGGAGTGTTTTTCAAGTATAACGCTCGTCTGCATAGCACTGTTGTAACCCAACATACTCTACTGAGTGTCGACATGTAGTCTCGGCCTGCTCGATTACCAGATCTGTCACCAGTCGAGCACATCATCGGATGACAACCACACCATCATCCATAGATGTTATTTATCTTCTCCGCATTGACCGACAAAATGAAATAATCATCGAATTCCTTCTCGCAAGCTGATATCCGGCACCTGCACAGCACGATGCATACACGTTTGCATGCATGTATGCAACATTCAGGCGGTTACTCCACTTATTAATGTACTAGCATTTCACATTTTCAATGGCTTATCTAAATCTTACGTTGACCTGTGATGTTGCAATGTTAATCACTTCAAATGTTACCTAGACAAATGTGTTCCCGAAATTTCATTAACCTACATTAATTACTTCTTGGTGTTGCAGTTTATTTCAATTTATGAGAGTTTACTGTATGGAAGTTATGTCGGTGCTCCGTATGTAGCTAAGTGAAAAACCTTTGTAGTGAATAGAAAATGAATAGAAAACCCCTTGGAGGAATCAACATGAATTCTACAAACACCCATGTTTTGAAATTAAGTTCCCTCTCTTTCACCGCTTGAGATTCAAGCGTTAATACTTTCAGTGTCAAGGCTGATACCGTGTTCCGGTTTCATGCTGTCACCTTATGAACAAAATATTTACTTACGAAATATCGGAGCAGCAATGAGATCAGATTGCAGTTCAACATGTTGTCCTTAATGGAGCTATATCGGTGGACATAGAAGTAATTGTGAGAGTTCCCCAAGGGTGTGGTATAGACGAATGCTGTTCACGACATCAACATAATTTCGTGGATAAAGCGAAAGCAGCTTACGACTGTTAGCCGATAATGCTGTTGTGTTTAGAAATGCCTCAAAACCAGAAAATCGTAGTAGCGACGTGGAAGAAGACCAACGGAGGAAACGTGCTTGGTACAGGGAGTGGTAGTTGACAGTCAATGCAAATAAATTTTACATTCTTTGTCCTCCGTTATATTTGAAGACATACCTCTCCTTTTGCTACTTCGTCACTTTGACCTTGGACCCTATCTTACACACGACTGAACTAAAAAGGCAATACCCTCTACCTCTCCGTGCAGACTGTGGATACCAATTTAACTACGCAAAAATTTTACATTAGTTTCACTTCGTTTCAGTCTACATACTGATGCCTGACCTAGGTCTGATCTCCTACACCACGAATACCCTTTTTCACCTGCTTCTTGAGACCTGTCTTTATACCACAGAATTCTCCAAGGAAGACAGATGGCGAGATTGTATGAGTCTATGCGAGTATACTTGCTAACACCTAGATGAACGGATTCCAGCAACATGCTTCTCACCCACTACGGAACAATATGGACATGTACCGAAGTCTTTCTGAACGTCGAGGAACAGCTCAAACTGCACAATCTTCGGTCACAAGCAGTTTAGGACTTACCATGATTGCATAGAAACAGCGCCTCGATTTTTTCCATGTTCCTCGACGTTTTCGTCCATATTGTTTCGTAGTGGGTGAGAAGCATGTTTCAGGAAACCGGTCATCTAGGTGTTAGCAAGTATACTCGCGTAGACTAATACAATCTCGCCAGCTGTCTTCGACAGTCTATAATAAGGTGTTTTTCAGGAGGAGGAACAAATATTTTGGGAGATTCCACACAAAATGTCCCTATTTTATAGTAAATATTTTATTTATAGGTGAGACCACTTCCTCTAAGAATATGTGAATGAAAACACTGTCAGTAGTAGGTTGTGTAGTATCCTTTACTTTTTGTGCGATCAGCTTATTTAGACTCTGTCATTTTCCACCATTATTCATAAGCAGTACGCTATATGTCCTATGTGTTGTTGCATACAATCGAAAAAACCATTCCATATGTTAATCCAACCGTGGAATAATAGATCTGCGTTGCAATCTGAGACCGGAAACTATGTACTAGAAGCAAATAACGATGTGCAAACTATATGACTTGCATATTCAGTGCGATATTTTCGATCTCTATAACGACATTTTCGACCTTCAGTAAGATACACTCCTGGAAATTGAAATAAGAACACCGTGAATTCATTGTCCCAGGAAGGGGAAACTTTATTGACCCATTCCTGGGGTCAGATACATCACATGATCACACTGACAGAACCACAGGCACATAGACACAGGCAACAGAGCATGCACAATGTCGGCACTAGTACAGTGTATATCCACCTTTCGCAGCAATGCAGGCTGCTATTCTCCCATGGAGACGATCGTAGAGATGCTGAATGTAGTCCTGTGGAACGGCTTGCCATGCCATTTCCACCTGGCGCCTCAGTTGGACCAGCGTTCGTGCTGGACGTGCAGACCGCGTGAGACGACGCTTCATCCAGTCCCAAACATGCTCAATGGGGGACAGATCCGGAGATCTTGCTGGCCAGGGTAGTTGACGTACACCTTCTAGAGCACGTTGGGTGGCACGGGATACATGCGGACGTGCATTGTCCTGTTGGAACAGCAAGTTCCCTTGCCGGTCTAGGAATGGTAGAACGATGGGTTCGATGACGGTTTGGATGTACCGTGCACTATTCAGTGTCCCCTCGACGATCACCAGTGGTGTACGGCCAGTGTAGGAGATCGCTCCCCACACCATGATGCCGGGTGTTGGCCCTGTGTGCCTCGGTCGTATGCAGTCCTGATTGTGGCGCTCACGTGCACGGCGCCAAACATGCATACGACCATCATTGGCACCAAGGCAGAAGCGACTCTCATCGCTGAAGACGACACGTCTCCATTCGTCCCTCCATTCACGCCTGTCGCGACACCACTGGAGGCGGGCTGCACGATGTTGGGGCGTGAGCGGAAGACGGCCTAACGGTGTGCGGGACCGTAGCCCAGCTTCATGGAGACGGTTGCGAATGGTCCTCGCCGATACCCCAGGAGCAACAGTGTCCCTAATTTGCTGGGAAGTGGCGGTGCGGTCCCCTACGTCACTGCGTAGGATCCTACGGTCTTGGCGTGCATCCGTGCGTCGCTGCGGTCCGGTCCCAGGTCGACGGGCACGTGCACCTTCCGCCGACCACTGGCGACAACATCGATGTACTGTGGAGACCTCACGCCCCACGTGTTGAGCAATTCGGCGGTACGTCCACCCGGCCTCTCGCATGCCCACTATACGCCCTCGCTCAAAGTCCGTCAACTGCACATACGGTTCACGTCCACGCTGTCGCGGCATGCTACCAGTGTTAAAGACTGCGATCGAGCTCCGTATGCCACGGCAAACTGGCTGACACTGACGGCGGCGGTGCACAAATGCTGCGCAGCTAGCGCCATTCGACGGCCAACACCGCGGTTCCTGGTGTGTCCGCTGTGCCGTGCGTGTGATCATTGCTTGTACAGCCCTCTCGCAGTGTCCGGAGCAAGTATGGTGGGTCTGACACACCGGTGTCAATGTGTTCTTTTTTCCATTTCCAGGAGTGTATTTTAGATCTCAATCTGCAGTGCAGCTGTGTTATTCCACGGTTGGATGAACATATAGAATGACTTCTTAGAGTGTGGCCCATAACATGAAGGGCGTGTAGCATATCGTTTATGAATAAGTGCTGGAAAAAGAATCTAAATTGGCCACTCACACAACAAATGATGGATATTGTACAGCCTACTATGGACAATGTTTTCTTTCAGGAATTTTATTGGTTACAAGGATACAATTGTTAGAATGTATCCCAACCAAGCACAGAATGTGGACCAGACAAATAGAGAGGTAAACGGTTTAACCCAAAGGCCATTTTCATAAATTTCACATCCGAGTACAACGCACTTCCAAATTATTAAGACATATCACCACGTTTAGCTTTACTGCCGTCGAGACTTCGCCTTTCAATTATTCACACAGGCACAAATCTAAAGGGATAAGGTCTGCGGACTTTTCGACCAAGAAACGTTACCATTTCTGCCAACCCATCTTCGGGTGAATGTTGGGTTTAGATGATGTGGCACCAGACAATTATGCAGGGCCCTGGAAGAAGATATCCATCTTTGTACTCAAAGGAACCTCCCCCAATAATGCTGCAAGCGCGTTTTCAAGAAACTCCAGATAACGGGGCCTTGTAAGACGATCCAGTAACACAACAGGCCCAACCAATTCATGGTCTGGGATACTGAATGTGTTTGAGTAAGTCACATGGTTTTTCACCGGACCTTGATGTGAGTTGCGAATGTCATTGTTACGGCTCCATTAGCAAACAGTATTACTAGGATTACTTAGCGATTTGCAATTAGCCAGTGACTAAATTCCAAGCGGCTACTATAATCTCCTCGAAGATGTAGAATTTGCTCTAAGTGGTAAAAATAGAAGTTATGCATGCGTAATTCCCATGACATTTATGTAAGTGCAGCACCGATACGTCAATAAAATCTGCGTGTGCTTGTTCAGTGACTACGTTGTACTAACTCAGTAGCGACTTTTTTTGGCTTGGTAAGAGGCACGTGTGGATTGTGGCATTCATTCTGCAAACATTTGTAGAGCATGTTTGCCCCTTTGATGTTTATTCTTAAGATCAGGCACTGTCAGAGCAGCCTCGGTAGGTCAGGCTTGAAGATGAACCAGTAGGTTCGAAACAAGTCGCCTAATATAAATACTGCAACTGTTGACAAAATCGTTAATAAACGCTTTAAGTAATGAGTAATGCCTTCTGTTTCATTCAGACTTCGCTCGTTTGCACGTCTTCTGGTCAGTGCACCAGTCTTCCGCAGATTGGTGAAAACAAGAGTAGACACTCTGGAATATGGTTCTCTGCGATGAGTGAATAGTCTACCGTATTCTCTACAAGCAACAACAGTATTTCCAATACAAAATCCGTACACGAATAACATATTTACATACACAGCATGTGTAAATACGTGAGGCATGCATCATTGAGCCAAACAAGATCCCGAAATCAGAGTTACAGTCACAGCTACGTACAATTCAGTTACGTAAGCTCAAACACAACTTCAAACTCAAAACGATTATGAAAGTCGATAAATCAGCCCACAGCATTTGCAGTACCAACTCGCCCAATGAGAAATAGGTCTCTGTAAGCAATAAAAATTTGATACACTTCACGTGGAATCTTTTATTGGAATTAGTCTGTACGACCCGTTCCTAAAATAGTCGATTCCCACCTGAAGCGCCGTGTATGGTGGCGACGTACTTACAGACCCGTGGTAAAGGGGTAGCGTCTTTGACTGATAATCAAAACCCTCTCGGCCCCGGGTCCGAGCTCCACCATTGCTTAAATTTTGAGCAAAAATCATCAGCATTGGTGGGCGAAGATTTCGGGTAGTAGAAGTCACCCACGTTCTGCCAAAGGTTTTACTAAGGAGGACGGAGAAGCGGACAGAGATTCAGGGTACTCTCTTGCCTTTGGGATGGCAAACTGGCCTTAAAACACGGAAGAACCATCAATGATCAACGGCATGAGGATGCAGAAGAGCACGGAAACGACTGCATTAAGGACACACAACGTGTATCAACAGGAATGGGTGGCCTGTGACTGAAAAAGTGTCATGATGATCTCTCCATTGGAGATTCCGGACAGTCCCCCATTCGGATCTCCGGGGGAGGACTGCCAAGCGGTAGCTGGTCATGAGAAAAAGATTGATTCGCCAACGAAAGGATAACGTTCTACGATTCGTTGCGTAAAATGTGAGGTATTTGACGTGGTATCGAAAATAGAAAATCTGAAAAGGGAAATAGTTCAATCTAGATACAGTGGGGGCTAGTGAAATAAAATAGAAAGAGGAGTATAGCGTAATATCAACAGCAGCAGAGAATTGTATGACGGGAGTAGGATTCGTAAGGAATAGGAAGACAGGGCAGGGAGTGAGCTGCTGAGTGCAATTCAGTGACAGGGCTATTCTCATCAGAATCGACAACAAACAAACACTAAGCACAATTGTTCAGGTATACGTGCTGACCTCGCAAGCAAAATATAGGGAAAGTATATGAGGATACTGAACCGGTAATTCAATACGTAAAGGAAGAGGAACATTTCATAGTCATGGGGGACTGGAATGCTGTAGTAGAAGGGAAATGAAAAAAGAAAGGGCTACTGGAGAATATGGGCTTGGTGCTAGGAATGAGGGGATGAGAGAGGAGAAAGTCTAATTGAATCCGCAGTAAATTTCACCTAGCAACATTAAATACTCTGTTCAGCAACTAGAAGTGGCGGAGGTATACTTGGAAAAGTCGGGAGATAGAGGAATATTACGATAGATTACATCTTGGTCAGGCAGGAATTCCGAAATCAGGTATTGGATTTTAAGGCGAACTGGGTAGTAGATAGAGACTCAGATAGAAATTTAAAAGTGATGAAGGCGAGGCTGAAGCTAAAAGACTGGCCAGGAAGAATCAACGTGCAAACAAGTGGGATACGGAAGTATGACACGGAATGAAGACACACACTTCAAGTTCTGTGAGGCTAAAGCTCCTGCGATAAGATGTAGCTCAGTAGGCAGTTCGGGTGAAGAGGAATTGACATTTCAAAAACGGGTCATCGCCGAAGTTCTAAAGAAAAACATAAGTACAAAGAAGATAACTGCGGAGAAACCGTGGGCGTCAGAAGAAATACTTCAGCTGATCGACGAAAGAAAGATGTACAAAAACGTTCAGTGAAATTCAGGAATACGGAAATATACGAGGTGCATTCAAGTTCTAAGGCCTCCGATTTTTTTTCTCCGGACTGGAAAGAGATAGAAACATGCGCATTGTTTTAAAATAAGGCCCTGTTCATTGTCAATACGTCCCAGAGATGGCAGCACCGTACGGCAGATGGAATTTTACCGCCAGCGGCGAGAATGAGAACTGTTTTAAATACTTAAAATAGCGACGTCTTCCTTACTTGAACAGCGTGAAATCATTCGTTTTCTGAATTTGCGTGGTGTGAAACCAATTGAAATTCATCGACAGTTGAAGGAGACATGTGGTGATAGAGTTATTGATGTGTCGAAAATGCGTTCGTGGGTGCGACAGTTTAATGAAGGCAGAACATCATGTGACAACAAACTGAAACAACCTCGGGCTCGCACAAGCCGGTCTGACGACGTGATCGAGAAAGTGGAGAGAATTGTTTTGGGGGATCGCCGAATGACTGTTGAACAGATCGCCTCCAGAGTTGGCATTTCTGTGGGTTCTGTGCACACAATCCTGCATGACGACCTGAAAATGCGAAAAGTGTCATCCAAGTGGGTGCCACGAATGCTGACGGACGACCACATGGCTGCCCTTGTGGCATGTTGCCAAGCAATGTTGACGCACAACGACAGCATGAATGGGACTTTCTTTTCGTCGGTTGTGACAATGGATGAGACGTGGATGCCATTTTTCAATCCAGAAACAAAGCGCCAGTCAGCTCAATGGAAGCACACAGATTCACCGCCACCAAAAAAATTTCGGGTAACCGCCAGTGCTGAAAAAATGATGGTGTCCATGTTCTGGGACAGCGAGGGCGTAATCCCTACCCATTGCGTTCCAAAGGGCACTACGGTAACAGGTGCATCCTACGAAAATGTTTTGAAGAACAAATTCCTTCCTGCACTGCAACAAAAACGTCCGGGAAGGGCAGCACGTGTGCTGTTTCACCAAGACAACGCCCCCGCACATCGAGGTAACGTTACGCAACAGTTTCTTCGTGATAACAACTTGAAGTGATTCCTCATGCTCCCTACTCACCTGACCTGGCTCCTAGTGACTTTTGACTTTTTCTAACAATGAAAGACACTCTCCGTGACCGCAAATTCACCAGCCGTGCTGCTATTGCCTCAGCGATTTTCCAGTGGTCAAAACAGACTCCTTAAAGAAGCCTTCGCCGCTGCCATGGAATCATGGCGTCAGCGTTGTGAAAAATGTGTACGTCTGCAGGGCGATTACGTCGAGAAGTAACGCCAGTTTCATCGATTTCGGGTGAGTAGTTAATTAGAAAAAAAAATCGGAGGCCTTAGAACTTGAATTCACCTCGTAAAGCACTTAGGAACGAAATTAATCGGCAGTGCAGGGAAGCTAAGGTGTAATGGCTAAATGAAAAAATGTGTTGAAATTGAAAACGATAAGACTGTCGGAAGAACTGGCCCACCATACAGAAGAGTCAAAACAACTTCGGTGAAATTAAAAGCAAGGGCGGTAATATTAAGACTGGCGCAGTTGTTGCATCGGTTACTGCTGTTGCGGCTATTCTCCATGCTCGTGGATGCCCTACACGATATTAGGCAGTTTCTTTAGCTCTTCAGCGTATGTCTTCAGTACACAGCACGTTTCCGATGTCGAGACAAAGTGGGGATCCTGCGGTTGTTATTACTTTTCGATCCCCAGAAATTTCACAACTCTCGAGCATAAAAGAAGTCCCAAAATTCTACAACATAAAGTCGCACAAAAAATTATTGGCAGACGTGCTTATTTATCGTTGCTGGTTACAAACGCCGCATCTTCCTGTACGTGCTACCTCACATACCAGACATTGCAATTCTGCCCACAGTACCTACCATTAACAAAGAAATAATGTGTTAAGGGCAAACATGTATCTCCTCAGCACACAAAAAGTATTGGCACAGAGCGTGGCTTCTCGATATACTGCTCGGTTTTCAGGTACCGGAACGCCATATGCTGACGCAACAGACACTGCGTGTTGTTTACGGCCCAGTCGCTAGTATGTTGCTGTATTGCGCGATGGTGGTCATCATGGGACCAAAGAAGAAGGAACATTCAGTGGCGTTGCGTGAGAGAGTGGTATTGCTCCATTCACAAGGGAGAAGCTATCGACAAATCAGAGCAGAGGTGTCTGTTAGCTACACCACGGTACGAGCCATCATTCATAAATATAAAGAGACTGGAACAACAGTGAATAAGTGTCGTTCTGGACGTACAAAAGTGCTTACAACCCGAGAGTGCAGCAACTATTGCTCAGGTTGTTGATACAACGTCCGACAGGACGGTCAGTGTTCAAACTATACGAAATTTGCTGAATGAGGCTGATATGCATGGACGTTCTCCCGGAAAAAAGCCACACATATCAGAAATTAACCGGCAGAAACTCCTGCAGTTTGCCAAGGAACTAAATCAGCAAGCCGCCGGAGTTTTGGAACACTGTGATATTTAGCGACGAATCGAAGTTCAATGTGTTCGGATTTGATGCAAGAAAGAAAGTTTGGCGCAAGCGGAATACGCACCCCGACATCAAACACATGCATCCCACAGTCAAACACGGTGGGGGCGCTATCATGGTCTGGAACTGTATGGGGGCGTCCGGTGTTTGAAATCTAGCTATAATCAACGGTACAATGGATCATATGAGATACATCGACGTGTTGCGAGGTAATTTACACGCTAGTGCACAGACATTGGGCCTTACTGGGGTGCTTCATTTCCAGCAATACAACGACCCAAAACATGCTGCCATGAAAACCCGTGATTGGTTACTGTACAATGCCCCCAGAAGGGTTCTAATACCACCTCAGAGCCCTGATTTGAACCCCATTGAGAACCTGTGGGCTCATCTTGACACACAAGTAGGAAAAAGGCGACCGTGCGGTAAAAACGACTTGGAGAAAGTGCTCCTGGAGTAATGGTTGAAAATTACCCCTGATATCACCCGGACTTTAATACAAAGCATTCCTAGGCGTTTACGTGCTATTATAGACGCTAAAGGGATGCACACTAGCTATTAGAAGATAAACATCAATCAAGAAAACGAACACACTGTCCGATTCATACGCGTGTGCCAATACTTTTTTGGATGCAGAAGAGCGATGTTTGTTTTCATAACACTTTACGGACAGGTGATTTGGACATATTTGTAACCTATGTAATGTAGGGTAGCACGTGTCTGGGTTCTGTTCTGAAATATACAGGGTGTTACAAAAAGGTACGGCCAAACTTTCAGGAAACATTCCTCACACACAAATAAAGAAAAGATGTTATGTGGACATGTGTCTGGAAACGCTTAATTTCCATGTTAGAGCTCATTTTAGTTTCGTCAGTATGTACTGTACTTCCTCGATTCACCGCCAGTTGGCCCAATTGAAGGAAGGTAGTGTTGACTTCGGTGCTTGTGTTGACATGCGACTCATTACTCTACAGTACTAGTATCAAGCACATCTGTACGTAGCATCAACAGGTTAGTGTTCATCACGAACGCGGTTTTGCAGTCAGTGCAATGTTTAAAAATGCGGAGTTGGCAGATGCCAGTTTGGTGTATGGATTAGCACGGGGAAATAGCCGTGGCGCGGTACGTTTGTATCGAGACAGATTTCCAGAACGAAGGTGTCCCGACAGGAAGACGTTCGAAGCAATTGATCGGCCTTTTAGGGAGAACGGAACATTCCAGCCTATGACTCGCGACTGGGGCAGACTTAGAACGACGAAGACACCTGCAATGGACAAGGCAATTCTTCGTGCAGTTGACGTCAGAGAAGTTACTGCTGTACAAGGCAACGTTGACCACGTCACTGTATGGAGAGTGCTACGGGAGAACCAGTTGTTTCCGTACCATGTACAGCGTGTGCAGGCACTATCAGCAGCTGATCGGCCTCCACGGGTACACTTCTGCGAATGGTTCATCCAACAATGTGTCAATCCTCATTTCAGTGCAAATGTTCTCTTTATGGATGAGGCTTCATTCCAACGTGATCAAACTGTGGATTTTCACAATCAACATGTGTGGGCTGACGAGAATCCGCACGCAATTGTGCAGTCACGTCATCAACACAGATTTTCTGTGAACGTTTGGGAAGGAATTGTTGGTGATGTCTTGATTTGGCCCTATGTTCTTCCACTTACGCTCAATGGAGCACGTTATCATGATTTCATACGGGATACTCTACCTGTGCTGCTAGAACATGTGCCTTTACAAGTACGACATAAAATGTGGTTCATGCACGATGGAGCTCCTGCACATTTCAGTCGAAGTGTTCGTACGCTTCTCAACAACAGATTCGGTGACCGATGGATTCGTAGAGGCGGACCAATTCCATGGCCTCCACGCTCTCCTGACCTCAACCCTCTTGACTTTCATTTATGTGGGCATTTGAAAGCTCTTGTCTACGCAACCCCGGTACCAAATGTAGAGACTCTTCGTGCTCGTATTGTGGACGGCTGTGATACAATACGGCATTCTCCAGGGCTGCATCAGCGCATCAGGGATTCCATGCGACGGAGGGTGGATGAATGTATCCTCGCTAACGGAGGACATTTTGAGCATTTCCTATAACAAAGTGTTTGAAGTCACGCTGATACGTTCTGTTTCTGTGTGTTTCCATTCCATGATTAATGTGATTTGAAGAGAAGTAATAAAATGAGCTGAAACATGGAAAGTAAGCTTTTCCGGACACATGTCCACATAACATATTTTCTTTCTTTGTGTGTGAGGAATGTTTCCTGAAAGTTTGGCCGTACCTTTTTGTAACACCCTGTAGCTTTGGGCGTTGCACTTGGTAGAGGCGGCTGGCTGGCCGAGGAGACGTAGCACCACACTCGCGAGCAGGTAAACAAGCATTGGCAGGTGTGTGGGGTGAGGCGGTGAGCGGCGACCTCTCGGCCGGCCGGCTAGCAGTGCCCTCGCGCCTTCCGTCACCTGCGCACACCGCTGGTCCCCGCGTGACCGGCGCGGCACGCCACGCAGCCCTGACAGCGCTAATCTCGCCTGCATCTGCGCCCTTATACGGCGCGCCGCTGCACCGCACAATTAGCCACTGCCAGGGGGTGACGCGGGAACAAATGCGGCCGACCTCTTGCCTGCGTGCGCGTGAGCTGTTTATCTGCCGCCACACTGGGAGGAGGTCACGCTTCGAGAAGGGCAGTCCGCTGCGTCAGCTCCAAAAACTGAGCTTCCGCCATTCCATTGTGTACACCGTGACGCTCTTTTACGGAAATCCCCGGTTTTACCTCTGAGATCATCCTAAAAATTGGTATACTCGATAGAAACAGACTGATAATATGCGGCAAGGACAAGAACAACACAGATTCAGAACTAGGAAGATCAAGAGTTATAAATTGTTATTAAAGACGGCCTCAACAAGCGATGCACTCTTTCTCCTCTACTAATTATAATTTCGTGTGGTTAAATTTTCTCATTATGAGAATATTGAAGAGTGATCTGTATTAATTAGTAAAAAGCACTTTGAACCAAGCGCGCACAAAGTATTTTTTATTCAAGACAACCGGTTTCAACAATCTTCGCTGTCATCTTCAGGAGCTAAATATTTTTTTGTGGTAAAACGTGTTCATCTCACGCTGACATCATGCACGGGATGTGAACTGGATAAAACTCAACTCAAAATAAACGGCCGGGAGCGGTTCTAGGCGCTTCAGTTCGGAACCGCGCTGCTGCTTCGATCGCAGGTTCGAATCCTGCATCGCGCATGGATGTATGTGACGCCCTTAGGTTATTTAGGTTTCAGTAGTTCTACGTCTAGGGGACTGATGACCTCAGATGTTAAGTCCCATAGTGCTTAGAGCCATTAGAACCATTTGAACAATATAAACCTTTGTCATCGCTAAAAAAAGACGCACAGCATATTGTCCAAAAGGCCATGTTCATATACATATTTTAGCGATGAAAAACGTTTATAACGTGCTGAGTGATACTCAGTTGACATCTTGTGCATGAAGTCAGCGTAAAAAGAACATGCTTTACCACAAGAAAATGTATAAGATCTGAAGACGACTGCCAAGACTGTTGAAGCCGTTTGTCTTGACAAAAAAATATTTTGTGTGATCTTGGCTTTTGAATGGTTTTCTAACAGTTTCGTCTGCCTGAAGGTCCAGGTACAACTCTCTCAATTTGATGCCACTTCAGTGGCTTTCGTGTCCCCAGCCTACCCCAGTTATCCAAATGGAGAAACTGGATCTATAGTTTAACGCAGAATCTGAAACACGTACCTTTCCTACTCACACTATTGAGAGGTGAAGGCGATATTAAAGGGACATTGGAAATTTCCGCGGTCCTATTGGGATTCGAATCAGATTTCGAAGCACACGCTTTACCACTCTTCTCTACCATTCAACATGCATACCTATGAAGTAATAAAACTAAATTGGATTAAAATATGGGGATAGGATATTAGCGATAAGATTCGCTGACGACATTTGTATCCTTTGCTGATGTGAAGATTTTGCAGGTCACACTGACAGAAATGTACAATCCCTTGAGCACGGAATGTGGATTGAGAGTAAAGCAAAATTAGACGAAATTAAAGAAGACGCCACAATTAGGGACCATGTTATACACCAAGTGAAGGAAATGGATACTCAAATACAATCCCTGAAAGCAAAACCATAAGCTCCTAGAAGAGGGGCAGCGGCAACGAAATGAAACTTCATAGATTGAGAGGGTATTCAATGATTTTGAAATCGAATCAAATTTGTAAATAATCTGATAGTATGAGCCCACGTATCCGTAGATAGTTACGCCCCTCTGGCCTGGGTGCATGCTCTGGGAAGGGTGTCATAATGCCGTTTATGCAAGATGGCCGAAAGCTGTTGTATTGCTCCTTTCTACATTAATATTGACACTGGTGCGGAATAGCCGACTGAGCTGGTACCACACATGTTCTGTCGTGCACAGGTCTGAGGAGTTTGCTGGCCACGATAGTACCTCAAAATCATGTAGACAACTTGCAGAGACATGAACATGTATGGGCGAGCATTATCCTGTTGGTAAATGGCAGAAAAATACCGTCACATGAAGGGTAAAATCCACGAGGAGGCAGTCTGCCCGTGACATATCATTGTGTCATCGGGGTTCCCCCAATCACTACTAGCTGTAATCTGAAGTACACACCACCACGTCAAAAATATCACCGCTTTGCCTCTACAGAAAACCGGAAGAGTATGATCTGTCCCCAAGTTGCCGTCACAATCACTGATAATAGTCGTCTGGAATAGTGCAGAACCACAGTTCACCGAAGAACTAAATGTGACCCAATTTTATCAGCAATCCATGCTTTCCTGGCACGAAACCACTCCAAATGCAGCCGTTTGTCTGGTGTTAATGGCAGCCTTGCGCATGGGACGGTAACTCCATAGTTCGGCCACTGGTAGTCTTCGATCAAGGGTACGAAACGAGACAAAATGGTGTAGTGAGACCATTATCTCTTCTCAGACGGCAGGAGCAGATATGAAGGAGTTAGGATGTGGTTGGTACACAATATGGCGATCGTCTCTTTTTTTGATTGCCAGACTTGGTCGACCGGAACCTTCATGACAAATATGCCTACCTTCATGGTCCCATGCTTTCCAACACAGCACCAATGTGAAATCCGAATATCGCACAAGTCTGTATACTGCACGATTTGAACAAGCTCGCCAGATGGAGACCCACAATGCGGCCCCTTTGAAACTCTTTCAGATGCTGATAATGCTGATGCTGTTGACGCCGTTTTCATACCCTTGCAGGCTTGGTAACATTACTAACACAAACAACATTGCTGCATTCTAGAGATCATTCTATCACAGAGAATTGCAACCCACTGATAGTGTCTGCATCTACCAAGTTATACTTACTTCCGACCATGTATTCTAGGTACTTCTTTTTTTTTTGACAGGTACTGTATATACAACAAATAATTGTGAACATTGTATGTGGGTTCCGTTCTGAGACACAGAGATAGGCAGAGGGGTACGTTGCTGACCACATTAAACCCGTTAGGAGAAACAAAATCTCTTGTTGGGTTATTAGTGTAACAGAAAAGTGATCTGCATTTATAGTTACCAAAGGTAATGCAGAAAACAGTGCGTAGTAACTTAAATAATATTGGAGGAGAAGAAAATTTTAATGACAGGCAATCCGGGGTAGAGTGGGGGGTGGGGATGGGAATGTAATGGGAGAGATATCACCAATAGAGCCGCACAGTGCTCAGTTCCGAATCCAATACTATTATTTATACATTATGTTTCTAAAGGTATTGTGGAACTTCCAAGACACATTATTCACATGTAGAAGTAGAAACTACGTAACACGCTGGAATACGAATAGTATCTTGTCTGTCGTTATGTCTGTAGCGACAAAGGATATAAACTGGGAATAAGCTGTTCACCACTGTTTCCCTGTCATCGAGGAAGTTGCACTCACCTGCTAATCTTCTGTCCCTGGTTCAAATGGTTCAAATGGCTCTGAGCACTATGGGACTTAACATCTGAGGTCATCAGTCCTCTAGAACGTAGAACTACTTAAACCTAATTAACCTAATAACAGCACACACATCCATGCCCGAGGCAGGATTCGAACCTGCGACCGTAGCGGTCGCCTGGTTCCAGACTGAACCGCCTGGAACCGCTCGGTCAGAGAAACCGTCTTCTCTTCCTGGACTGTGGTGCATCGATCTTCTTCTCCTACCGCAAATGTGTAGTCTTCAAAATGTAATTAAACATAAGGAGACAGTAGGAAAGCTACAGATCAGTAATAACTGGAGTTAACTCCGATTAGACCGAAAAATAAGACACAGATATGAGATAGACCTGTCACAATGTTTTATCGAGTCCACTCACGATTCTGATTGATTTGTCAAGCTGTCACTTTGCTTAGGTCAAATATCGAAATCGGAAACACATCAAGGCACAAGACAATGCATCCAGGCATTAGAGAGAGAGAGAGAGAGAGAGAGAGAGAGAGAGAGAGAGAGAGAGGGAGAGGGAGAGAGTTTGAGCGTGCATGCATGAACGCGTGTATTGCTTAGCCAATGTGAATCAAGAAAGGTCGATATTAGACGTAAGTTCCGAAATTAGATCACGTAGACGAGGACATATAATGAAGCATGCCGCATTGCTATTGGTGGAATCGTCATGCCAGATGCTTGTGATGCAAACGGCATGACTGCACGGTAGCAATTGTTAGATAATCCATGGATTGTCATCTCCAGAGAGTGAAAACGAGACATCAGGACGACAGTAGATCTGTTTAATTAACTTCTTTATTCCAGCCTTCAGCCATAGTACACGAGGAACGGGTTGTTGGAGGCGTCCATTTGCCTCTCATGCGAAAAAATAGACGTCTGGCATTGCTGACCAGTGCCAAGAGTGGGGCAGTTCTTGGCGTCACTCGTATGCCACTGTCAGCAACATCTCCAGCTGCGACCGGGATGACAATATGACAGCACAGCTGATGATACCATGGAGGTGGCTGTGACCTCCCTCCAGCTTGCGGGCAACTCTCCCCTCCGGGTCAGCTGCTCTCGTTACTCAGGCTGGACTGTCTTGTCCCTGTGGTCGAATAACATACACTGTACTGCATTCCGCCATGTTGCTCTGAGTGTCACATGCTCGTGGTGTAGGCTGTGATACTGAGGTGGGAATATTGTAGTACTCAACTGGCTGAGTACTTTTATGCTCCAGACTATTTAGGGCTTAAGATACTTATTCTAAACACTTTTATGGTGGCAAGTGAGGTAAGGCTTCTGTCCTTCTGCTAGTATATTGCAGCGTTGGCTGTTGCAATACTGCGCCCAGCTGGCTCTGCTTCGCAGCACCTGTTGGTCGAGTTTTGCTTCGCAGCACATAACACACTTGCCTGCCTGCGACTGACTCTGTTACAACTCACGCCTGCTCTGGCGTATTTTTTAACCGAATATGGTCAATACGCTGTACTGCTGTCCTTTTTATCAAGACCCGGTCACTCAGATCGACCAATGTTCCTGGCTAATCGCACTATTAGCCCTGTTTCGTCTCTTAAGAATGATTCTAATAGTTGGTTTCCTCAACCCTATCATTTATTTCCAGGTTCAGACTTTCAGTCTTGTAAACTGATACTGGTGAACACTTCGATATTTTACGTCTCTTTATGTGTAGTTGAATCTCGATCACACGTGAAAGCTGTTTGGGTAAGAGTGGGTTCAAATTTGGACCATAAACAGCAGCTCGTCATGCCAAGTTATGAGGGTATGAGTTATTGTTATGAAGTTTAATTTACGAACCTTACAGACTGCCTCAACTTTAACAATGTGTTTTAAAATATTTGTTGTATCGCAGTATTAGTTTACATCTGGACTGCTTGCCATATTGGGCTGTGTTCGCTAGTGGTGCCTTGTGGTAACCGTCGTGTATAGTCAACCGACGATACTCCATAGGGTTTCGACGTTTAGTGGACCTGCAACACAGTTGCGTTATGCTGGTTGCATCTAGCAATGGCCCACTTTTCTTGCTGTCATGTGTACAAGTAGAGACAAACAGATGATTACAATTTCAGAAAAACTGAATGATTTATTCGAGAGAAAGAGTTCCACAAACTGAGGAAATCAGTAACACGCTGGTCCACCTCTGGCTTTTATGCAAGCAGTTATTCATATTGGGAATGACTGACAGAGTTGTTGGATGTGCTCCTGAGAGATCTCATGCCAAATTCTGTCCAGCTGGCGCGTTAGATCGTCAAAATCCCGAGCTGCTCGGAGGGCCCTGCCCATAATATTCCAGATGTTCTCATTTGAGGAGCAATCTGGCGATCTTGCTGAAATGTGAGCCGAAAATAGCTTGCTATGAAGGGCAACAGAATGGGACGTAGAACATTGTCGACGTACCGCTGTGCTGTGAGGGAGCCGCGGATGAGAACCAAAGGGGTCCTGCTCTGAAAAGAAATGGAATCCCAGACCATCACTCCTGGCTGTCAGCCCGTATGGCGGGTGACAGTCAGGTAGGTATTATGTACGTTGAAGGCGGAGGGGGGAGAAAGAAAAGGAAAGGGAAGGTACTAATTATATCAGCTGCATTGTGACTCTATGCAGAATCAGCAGCGATAAGTGAAAATACGTGCTGGACCGGGACCCGAACCTGACATCGCCTGATTGCTAGGCAGTTGCTGAACCATTGTGCCATCCGGACTCAGCGTTTATCGCAAATACGCACATTATCTCGAAACGCTCACTGACTGACTCACATTCCCACCTAACGTCACCTAACCACAATCCCCATCCATGTCTCCGCGCTTAGTAATTTTAGATGCCCACTGGAGGCCAAACCTTGTTGCCCATCGAGATGAATGAACTATTCAGTGAGTGTATGGGTTTTATTTTGTCAAGTTGCGCAGTGGATTGATCCAACAAGTACCCTGTGGCTCCTGCAAGAAACTATTTCCACCTCACACAACTACAGAAGTCAGACAGATGCTCCTAGTGAACCAACAAGAACTGCTTGAAAAACATTCAGCGGCGAATATCTCCTGGAGTCGTCCGCTGTAAGGAAAAGACACAAAAACATTCTATATTCTTATGTAACTAGTGGAGTACTTGGTTACTGGAGTATTTGCTAGTTACTGTAGAAAAATATTAAATGAACGAAAAATATTATTTATTGCAAAAAATTATGAGAAATCAAGTGAAACATTTTCTTACAAAAAAATTATAAATTGCTGGGTTCTTTTCGGAACAGTAGATTGCTTCTTATGGATAGGAATTCTATTATTTTACAAAGTATGGAAAGGTTCTTTTCTCCCTTCTCTTTAAGAATGTTATTTACTCGGCAGAATGGCTGAGAGCCGCTCCTGCTCAACTTGAATAACTTTTCTAGGTACTGTCAAGGCTGTTGAGTGAGAAATGTAATGGAGTTTACGGTTATGGAGGACAGATGGTGCTCGCATATGCTGTAGCACACAATACTGTGAGCTGTGATGACTGCTGCCTGCGTCGCTCGCTGCTGACAAATAATCTCTTTCTGTCTGGATTGACCTTCGCCAATCGAACTCTCCCTATGCCTTGATGAAGTCAAGGACTCCTATCCGCCCCTAGTCTAACTATTGGCGTGGTACAACGGTCAGATAACCAGTCCACTGTGATGCCACTCAATACTCGCTCGCAGGTGCTTAACTTTACTCTGTCCATTTTCACACTGCACAATAAGTGTGGCGGCCAACACAGTGAATAATGCTTAATCGCGAGTGACTCAGTGTAGAGTGCCACTCCGATTCGCTAACGACAGAGGTGCTCTCCCAGTGAAGTACTGAGGAGAGACTTTGTTCCTTGCTCTTTGCGTACAGGTACGAGAGCACTCGCTCTCGTTACGTGTTCCTGCTCCAAGAGCGACAATGAAATGGCCCCTTTTTCTGGAAAAGTAGCAAGGATATATCATTCACTGTCTTCTCTCACTCCTCTGGCACTTTGTGTCAGAAATATTCCACGAATAAGCGTTGCTCTTTTAAACGGGAGGATGACGTTTCGTTTAAGTCGACCAGTGCGGAAATCTCTAGCATCTCCATTAGGCGTATACTGTCCTCCTGTGAGAACTCTGTAACTACACAGTCGGTCCGTAAAAAAAATGCGTCTGTTGGGCGCTCCCACACAGTGTAGCAGAATTTGCTTTTAAGTCAAACATGTGGGTCGTTATCCCTTTGCTTTGGCAAAAGCTGTCTTCTCTCTGGGCAATCGCTTTGGCCGAAGTAGGTATGTTGTTGATCCAGCCCTCTGAAGGGATGTTCTTACCAGTGGCCTGGTTTCCTCTTTAGAACGAAAATTCCTGTTGCCGTCATTTTGTGTACGCCAGGGGTGCGTAGTAGACTAGCCTCCTCGTGGTGAACCCCGGGCAACGTGATTATATCACGGCTAAATAGTCTACAAACTTGGCTACCAGACTATCCTTTGGGATCTCCTGGAAATTCAAACATGCAACAAAGCGACCAAACGAACGATTCCTTTGGGAACCATGCGACTAGAACATTGTGACCATCAGTCCGGATCTTCCAGCTAAATATTGAGGGAATTAGCCGATCGAAATCTGAATATCTTTCAAAGTTTCTATTGGACAATAGCATCGATGTGGTACTCCTTCAGAAAACACATACCGACTCGCAGGAAGACTTACAAAGAAGAGGACGTATTCAAGGCTTCCAACAAATAGGCGCAACATATCATCACGCCTATGGCACCGCCACATATGCCCGATCCGATATTGAACATGCACACCTGCTGTCCACAAGCACAGAAAACAACATCCATGTTGTTGATATAAAAGTAGACAACATAAGACTTATAAATATCTACAAACCACCAAACCAAATCTGGCCAAGTATTGTACTACCCGCACATGAACACCCAACGATATATGCCGGTGATTTTAATAGCCATCATGAAATGTGGCGATACACCCAAAATAATGAACACGAAGAAGCGCTGGTGGAATGGGCCGACGAGAACAATCTACATCTTATATTCGATGCCAAGGAGAGGGACACATTCCACTCGGACGCCTGGCGCAGGGACTACAATCCGGACCTCTGCTTTGTAACTACCGATAACGAGGGAAAACCAGTGCCTATACATAGAAGGGTTGCCACAGATTTCCCACACAGCCAGCATAGGCCTGTTATTTTAGACATCGGTGTCACTATACCCCTGATACGGTCCTTCCCTCGACCTAGATGGAATTTCCAAAAAGCTGACAGGGAGAAGTATTCAGCGGACCTTGATAAATGCATTCGGTTTATACCGTCACTACCTAAATGCTACGATAGTTTCAGGAAAGCTATAATTACCTCAGCTAAAAAACACATTCCTAGGGGGTTTCGAAAAGAATACATCCCAGGATGGGATGCAAAATGCCATCAGGTATATGAGGATTTTACTAGTCTTGGTGACCGAGAAATAGCTGATGGCCTCCTCCACAATCTAGATTCCGCAAGAAGACAACGATGGACTGAAGCAACAGAAAGAATGAATTTCACTCAATCAAGCAGGAAGGCATGGAGTTTGTTACGTAAACTCGGAGGTACGACGAGACCAGCCCAAAAAAATCCAACCACAACACCAGAGAAAATTGCAAATAACATTGTCGAAATGTCAAGAGCTCCGAGAGACAAACCACATACCAGGATGATTAAGCGCGAACTCAGAACACTAAAAAAGAATACTCCAAATATATCAGAACTTTCCAGACCATTCACTGAGGATGATGTCATTACTGCCCTCAAGGATATGAAACCGGGCAAAGCCCCAAGTTTTGACAACATACATCCAGAATTTCTAACCTACGCTGGAAAGAACGTAGTCAAATGGCTGGCAAATTTCTTTTCGAACATTTTGACTACAAACCATCTCCCTAGAGAATTCAAAAAGGCAAGAATAATAGCTTTGCAGAAACCAGGGAAACCAGCAAACCAACCGCTAAGCTACAGACCAATAGCACTTCTTAGCTGTACATACAAACTTCTCGAACGACTTGTCCTTAATCATATTAGCGGCATCATTATGGAGAACTTACCTATAGAACAGGCAGGCTTCAGACCTGGCCGTAGTCGCTGTGACCAAGTTCTGGCATTAACATCCTACATAGAGGCTGGCTTTCAACAGAAATTGAAAACAAGTGCTGTGTTTCTAGACTTAACATCTGCATATGATACTGTTTGGAGAGATGGAATAATTTACAAACTTTTAAGAGTGATTCCTTGCCAGATTTTAACATCTTAATACATAATATGTTGAGTAACAGAACCTTCCAGGTCACCCTAAACTGAAAGACAAGCAAAAGAAAACTTATTAACAACGGGCTTCCGCAAGGCTCCGTATTGGCCCCTCTTCTGTTTAACCTCTATATAGCAGATCTCCCAAACACAAAGTCAAGAAAATTTTGCTATGCGGATGACATAGCACTGGCTACCAGAGACAAGTATCTCTTCAATACAGAGGAAGTCCTTAATAATGACGTCGAAATACTATACAATTATTTCAAGAAATGGAGACTCAAGCCAAACCCCAACAAAACTGAAGTATCTACATTCCATCTTAATAACAAAATGACAAATGAAATTATTAACATAAAACTCGGAAACACCAACCTCAAACATAATAAGTTTCCAAAGTACTTAGGTATAACATTGGATCGCACTCTTTCTTACCGAAAACATCTGGAGAACACCACTGCAAAAATTGGAACACGTAATAAAATCATTCAAAAACTTAGCGGTACTACTTGGGGAGCTAACGCAAAAACATTACGCACCTCATCTATCGCCTTAGTGTTCTCTGTGGCTGAGTACTGCGCTCCGGTCTGGATTAATAGCTGTCACACCAAACTTATTGACAGGCAATTAAATAACACAATGAGGTTGATTTCTGGAACCGTTAAATCAACGCCGACGTACTGGCTACCGGTGCTATGTAATATCCTGCCCCCGGACCTGCGTAGAAAATCGGCCCTACTGCACGAATTCAGAAAGATTGAGACAAAACCAGAACTACCAATTAAAGAAGAATTCTCACAACTGCGACACACTCGATTGAAATCAAGAAAGCCACCCATACGCACAGCTGAGCAGCTTCAAAATAATAACTATGACCACATGAAACAATGGAGACTAGATTGGAACCAAAAGACAAATGACCAACTAAAGACCTGGTTTGAGAGCTATAACTGCAACATCTCTGGAATGGAACTAACACGGAAAACATGGTCCGCATTAAATCGAATACGTATTGGACATGGCAGGTGTGCGGATTCACTACACAAATGGGGAAGAGCGATGTCACCAGAATGCGACTGCGGTGCCCCTAGACAGACGATCCAACACATCCATGGTGAATGCTCCTTGCGAGAATATGCAGGGAACTGGTCCGACTTCCTGGAGGCATCCCCATCGGCGCTAGAATGGATCTCAAACCTCGATATAACCTTTTAACTGACCAATATAAACATAAATTATATTCATGATTGTTATAAGATTTTAATGTCTAACACTTGATGTATTAATGATGCATGTATAGCCATACGCTAAACAAACTAAATAAATGAATGTGTACGCCAGTTTCGGCTTTTTCAACCTTGGTGTGCATTTGTGATTTATTTATTAGATTTGCATATCGCTTTCATGAATTCATACAAAACTGACTCTACCTTATCGAGTTTGGGTTCGAATGAAGGGTCTTGATGTGCAGAATACGATTGTGAGGACGGAATATGTAAGAAATGAAGGAGACCACGCCACCTTACACTATATGAATGTGTTGTGTCTGTTCTTTCTGACTCGTGCAAAGAACAGACACGACACATTCATGTCATACTCAGGGAGGCATTTTGTCAGTGTCTGGGGCGTCTCCAGACACGTCTCCGCTGGTCATTGGGGCTCCATTCGAAGCGGGACTCATCATTAACAATCCTTCTCCAGTCAGAGAGATTCCAGGCCGAAGACGTGAGTGGAGACACCTCGGATGATGTAAGGTGCTATTTTACTTCACAGCAGGACCCCTTTTGTTTTCATCTGTGGCAACCTTACTACAGAGCGGCACATTGATGACATTCTATGCCAGTTTTGTTGCCCCTCATGGAAAGCCATTATGGACTTACTTTTCAGCAGAATCATGTCCGCCTGCACACGGCGAGAATTTCTACCGCTTGCTTTCGTCCTTGTCAGACTCTGCTTTCTCCAGATAGGTCATCCTATCTCTCCCCAATTGAGAGCATTTGGAGCATTACGATCTAGGCTGTCCAACCAGCTCGGAATTTTGACGATGTGACGCACCAATTGTAGAGTCCTCTAAAGGACATCCTACAACTTCCCCAGTCAATGCCACGTCGAATAACTGCTTGCGCAAAGGCCAGAGGTAGACCATAACGATTTTGACTTACTGACTTGCTCAATTTGCGAAGCTCTTTCACCTGAATAAATCAACCAGTTTTTCTGACATTGTAAGCATTCTTTTGTCTGTATATGTGAGTAAAATCTACCGACTTCCTCCCCATTCCGGTAATTCCTTCGTGGTGCGTAGTAGTTTTTTGTCTTAGAGTGTATTTAAGCTTTTAGGAAAATGTGTTATCCAAATACTGGGAAACAATACTACAGGTTGGCACAAACCGAACATGCAAAAAAATCCTCACACAAATGGCTCTCCGCGCCGTAACAGATTGCATTAACAAAACATTTGAGTGCAGATCCAAATGCTTCAGTCTAAATTATTAAGTGAAATTGACAAATGAAAAATATGAAATACGCTGAGTCTCTATGTTTTGAAAGTGTCTTAGATATAAGTTAATGTCTTCAATTAACTGTGTTCAAAAATGATTCAAATGGCTGTAAGCACTATGGAACTTAACATATGAGGTCATCAGTCCCCTAGATTTAGAACTACTTAAACCTAACTAACCTAAGGACATCACAAACATCCATGCCCAAGGCAGGATCCGAACCTGCGACCGTAGCGGTCTCGTGGTTCCAGACTGAAGCGCCTAGAACCGCTCGGCCACAGTGGCCAGCGACAATAATATACCGATTGCTGTGTGGCGTGGCCTACAAAACTCTACGTGTGTAAGTGCAGTGTGCAAGGCTGGCACTATCTGCTCTATATGGCAGTTTCTCGCTGTCGTTCACGGGCATCAGTTGTATTGCAGAATGGCGACATCACTAGTTTGGAAGTATTTCACTAACAAGGGGAACGCCTCAGACACGGCCAACCGATTCGGCTCAAATTTTGCAGGTCGCCTGTGTACAACCTAAAACGAAGGAATCTAAGATATTTTGGGTCAACACCCCCGCAATTTTGAGAAAATCGCCCCTAAAGGTTATGTCGAGCAATCGACTCAAAATTGGAGGGATCGGTGAATAATTGTAAATAGAGCATCATCAGGTATGGGGTTCGCAAACGCAAAATTTTCCAGAAATCGAGGAAAGAAACTCTTACAACCGCCCCTTCTGTACCCTCATGGTAAACGCTTTTCGCCGACGGCGGCGATAGCGCAACGGCCAAGGTAACTGGCTGGGAATCGGTAAACCCGGCTTCGAATCTCAAAGAAACGTCCCGGATGTTATTCTTTTCGTTTGTATTTTTCCATATCTCAGTTGATAGGGATAGGGGGGTTAATAAGGGAAATAGATCAATGAGGAACGATAATAATAAGGTAAGCAATCTAATTTCCCAAAACGCCATGTGTTAGTGAAGTATTAAACTTTTAAGCCTTGTCACATGAAAACAACTCCGAGTAAGGGTACTGCGAATTGCTCACGAGGGATCACAGATAGCTAACCGCGCGACGCTTGTTTACAACGAGGCATGGGACGGAGTGCACGGGACAGAATGCACGCAGGGAGAGTTATGTGGTCCCAGTTGCCTCTTCGTCATATCATAGTTGTGAACCTGGAAGAGTGAAGGTGTCCAGCACGAGCCTTATAGAAGTCAATTGGAAAGAGTTGTTTTCCGTCATTAGGCTGCCTCGAACCTCGTGGATACATGTAGTGATTTTTCCATCGTTAATGCGCCGAATGAAATACGTTTTGTGAATGAATACAGTGTCCTTCTGTAAGTAACATATGACGAGTACTGTATGTAGTTTGTAGTAATTAGCTCGTCTGTTTATGCCGTAATAATTAGTTACTGTTTGTTGTGTCATATCTTTCAGGTGCACAATCTGATTAATGGAAGATGTACACCCTTCGACTAGCGCTGTCACAGACGATGGCGAGCGGGAAGTTACCGACGCTGTGTTTTGGTTTGTAAAGGTGTTGCAAGCCAGATGCATTATCAAAGCACCACCGGAAGCAGGCAGTTCTGTTTATCGGCGTTCCAGATTGATAGGAGCGGCTATCGTCGAGCGATTTTTGGAGGTGACGAACGAAATGACTTTTGTTAATACTGAAGTACTATACCATGAAGACGAGGCAGAACGTGATTCAGTGGAAGATATCCCGAATAGTGAATCGCAAAATGGTCATAACACTTCGGAAATCTCCACGTCACTAGGAATATGTGCTTCATCTGTTCCCGATGAGTATTACGAACCGGTTACTAAACGATTGAACTACGGCGCTATACCCCTTGAAGTAAAAGTAAAGGCGCTAGCGCTAGCCAGGAATCATCCAAATTGGAACTTACAAACATTGCAAAAGAATGGAGCAACAACAGACCTGAAAAGGAAGGACTTGAAATTGTGGGAAAGTGATATCGTTAAAGGAGGGACACGATACGACAAATACCAGGCGATAAATAAGTGGACATATGACAGATTTGTCGAATCTCGTTGTCGTAACGAGAATGTAACAACTAGAATACTTCAGGAGTGGGCTGCAGGTGCAGCGCTTCATTATACGCCCAACAAGAATTTTACGTTTGCTGCATCATTGTCTTGACCAATAAATTTCAAATCGGAGTATAAAATTCGTCAACGGCACGTCACTAAATACGTCTCTCATAAGGAGGTACAAAATATAGTAGATAAACAGAAAGTGGCGGCTCTTTTCAGCACGCAAACGGCGTCACTTATGACCGGTTTAATCGTGATTACGTGATCAACACCGATCAAACAGGATGCGAGTATCAGGTGAACATTCGACCCACATTATCGCATAAGGGAGAAAAACGAACCCTTGTCGCAGCAAAAACAAACTAACATATTCGTACACGGCGCAATATGCCATCACAGCCTCTGGAAAAGTGTTGCCTAAGGTTTTCCTGTGTTTACAAAAAATGAATGTTACATTTTGTCCTCGGGTTATAGAAGAGGTCACTCGTTTAACCGACTCGTTGAAAAATGTTTACATTACCTGCTCCAAATCTGAGAAACTGACGAATGCGATTTACAGAACATTTCTTGAGAATGTTTTAAAGCCATACGTTTCTGATACCAAGTTTTGTCTAATATTGGATTCCTGGAGTGGCCAAATTAATACTACAATATATGACACAATGTTTATAGATGGCGAGGGTCAGCCGACGTGCACGGTAAAAGTAATACCGCCAAACAGCACACCTGTATGCCAACTGTGATGTTTATTTCTATTGCCAGGTTAAAAACTTTATTTCCAAGCTTCAGAATTGCAGTGTGCTTCTGGAAACCCAGCGGGAATTGCACAAGTGCACGGATGCAATAACTATTCACAGTATAACTCATAACCAACTTTCAGCAACGATTTTTCAGGCAATGATATCGTATGCGTGGTACGCATCAAAATTAATTCCCGAAAAATATATATTTTTAAATGTAAACCAAGTTTGTTTTCCGCCGACTTTTCGGAAGGAACAGCGTAGCTGTCGAAAGATTGCATTCATTGGATGATCTTGGTGCCGTGAGTATATTTGTTTCGAATGTTTATATGACAAGTACCATCCATCTAGTTGTTCGAAGAAAAGTGAGGACACGTAACGGTGACTGAAAGAGCCGTTGTAAAGTGACCTAGACTATCATTTTAGTTCTTTACTATCCCAAGAGGTTTGAGAAATTTATTTGCCTACCTTATTATTATTATCATCATTCCTTATTGATTTACTTACCTTATTAACCCTCCTATCCCTATTAATTGAGATACGGAAAAATACAAACGAAAAGAAAAACACCCGGTAGGTCTCTTCGAAATTCGAACCCGAGTTCTGCGATTCCCAGCCTGTTACCTTGGCCATTGCGCTATCGGTGCTACCGGTGGAAAAGCGTTTACCATGTGGGTACAGAAGTGGCAGTTGTAAAGGTTTCTTACCTCGATTTCTGCAAAAGTATGCGTTTTCGGACCCCGTACCTGATGATGAAACATGCTCTATTTATAATTATCTATCGATTCCGCCATTTTTGACTCGGTTGCTCGTCATAACCTTTAGGGGTGATTTTCTCAAAAACGCAGGGGTATTGACCAAAAATATCTTAGATTCTTCCGTTTCAGGTTGTACACAAGCGACCTGCCAAATGTGAGCCGAATCGGTTGTCCGTGTCTGAGGCCTTCCCCTTGTAAGTACAGTGCTCCATTTGCTGTAGAAGATTATAAAACGTGAGGAAGCACAACACAGTTACGAGAAAACATTCACAGTGTCTCTTGGAAGAACAGGTAAATGTGACTATTATAACTTCCTTAACGCGCTATAAAATGTCTATAATAACTGAACCCTCAAAATTGTTGTTGCTTCAAAGTGAAAGTTGATACCACCCAAAAGCGACCTTTCGCTCTCGGTGTTGCCACGCCCGTCTTCTTCATCTTTGACATTTGTGGAAGAGACCATGAGACCGATTCGTGACACTGCCTTGACCTCAAGTCGATTGAGATTTTCTACTCCGTCACTTCCATTATAAATTTTCAACATTAGTTCGAAGTTTACATTTGTTCCTCGAAATAAGAGCAACCAAAAACGAAAATCGGTTACTTCAGAAACCAGTTACCATGAACGGCTTTAACAGACATGTTAAAATGCAGACCTAAAAACCGGTGTAACCGAAAACCGGTTATTTCAGCTATGACCGTCGTCCTTAATGCGAGTCTACTGTGCAAATTACTGCACCACCTCGTTCGGCCGAGCAGAAGGAACGCTCGAGCAGAATGGTTTTTTGGCCGCCATGAGATTAATTGCTGCCTTGTTACAAGCAGGCCTACACGAGGCAATCAATCATACCAGTAGTGTTAAGCTCAGTCGTTCACAGGCCAATATTTCGTATCAAAAAGTTATGAATTTGCCCTTCTGCATCATATGTGTATCCTGTATCATCACAGAAACGCTCTGTATACTTCCCCCCCAGAGCCAAAGGAGATTCAACGTTGGCCATCGGGATCTAAATGGCAATGGTCCAACAAAAGAGCCCTGTTCGCTATTTTCACGAAATTATTGCTCATGGACTACTGTGTTCGCGGCATTGTTTCGAGACGGCGGTGTGCACCCGCGGGTTGTGTGTTTGTAATCGATCCCCTGCGAGCTGCTGGGAGCTACCATTGTTGTGTGGAGGTAGCGCAATAAAACTGCAGTTTAAGGAGTGTGGCCGCATCGCCCTCCGAGATATATATCGCACCGGGCTTTGTAGCCCGCAGGTTGTACGGAAACAAAGCACACTTTAATTTTATAGCTTCTTTACTACACCACTACCGAAAAATTTATCCCTCGCAGGAAAACCTCCCGCCTCACACAGAGTCCGTCCGAATGTTTTGGTAGCAAACTCTTTCCTTGTCTTGGTTCTCTATCAGTAAGAAGTCGTGCCATCAGTTGGCCGGCGACGTAGAGTGAAACTCAGTACTGAGGAAGCTAGTTCTTCTCTAACTTCTTTCGATTCTTATTTACTTGTTTCTATACTCTCTAAAGCCGTTTGGCTTGCTGAATTGAGGAATAATCGCTCCAGCTGCTAAGAAGTTTTTTATTTTACTCCAAGAACATTTTCGCCTTTTATATTGAAGCCATTTTTCAACTGGAAACTAAAACTGACATTGTGAATTCGCTCAAACTTTGTCTAAAATGGTATAATGAATTTTTAAATACTTTACATAATGGGGACGTAGCAGTTTGGACACGAAATATTTGAAAGTAATGCATGTACACTATAAGTACAGAAAAAGGATGCATAAAAAGATAACTTCCTTTGTGCTTTGGTGAAGCAAAGTTACTTAAAAGTCGAATACATTTCAAGGTGATGTTACCAATAAAATCTCCGGAAAAATGGACGTGTGTTGATTATGAAAACTGTACATTTCGACATATTAAAAGCATTGGTATCATTTAGAACTAAAGGAATTATGTTTTGGCATGTTTCAGAGTTTTAAAGTGGATGCTATACCACAGAAATATTAGGGGTTGTTGCTTGGATTTAATGCCATTCTAGAATAACTTCTGTGGACAGTGTGTCCACGTCAAGCGTGTAAAGTTACCTCCTCTAATGTGAGTGGGCGTAAGTTCGATAACAAGAAACTGTAGAGGCCACTGGCATGTCATGGACGCAACATGACCCACTTGCAAAATAAGAAGGTTCACTAACACCGGAGCACAGCTACAGAATTGCAAACTGCCTTTAAAGGGAGCTATCAATAACTGGACTGCGTATATTCAGTAACTTGCAACTACTTGTTAACTTTCTCATCTGAATCAGAGCCTCAGCACATAAAACCCGTTTAAAGTCATGTAAGTCAGTTGGTTTGTATTACCGCGACGGAATTATACTTTATATTAAACAATGATGACTGACAATAAAGAAAAGATATAAACGTAGGTTTTTGTGGCCATTGTCACAGCCAATAAAATATTTCTGACAATGCGGTCACAAACATGGAAAATTTTTGTTGACAATAAAGAAAAATATTACGATCACAATGGTTTTATTTGTGATTTCGAAATGTGGAAAACGGAATCCAGCCGGCCTTCGGAGAATTATTTAGTTCTTGGCTTTTATCCTTGAAATGCATTAACCGACAACTGGTAACAATGTATGACGACTGGTTTGCGTAGTGTTATTGTAGTTCGGTGATCACTCGCGGTTAATTTATCAGGATCATCGGATCGATGTTCCTATTTAATACTTTCCTGACATTTCCTCTTTACCTGGAAATCGATGACAGCAAACCCGGGCATATATATCTTCTGTAAAATGTCTCAGATGAAATGCCAAAATTTGTGAAATCCTACATTCATACCCCGTAGAGCCACAATCAATTTTCTTAAGTCATTCTGATGTATATTATGTCTACGACTTTGATACCTGGTGCTTGCATTGTAAAAAATTTCACTTCCTATAGAGTGCGTCCGAGTGAAGGTGAGCAAACTGGACTCACATTGGGGAGTACGTTCTCCATGATTTCCCTAAATCGCTCCAGGCAGTTTCTGGGATGATTCCTTTCCCATCCCTGAAACACTCCAAACTTACCATCCAACTCCAATAGCCTCGATGTCGACGGGACGTTAAACACTAATCCTTCTCTCCTTCTCTATAAAGTGATATCCATGGAACATCCAGAGAACACGGTAGGAATGACAATAAAGATCTCGTTGATTTCCATAATGTGAATAAATGTGTGCATGGGGCTCCTCGGAAACAGTGAGGTGGTTATATACTCCTTTCAATTGAATGAGAATTTCTTTCTCGTGCCTAAATATCCCTAAAGACTACTAAACATCAAAACCTACAGTAAAAAGAAGAAAAAAGTAGTGGCGTATACAAAGGTGCCTTATACAGGTAACAGAGACTACTGTAAAGCTTAATGAAATAGGGTTGTTTTCTTCATGAGTAAATAGAGTTTATCGGTACTCGACAATGTAAACAAATTGTTTAGTTAACTCCGTCGAAAACTCACATCTCTCTTGGATTGGTGTACGGGAGTTCTGCCTGCTGTTTGACTGTTAAATCTGTATAAATCTTCTGAAAACGGTTTCATATTACGTCACTATATTTCGCCCCATTCGATTTGTAAGTTAGAACATTTTGCTGTAGTTAATATAGTCAATTCGAGTTGAAAAATCTACGTATGTGTGCAACACGTAAAAGATCTCAACTCCCAGTTCTGTAGTCTAAGATTTTCTCAGTCATCGGACGGTTACACAGGATTATGGTAAGCAGGAAGCGTTCTGTGAGCGAGTTTTACGATTCTTACACTGTCGCAAGATCATCGTGGGAAAACGTGTAGAACAACCGCAAAGTCCAGCACACGTCGGCAATGAACAATAACTTTCGGAGCCGAACGAAGTTTGTGGGTGAAAGCAGCGCAGAGTTTCCTCACAATAGTTCATTTGCCCGCACGTATATGGAGAAATACAATAATGTCCGAGGTATATATCCGCGCACAGGCGCAATAAGCGTCAGGGAGTAGTTTTTCACGCTATTTACGAGGTGTCGGTGCGGAATTTATCTATGTGTAGCGGCGATAGCGGCGCGACATCTGCATATCTCCATCGACGGGCGCATTGTCTTCGCCTGGGTGTGCCCTGGCCGTTTTATGCGGTCCGCCGTGATTTACAACGCACGATGGCCTCAATTGTTTACCTGCGCTTCGATATACCCGTACGGCACCGCGCCTTAAGCTCCGATTCCCCTTCGCCGAATCCTCGCCACTGCTAGGGCGTCACAGTCTGTGTCCATACGATACGACGTAGGTTGCTCTAGACTGGCCTGAGGCACCCAAAATGGCTCCTCACATACTTCTGTTCTAATTTTAGTATACGACTATAAGTCAAAAGTTGTGCCCAATGTAGCTGTAACGTTTATTGCAATATGAATAGGACACGAACGTTAACACAGTTGGTCCATCGTTGCACAAGCTTCCTGATGCCTTCAGAAAAGAAGGTTTTCAGCTGAACAGCGAGCCACGCATGCACCGCTACCATCACTTCTTGGTCGAGGTGAATCGACTGCACTTTAATGCAACTTTGAGTGGGCGAAACAAGTGGTAGTTGGAAGGGGCAATCTCAGGACTACACGGAGGATGAGCCTTTGCTTAAAACTTGAGTTTCCGGAAAGTTTCAACTGTGTGGGCAGCGGTATGTGGACAGGTGTTGTCGTGCAACAACACAACACATTTCAACAGTAGTCCTCGGCGTTTGCTTCGAATTACAGGATTTACCCTGTCAGTAAGCGTCTCTCTGTAACGCGCACTGTTTATTGTCGTGCCACCCTCCTGCTACGTTTCCAATACTGGGCCTTGTGCGTCCCAAGTAACGGTAAGTGTAAGTTTTGCGGCAGGTGGTTAGGTTTTGAACTTGGATATTTCCATTCTTCAATGGACCGTTCACTCTCCGGCTCGTCACCAGTGATGATTCTAAGAAGCCGCTACGTTTGTTTATGCAATACTGTGACTTGTTTCGGTACCTATCTTACACATACTTTATGAAACCCAAGCCAGTTGTGGATGATCTCGTAAGCAGAACCATGAGTAATTGGCAGACGATGTGCCATTCCATTAACAAGCACTCATCTGTCTCCCAGAATAGATCACATGCACATTCAATGTTGTCATCGTATGTGTCCGTGGATAGTCGTCCACCTCGTTTCTCATGTGCGACCGTTTCTGAATTTTACAATCCATTCGTAGGCAATCCGTTGCGGTAAGACGCTGTTGCCGTATTGTGCCCGAAAGTCTGACCGATTCCGGCCCCGATACACCTTCCGACCACAAAAACGGGGTCAATGCTCGTTGTTCCTCTTTCGTGCTAACTTCTAACAGAGTGGCCATCGGAAGAGAAGTAGAGGAATTAGGATGAAACTTTCATAGCCGGACCACAGCAGCCAACGAAGAAAGAGGTCAGTATGAACAACGTAAGAAGGGTTATGTTAACATTGCGGGTAATTTTTGAGCTACCCTCTAGTATTCATGTTTCATAATTCAGTGGAAGTTACAGACATACTTACACTAATTGTAGCTGTCAACTTCCTCCTGAATTTGAGCAAGCGACCAATGCGAATCATCTCCCTATGGGCCACTCAGGTGTTCTAATCTGTCTAATGACATTACTGGCAACCTTCTGCCAAACTTACCTAGTCAGAGCGCATATTACAGTAATCGTTCTGGGATTCACTAGTATCCAGAAGCCCACTCCTGCTGGCGACCTAAGTCTTGGTTTTCTCCTTCCAGCAAGTTAATATTATACTTTATTTATATCATCGGAGAACATCGTCAAGTGTCAGAACTTGTGGTTGCAAGTACTGTGCGTCCTTGGCTGGGTTAAACTGGTCGGACAGCAAAACGCAGTGACTCTGTCATTGCTTATGCTGATAACCATCCTTCCAGCAGAAGGTGAAATGCCTCACAACACGCACTGCTTTGGAGTTCCTCTCGTAGTTGGGAGTTTCTACTTCTTTCTCATTCTACAGTGGCGATCTACAAATTTTGCTCTCAGTGCTTCCTTACATTTGAACGGTCCAGTCTCACCTGCTACATTATTTGTTAGCTACTTTCGTTACTATTGCAGAATATCCTACTTCCCTAAACAAAGAAGCCATAATTTCTAATTTTTTTGAGTTCTACACTTATGAGTAATATTTGATTTACTGATATCCACTGAAATGTGCAAACACCATGCCCCATTGGGTCTTAAATATTATTTTCATTAGGCTAATCCACGATACATGGTCGTCCTGATCTGCAGGCGAAATCAGCAGAAGTATTTTTCGCAGACGTGTTTTATCAGTCCAGTGATTTACTTTCTCTGTTTGTATCTGTGGACAGCTTAGGGTCCCTTTCCTAGACATATCATGTAGTTTAGAGCCTTTTGTTGTAACGTACTACTTATTCATACATGTTGTCGTAAATTCCTTACTTTTGCCATTCTTTTAGTAGCACGTTCTGGTTCATGTTAGTTAGTAATTCGTCCCATGTCGGAGTACTTTTGGCTCATATTGCCCTTTGGAACCTGGAAAATAATCTTAGAGTACAATATATAACTAACGAAGTCACCGAGCGTAACATCCACATCTCGAGAAACAGATTACCATCTAAAATGTCGTTTACCTTCAACCTGTGATAAACTGCACAGAAGTTTGCAACTTAATTCTGAAGAATGATACATAGTTGGGAGATAAGTAACTTCATGCTCTTTCTATTTCCGTCCTGATGCTGCCGATGAAAATTTCTTCCTCCATCAGGATTGGGCTAGGGTACCTCTGCATCCTATCTTTGGTTGTAGACGATGGCGATGGTAATGGTTCAAATGGCTCTGAGCACTATGGGACTTAACATCAATGGTCATCAGTCCCCTAGAACTTAGAACTACTTAAACCTAACTAACCTAAGGACAGCACACAACACCCAGCCATCACGAGGCAGAGAAAATCCCTGACACCGCCGGGAATCGAACCCGGGAACCCGGGCGTGGGAAGCGAGAACGCTATCACACGACCACGAGATGCGGGCGCGATGGTAATGGTCATATGTTAGAACCCTCTGAGCAAACGTGTCTGAACATGCTATACGCTTTTGGAGAAGGTGTTCTACTGCAATCAGTGTAAACTTGCTAACTACTAAGAAACTGAAACTACCACAGTCCATTAATTTCCTCTCTGATTTCGATATTTTAAGTTTCTTCGTTCATTACGGTTGTAAGGATCTAGGACAATTTGACAGCCGTTACTCAACGGTTGGCTACGTTAATTTCTTTAAAAGCTACAGCGCCCATGAAGCCACCGAGCGATTTACAGGGTGTTTCAAAATGACCGGTATATTTGAAACGGCAATAAAAACTAAACGAGCAGCGATAGAAATACACCGTTTGTTGCAATATGCTTGGGACAACAGTACATTTTCAGGCAGACAAACTTTAGAAATTACAGTAGTTACAATTTTCAACAACAGATGGCGCTGCAAGTGATGTGAAAGATATAGAAGACAACGCTGTCTGTGGGTGCGCCATTCTGTACGTCGTCTTTCTGCTGTAAGCGTGTGCTGTTCACAACGTGCAAGTGTGCTGTAGACAACATGGTTTATTCCTTAGAACAGAGGATTTTTCTGGTGTTGGAATTCCACCGCCTAGAACACAGTGTTGTTGCAACAAGACGAAGTTTTCAACGGAGGTTGAATGTAACCAAAGGACCGAAAAGCGATACAATAAAGGATCTGTTTGAAAAATTTCAACGGACTGGGAACGTGACGGATGAACGTGCTGGAAAGGTAGGGCGACCGCGTATGGCAACCACAGAGGGCAACGCGCAGCTAGTGCAGCAGGTGATCCAACAGCGGCCTCGGGTTTCCGTTCGCCGTGTTGCAGCTGCGGTCCAAATGACGCCAACGTCCACGTATCGTCTCATGCGCCAGAGTTTACACCTCTATCCATACAAAACTCAAACGCGGCAACCCCTCAGCGCCGCTACCATTGCTGCACGAGAGACATTCGCTAACGATATAGTGCACAGGATTGATGACGGCGATATGCATGTGGGCAGCATTTGGTTTACTGACGAAGCTTATTTTTACCTGGGCGGCTTCGTCAATAAACAGAACTGGCGCATTTGGGGAACCGAAAAGCCCCATGTTGCAATCCCATCGTCCCTGCATCCTCAAAAAGTACTGGTCTGGGCCGCCATTTCTTCCAAAGGAATCATTGGCCCATTTTTCAGATCCTAAACGATTATTGCATCACGCTATCTGGACATTCTTCGTGAATTTGTGGCGGTACAAACTGCCTTAGACGACACTGCGAACACCTCGTGGTTTATGCAAGATGGTGCCCGGCCACATCGCACGGCCGACGTCTTTAATTTCCTGAATGAATATTTCGATGATCGTGTGATTGCTTTGGGCTATCCGAAACATACAGGAGGCGGGGTGGATTGGCCTCCCTATTCGCCAGACATGAACCCCTGTGACTTCTTTCTGTGGGGACACTTGAAAGACCAGGTGTACCGCCAGAATCCAGAAACAATTGAACAGCTGAAGCAGTTCATCTCATCTGCATGTGAAGCCATTCCGCCAAACACGTTGTCAAAGGTTTCGGGTAATTTCATTCAGAGACTACGCCATATTATTGCTACGCATGGTGGATATGTGGAAAATATCGTACTATCGAGTTTCCCAGACAGCAGCGCCATCTGTTGTTGAAAATTGTAACTACTGTAATTTCGAAAGTTTGTCTGCCTGAAAATGTACTGTTGTCCCAAGCATATTGCAACAAACGGTGTATTTCTATCGCTGCTCGTTTAGTTTTTATTGCCGTTTCAAATATACCGGTCATTTTTAAAACACCCTGTATGAAGCCAACGAGCAATTTACTGTCTGACGTTTTCTTTCCGTATCACACCTATGGTCGATATATCTTTCAGATATATCATTGGCTGTAAGGATTTGTTGATGATTCTTATATAGGGAATATTCGTGGGGCTGGCCGGCCTCTGTGGCCTAGCGGTTCTAGGCGCTTCAGTCCGGAACCGCGCTTGCTGCTACGGTCGCAGGTTCGAATCCTGCCTCCGGCACGGATGTGTGTGATGTTCTTATGTTAGTTAGGTTCAAGTAGTTCTACGTCTAGGGGACTGATGAACTCAGATGTTAAGTCCCATAGTGCTTAGAGCCATTTGAACCATTTATTCCTAGGGCTGCGTAAGTTACGTCTGAGCTTCGAATTCCAGAATATGCCGAGTTTGATCCCACTGTCTCATATGGCGTTCTTTCTGTCACTTAACACGATTTTCACCTATAAGATTCTCTGCAGGTATTAAAATACTAATAATTTCTTCGATATGCCGGTTCATTAAGTCTGAGGAGATCAAGAGAGTGCCATATATACACATACTCTACGAATAACTGTAAAGTGCACGACAGAAGGTGATATTTATGTGATATATGTCGAATTTACCGCGTATTTTTTCTAGTGTCGGTCACTAAAGATTGTTCGACATTTCTCATTTCTGTTATACTTTCTGGACTGTCAAACGAGTCTGTGGCCATTCGTACCACGTTTCTCGGTATAGGCTCTATGTCTCCTGATAATCCAAGCTCACACGAGTCCCATACACTTGATCGGAAATCAGCTTTGGGCTGTGAGAGTGTTTCTTATGCAATCACTTTTGTAGCCAAACTGATGTTGCTCACCAACCTACCAATCACACGACTGAGATTTCAGTGTGTGTTGCTTTTGTTCAGGTGTACTGTTCCAACGTTTGTCAAAGTTGTGTATCATATTAATTCTCCTACCGCGAATCGCATCAAGCAACGCGCTGGGGTATCTCTTGTTCTTAAAAGGATCCATTACACTCTTAGATCGTTGGATTTTGATTCCGAGAAACTGCTTCGGCTTTATTTAGTGACTGCATAAAAAATTTGGAATTGGTTGGACGGTGTTTCACGGTCGCAGTCTGGCCAGGAATTTCATCCTGCAACTGCCCAGCACTTGCCGAAGTGTGAACGTTTCCGTGTCTCGGAGTCAAAAAACTATATATAGACGTTCTGTGATGAATCTCACGGAGAAAGCTTTTGACGACGCAACTTTAACCGTGCCAGTGAACGGTTTAAATTTTCAACCGACGACTAAGCGTTTGACAGTGGTAGATTTTATTAGTTCTGTTGAACAGGCTCTTTTTAAACCTCTACCCGAAGTTGCAGAGGAGGCTAGCAGGGAGACATGTCGTGTGTTGACCGGAACACGTCCATCCAAGAATAATTTCACAGTGGCTGACAGGTCTGCTTTACATTCACTTGAACAGGATACAAAGGCCAACGGTTGTTTTGGGAAAGCGGGATTACGTTCAAAAGATGCAGTGTTTACAGTCTGATTAAGCGTATCTTAGGATCAGTGCTGACCCTAAAGATAGCTTTGAGAAAATGAGTGAAAGCTTCCTGAAGGAGAGATACTTGTCGCAGGAGACTATCAGGAGTCACAATTCTTTTTGAGCTGTTACCTCTAGCTTATATGGCTTTAAGGTCAACAACTCCGACTGTAATAATGGTGCGCGACATATCGTGTAGCAAAACACCTTACTGTCTGTTGAACTCTATAGTAGGTCGGTGCGAACACCATGTTAAGAACTCACCGGATTTCTTACGTCGCTTATAGGGTATACGTTTGAATAGCTCTGACATTCTAGTAAGTTTTCATGTGGCCTCTCTCTTCACTCGTGTTCCTCTGACTAGTTACGGTTCACTGAGGTTAGGTTTAGTGTCCAATTAACGAATCTGTTTCGACGTGTGTTCACTTCAATTTACTTTTTATTCAGTGACCAGTACTAAGAGCAGACAGATGGAGCTGCGATGGGTAATCTGCTGTCATCTGTTTTTTGTTTATGGAAGACTTCGTGCCTTGTAGTCGGCGGCATTGAAACCTCCGTGTTTTTTCAGATACGTAGACGTTACTTTTGTTATTTAGCTACATGGCTGTGAGAATTTGAACAACGTTTTAGAACAACTGAATTCAGTCTACCCGAATATTTGTTTCACGGTGTAGATAGAAACAGATTGCCGTCTTCCTTTCCTTGATGTGTTGGTCTGGAGGAATACTGATGATACGTTGGGGCATGCCGTTTATAGTAAACCTACTCAAATTGAGTTTATCTGCAGGTGATAATTGTCATCATCCGGCTCAACTTGAAGGGGTACTTCTTACCTTGGGTCACAGGGGCCAAGTCCTCCCGGACACTCAGGGAGTGTCACCTGAGTTGGACCATCTCGACGTTATCTTTCGTCAGAACGGTTACAGTGAAAGACAGATCAGACGTGCGTTGCGCTGTCGACCGAATGTGTATCGAGAGAGTGATGATATTAGCGAGGTGACACCAAAGTCTACGATCCTTTTGCCTTACACAGGGAGTATGTCGCACTGAATTGGTCGTATTTTGCGGAAATATGATGTGTTTTTTGACCACAGTCTACGATCAGGATGCTTTTAATGCAATGATAATTAAATCAAGACCGTAAGCCGTCGATAGGCGTTGATACACATCAACGTGGGCAGGTGAAAATGTGTGACCCGACCGGGATTCGAACCAGGGATCTCCTGCTTACATGGCAGACGCTCTATCCAGCTGAGCCACCGAGGGCACAGAGAATAGTGGGACAGCAGGGATTTATCCCTTGCACGCTCCTCGTGAGACCCACATTCCTGACTTAATGTCCACACGCTACATTCGTAGTGCCCCTGCCCATTACACTCATTACTAGCGGCAGACAGTCTGACAGAGTCCCGTAAGAGTTCGGGAAATGCGTGTGCATCCAGAACAGGAGAAGAAGGGCAATGTCCGGTTAGCCTTAACTGTATGAAGATGGTATCTGTTCTTTCGCACATGTCCGAAAGAACAGATACCATCTTCATATAGGGTGCTTTTAGGTTCCGTAAAGGATGATCTTGATTTGCATAAGGCGGGTGGAAGCCGTATTCCTTGTAGTTGTGGCATGTCGTACGTTGATCAGACTCTTAGGACTGTTGAAGACCGATGTACTGGGAATATGCGCCACGCAAACTTGCTGTAGAGGAGGAAATTTGCCACTGGAGGACATCCTACGGAATATAATGACACGAAGATTCTGGTAAGCACTTCCAGGTTTTGGGAAACTGTTGTTGAGGAATAAATTGAAATTAAATTAGCAAGTAACGTTATAAAAAGACATGGTGGTCTTTTTTTTACATTCTGCATGCAACTCTCGTCTCTTTCTCGTCAGAAATTAGAGGGACTGAGTTTATGCTATCTCACTCCTTCATAATTGGTTTCACTATCGATAACTTCTGACGCCGATCATATGTGGTTTGTGAAGGCGCCAGTGGTTACAGTGTGTGTGTGTGTGTGTGTGTGTGTGTGTGTGTGTGTGTGTGTCTGAGAGAGAGAGAGAGAGAGAGGGAGAGATTGTTTTGTCATTTCGAAGTTTCTCTGTAAACAGAGCTTCTAAGTTCCCTTGCACAGTGCTTATTTGCTACAATTATGACTTGAAAAGAGCAGGATGTTGTCCTGTCACAATATCTGCAGTTGTCGACGACGTCACCCGGCTGCACTCCCAGAATTATGTGAACACTCTATACGCCGGGAGAAACTTAGGTCTTACCTGCAATCTGCTTTTATTTAGCCGATATACCCACATTTTCGTTACTTTATTAATCATCAAGACTGAAGCATTTTATAAGTTGTTCAAATTGAACTATGACTTGTCATGTAATTTGTGCTAACCACATGGATCTAGGTTTAAAAGTTATGTAACAACCAGCACGTTTCGAGAGAAACTAGCCCTAATCTTCAGGCTAGAAAAAGAAATTTTATAGTTTTAAACATGCCTGAAGCTTAAAAGCAGGGCCAACGGAGGACTAAGATGTTTCTGTCTACCTTTAAAACATGTCCTTTGCCTTCAACACTGGCTCCTTCAGCTTCACACATCTGTACGTTGTCCCCGTGTATCGTTAGGCACATACACATGGTTGGTGAGGACCTTGAGTTGCGTCTACTTGTGTATCAGTAGTACTATATCCTGACCTGCAACCTCAGTCCACAACCCCACACGGCGCTGTTGTGTCACCGGTGAGACAACACAGCCACTAACGTTTGTATACAACTTACAAAGACTATTGGATTCGAAATACTGATTTCGAAAGCACTCCGAAGTGCTTGACTAGAACCACGTAATAATAATATTACACAGTTCTCAGTACAGAGTATGCTAGTCCTTTCTTCGTGGACATTAACTTCTTTTTCAATTTTCTGCTTAGTTTCTTTTCCCTCCTGCTCTACGTACAGAATGAATAAGAAGGGGAATACGTCACAGCTTTATCTTATTCCCTTCCGATTGGTGACTCCTTTCACAATCTTCGACACTCTCGTTTTCACAATGTTTGCCTCGCTGTTTTTTTATACCCCATGATTTCAACACATTAAAAATATATTGCAGTGAACATCGCCAAAAACAGTTCATATGAATATTAACAGAAAAAAATTTATTGATATTAACTTTTGAAATGTCGTAAAAATGCATCTAATGATTCAGGAAATACGTGCTTAAAGGACAAGTCTTTCACAGCAAGTTAGATTCTTGTATATAACGACTGATGTGTGTGTGTATATGTGTGCATTTCTTGCCTCTCTACGTTCTACCTCTAAGGAAAGCTTTGAATTTTTTAACCGTTTCTTACAGCAGACTTAAAACAGTTATGACATGTGGTTGAATGATTCAGGTACAGCCTGGTCCACTTGCTATCCTGCACGACTACATTTTTCGCCTGGTTTTAGACAATTGTATCTATGATATGATAACTAAATCAAGACCCTAAGCTATCGACAGGCGTTGATATATATCAACGAGGACAGTTGAATATTTGTGCCCCGACCGGGACTCGAACCCGCGACCTCCTGCTTACATGGCAGACTCTCTATCCATATGAGCCACCGAGGGCACAGAGGGTAGTGCGACTGCAGGGATTCATCCCTTGCACGCTCCCCATGAGACCCACATAACCAACTTAATGTCCACACACTACATTCGTAGTGCCCCTGTCCACTACACTCATTACTCACGGCAGACAATCTTACCGAGTTCCGTAAGAGTTCGGGCAATGCGTGTGCATCCAGCTTAGGGTCCCGATTTAATTATCATTTCATTCTAAAAGAGCTGCATGGTCACCGATGGTATCCGTTCTTTCGGTCATGTACGAAAGGACACATACAGTCTTCATATAATTGTCTTTATGGATTTTGAAGTATAGTCTCAGTTTCGTCGAACCAGTGTGGATTTGGTGATGGCCTCTATTGTACCCGCTAAAGTGGTATAAACACTCATTACTACACAGTAAAGATGGATACGCAATTAACACTAGGCGGTTCAAAAAACCAGTCCACGCAGGATCGTTGTAAAGTTGTAGACACACAGCACGAGAAGGATGCACATAGTTCATGGTCATTCATGTCCTTCAGAAATCGTGTATTCACAATCCAAACAGTTGTCCAAGTTGTACAAGTGAGATCAATAAACAGTCCAGTCACGTATACAAAGCATCACGGAGATAAATAGTAGATATGAAGTGCCGTTCCTGCTGGAAAGGCATCTGATTATATTTGCCGCATAACGCCAAAGGCCAGGCACGTGCGGTTGCCTTCGGGAACCTGTAATCAGCTCAGCTGAAATTTATGGACGTCTAGAAAAAATGTGGCTTTGTGCCTTCTGAGCTCATGTGGAAAGCGCATCGTGATATAATATTCCAGACGTCTATGAGCGATGTATCCAGACCCTGTGCTGTAACTTTAAGTCTACTGTTCACTGCCCAGCTGGGATTTTACCTCTCTTTCCAATCACTGTTGCTGTCCATCACGGATCTGCGCTCTCGCCCCTCATATTCATTTAAGCGTGGCAGCAGTTATTTAGACATCTCATCCTTGACCAATTGTATGGGGTGGTGGTGTATTTTACCTGACCAAACTCCTCAAGCTCTCGAAATGCACAGTAACACCTTGACTTAGACATTAAGTAAACTATTTGAATTGAAGATGTCAGTCTAGTGGCGTGACTCATCGAAACAAGATGGATATACGAGGGTGAGTCAAACGAAAACCTTAAATATTTTTTTTTAAATATTATTTATAGTGCAGAAGTGGTACAAAGCTGTATCACTATTCAACATAATCTCCCACACGCTCAATTCAAATCCCTCAGCGCTTACAAAGCGCATAAATTCCTTTAGAAAAAAATTCTTTTGGTAGTCCGCGCTAACACTCAAGCACCGCGTGGCGTATCTCTTCATCAGAACGGAACTTCTTTCCTCCCATTGCGTCTCTGAGTGGTCCAAACATATGGAAATCACATGGAGCAAGGTCTGGTGAGTATGGTGGATGTGGAAGACACTCAAAATACAGGTCCGTGATTGTTGCAACTGTTTTACGGGCAGTGTGGGGCCTTACATTGTCGTTTTGCAAAAGGACACCTGCTGACAGCAATCCACGTCGCTTTGATCAGATTGCAGGCCGCAGATGGCTTTTTAGGAGATCTCTGTATGCAATGGTGACCGTGGTCCCCCTAGGCATGTAATGCTCCAAAATGATGCCTTTTTCGTCCCAAAAGAGAGTCAGCATAACCTTCCCTGCTGATGGTCCTGTTCGAAACTTCTTTAGTTTTGGTGATGAGGAATGGCGGCATTCCTTGCTCGCTCTCTTCTTTTCCAGTTGGTGGAAGTGAACCCAGGTTTCGTCCCCAGTAACGATTCTTGCAAGGAAGCCTTACCTTCTCGTTCAAAGCGCCGAAGAAGTTCTCCACAACACGTCGTTCTCTCATTTCAGGAGTCAGCTGCCGTGGCACCCATCTTGCAGACACTTTGTAAAACTGGAGCACATCATGCACAATGTGGTGTGCTGACCCATGACTTATCTGTAAACATGCTGCAGTGTCATTCAGTGTCACTAGGAGGTTTTCCTTCACTATGGCTTCAACTGCTGCAATGTTCTGTGGAGCCACAACTCGTTGTGCCTGACCTGGACGAGGACCATCTTCCATTGAAGTCACACCATTTGCGAACTTCCTACTCCAATCGAGACTATCTGCTGTGACAAACATGCATCACCGTACTGTACCTTCATTCGTCGATGAATTTCAATAGGTTTCACACCTTCATTACACAAAAACCGAAGAACAGAACGCTGTTCTTCCATGGTGCAAGTCGCAAGTGGGGCGGCCATGTTTATACTAGTATTGCGACGGTATGTGTGCATCTGCACTATGCTGCCACCTACAGGCCATTCTGCACGCCGTTTGTAGCGCGCTTACCAACTTACAGGATAACGGGGCGAAATTTCGATTTATTATTACAAATTTAAAGTTTTCGTTTGACTCACCCTTGTGTAATACACTCCTGGAAATTGAAATAAGATCACCGTGAATTCATTGTCCCAGGAAGGGGAAACTTTATTGACACATTCCTGGTGTCAGATACATCACATGATCATACTGACAGAACCACAGGCACATAGACACAGGCAACAGAGCATGCACAATGTCGGCACTAGTACAGTGTATATCCCCCTTTCGCAGCAATGCAGGCTGCTATTCTCCCATGGAGACGATCGTAGAGATGCTGGATGTAGTCCTGTGGAACGGCTTGCCATGCCATTTCCACCTGGCGCCTCAGTTGTACCAGCGTTCGTGCTGGACGTGCAGACCGCGTGATACGACGCTTCATCCAGTCCCAAACATGCTCAATGGGGGACAGATCCGGAGATCTTGCTGGCCAGGGTAGTTGACTTACACCTTCTAGAGCACGTTGGGTGGCACGGGATACATGCGGACGTGCATTGTCCTGTTGGAACAGCAAGTTCCCTTGCCGGTCTAGGAATGGTAGAACGATGGGTTCGATGACGGTTTGGATGTACCGTGCACTATTCAGTGTCCCCTCGACGATCAGCAGTGGTGTACGGCCAGTGTAGGAGATCGCTCCCCACACCATGATGCCGGGTGTTGGCCCTGTGTGCCTCGGTCGTATGCAGTGCTGATTGCACGGCGCCAAACACGCAGACGACCATCATTGGCACCAAGGCAGAAGCGACTCTCATCGCTGAAGACGACACGTCTCCATTCGTCCCTCCATTCACGCCTGTCGCGACACCACTGGAGGCGGGCTGCACGATGTTGGGGCGTGAGCGGAAGACGGCCTAACGGTGTGCGGGACCGTAGCCCAGCTTCATGGAGACGGTTGCGAATGGTCCTCGCCGATACCCCAGGAGCAACAGTGTCCCTAATTTGCTGGGAAGTGGCGGTGCGGTCCCCTACGGCACTGCGTAGGATCCTACGGTCTTGGCGTGCATCCGTGCGTCGCAGCGGTCCGGTCCCAGGTCGACGGGCACGTGCACCTTCCGCCGACCACTGGCGACAACATCGATGTACTGTGGAGACCTCACGCCCCACGTGTTGAGCAATTCGGCGGTACGTCCACCCGGCCTCCCGCATGCCCACTATACGCCCTCGCTCAAAGTCCGTCAACTGCACATACGGTTCACGTCCACGCTGTCACGGCATGCTACCAGTGTTAAAGACTGCGATGGAGCTCCGTATGCCACGGCAAACTGGCTGACACTGACGGCGGCGGTGCACAAATGCTGCGCAGCTAGCGCCATTCGACGGCCAACACCGCGGTTCCTGGTGTGTCCGCTGTGCCGTGCGTGTGATCATTGCTAGTACAGCCCTCTCGCAGTGTCCGGAGCAAGTATGGTGGGTCTGACACACCGGTGTCAATGTGTTCTTTTTTCCATTTCCAGGAGTGTACATCCTGAGGGTGTACACGGCTCAAAATGTTGGAAAGCAACAACGAAACAAGAACGAGTGCTGTATGGAATGGCAATATACACATTGAGCCGATACGTTGGTGTCAGAAGGCTGCTCCATGTGAATAACGAGCATGTATTTGATCGAATGAGAGTGACAGCAGTCACCAACAAACTAAACAAAAGATCCTTGTGTGATATGGGAACGTAACCAAAAGCGTTATTAGTACCTGGGAAACTAACAGGGATGCGGTTTACGCGCGGACTAATCACTATGGAACAAGACGCACAACATAACCCACCAGTAGATGTTTTTTACAAAGTAGCTGTTACGACTTATTTGTAAAAGAGGCAGTCTTTTTATTACATCATTGTCGACTAACCATATCATGGATTCGAGAGGAAGACGATTCCATTCTCTGTTCGGCCACCCTGATTTATTTTGGTTTTCCGCGAGTCCCTTAAATCGCTCCAGGCAAATTCCGGGTTAGTTCCATTGAAAGGGCACTCATATTTCCTTCCTCACCCTTAATTACCGATCCGAACTCAGCACTAAAGACTTCTTTGTCGATGGGACATCAGAACGTATTCTTCCTTGATTTCATACAGTTTTTTACACTATGTGGTTTGGATAGAGACTGTGCTTCTTGTCTGCAGACATTAGGGGAATTGGTCACTGTGCGTAAACAGCTGGTAGCTGCGTTGACCATGATCAACAGGCTTTAGACTACTGCCCAAAGCACCGGGCACCTGTGAAAGCAGTCGTGTGATTCGAATCCCCTGGTTGTCATTGCGACTTCCAAAACGCAGCTTCTGACTGGTCTGTTTTCAATGAAAAGAGAGAGGCGGACCGTGATATGTTCGAGTGACTGACTTCTTACGCCTTGGCAACAGGTGTGACTTGCTACTCTACGTTGTTAGCACCCATGAGCCAACAAGGGATGTCTGTCCTGTTTGGCCAGTGGTCGATTTTCGCATCCAAAACACAAGAGACTATATCGGATGCGAATTTTTGACATCTGGTATCACGTGGGGAGTTGTAGGATTCTCCTTATAGGTCAGACGTGAACTACACGCAGGAAACAGTTACAACGGTAGCGGAATACGTGTGGAGTTGTTTAGAGGAATTCCCTGTTGGGATCAGAGATGAATTGTCTACCAAAATCGAAGATACATCGGCCACATTATTCTCTGAGGACGCTCGTCACCGCAGAAGGGTAATATGATGTTAGTAAACTGCAGATGCATACACAGTAAGGTCTCAGAGTAGATATCGCTTACTGAAGGCTGTATTGCGCGTAAGGTATTAGGAACAGAAAGATTTATGAAATCGGAAGTGAATAGCAACGAAATCGTAAATTCAGATTGGAATGTTTATCGTAAGGATAGGCTAGTCGCCAGTGGTGGCATCGTATTTATTGCTATAAGTAAGTCGACAATAACTAGCGATGTTATCACGGATTCAAACGTGAATTAATGTGGGTGGAATGAAGCATCAAGGGTAGGTCAAATATGGTAATTGGATGCTCTTACAGACCACCTGTGTCAGGAGCAGTAATGGTAGAGCCCTTCAAGAGAGAACTTGCAGAATATCGTAAATAAGTGTCCTAATCATGCTACTGTAATATGAATTGACTTCAATATGCCAGTTTTGGAGAGTCATCCGACAAAAACTGATCACAGAGACAAGGATTCGTGTAACATTATTCTGAATGACTTGTACTAAAACTACCGCAAGCAGATAGATAGATACCCAACTTATGGTAGTAACGCCTTAGACCTCCTAGCAACAAATGGACGTGAACTTTTCGAAATGGTTAACATAGCGGGGTGTCAGTGATCACAAGGCTGCGATAGCATCTATGAATACGGGCAATATAAGGAATATTAAGGAAGGTGGGAAAATATCTTTGCTTAGCAAGAGTGATGGGTCACAAAACTGCAGAGCATCTGAGTGGTCAGCATCAAATATTCAGTGTTGGGACGCAGATGTGCAGCACAAATGGAAAAAAAATGAAGAAACATTGTGCCATATGTTCCGAGTAAGGGATGGTGAGCACCTACCGTGGTTTAATAGCGGCAAAACTGTTACGTAAAATTCACCCCAAATTCAAGAGAAGTCGAAACCTAGCTGACGAACAAAAATTCAACGAAGCGAAAATGAGCGTAAGGAGAGCATTAAGAGAAGCGTGAAATGACTTTGAAAGTAAAGTTTTGCCAACCGATCAGACTAAAAACCGTAAGAGGTTTTCGTCTTATGTACAGAAACACAGAAACGGAAAATGACAGAGAGAGGGCTGAAATACTGAATTCGGTCTTCCGCAACTGTTTCACCGCGGAAGATAGTAATACAGTCCCTCCTTTCAATCATCGTACGAACTTTAAAGTGGGAGATATTTAGATAACTCATCGCCGAACAGAAAAACTACAATCGATTTGTGGTGGAAAGATGTTAGGGCCGGATTATGTGCCTGAAAGATGCTACAGAGATTATACGTAAAAACTTACTCCACTTATAGCAGCAGTTTGTTGTAAAACGCTGCAGCAACGAACGGTACCTAGCGACTCGAAAACAAAATTGGAAATCATTCCCGTTTTCAAGAAGGATTTTAGGACAGCTGCACACAATTATAGACCTTTGTCGTTGACGTCAATCTGTTTTGGAATTACCGAACATGTTTTATATTAATGTAGTATGAAGTTTTGGAGACCGTAAATCTCCTCTGTAGAATTGAACATGGATTTAGTAAAGAGGGATCTTGCGAAACCCAGCTCTCTCTGTTCTCCACAGCGCTGTCGACTTCAGCGCTCAGGTTGATGCTGTTTCCCTCGACTTCAGGAATGAGTTTTAGACAGCCCCCAGCCCCGCACTACTGTTTAAAGAAAAAAATACGAGTTTACCGAATATCAGAACAGATTTGTGACTGGATTCAAGACTTCTTTAGACAGAGCTCGACACATCCACATTAACGGAACAAAATCGACAGATGTAAGGGTAACTTCGGGGTACCCCAAAGTAATGTGATAGGACTGTTACTATTTTCAGTGTGTATAAATTATCTAATAGAATGCGCCGAAAGCTTTTTGAAGCTGTTCGCAGATGACCTGTCATCACTTCTGTCTCTAAGCTGGTCGTAAGTTGTATTCCAAAAATAAACAGCATAGAGAAAGAAGTGATGACACTTTCTGCAGGACCTGACAATCATTTTGCAGGACAATGCTCAAGCACGTACAGTGCAAGTTGTTACTGATTTGTTTGACTAATGGGGCTGCTAAGTGCTATACCACCTACTGCACTTCCCTGACTTAAGCCCTCGTGAGTTCAACTCGATTTCTAAACTGAAGGATACACCTCACGGCATTCGCTTCAGAACTGCTACAAATACGTCGGGCAATAGACCGCGCCCTTCGAACTGTCAATACAACTGGCACTGCTAAGAGTATCCTCAGACTTCCACATCGCTGGCAACGGGTTATACACAATGCTGGTGACTACTTTGGAGGTCAGTAAAACTTTGAAACACATATCTGTTTCGTACGAGCTGTAAATAAATAGTTGCCACTATTAAAAGTTCCAGCCCTTGTATCCGGAGCTACCTTAAGTGTAATGATCATATAAAACAAATAATAGGGAAAATAGATGCCACTCAGAGATTTACATGAAGAATCTCGAGTGAACGTAATTCATTTATTACAGAAGTGGCTCACAGTGCGCTTGTATGTTTCATCAATCTGAGATCATTCCCAGGTAAGAGGTAGAGATAGAGAAAAACCAACGTAGAGCGTCACATTTCGTCACGGGATCGTTCTGTCGACGCGAGAATGTTACAGAAGCGCTCAGCACACTGCATTGGCAGACGCAGCAAGAGAGGCCTTTTACATCACGCGCACATTTAATACTGAAATTCAGAAAGAGCACTTTCCGGGAAGAGTCAGACAACATATAACTTCCTACCACATATTGACCACAATGAGGCGCCATTCGCGAATGGCGGAGGGAAGGTGGAAACAGTTACTGGTGACAGAAGTACTCTCTGTCAGACTGCTTGCGGAATATTGATATAGATGTAGACCGGTTTATCGTTGCCCCAGGTCACTGTGATTTACTTTGCCGTAGGTTATTACTGAAGCTGTTACGAAAAATTGGTCTCCGAGATGCAGTGCCTGTAATGTTAGCTAAAGCAATCATTTTCTCTTTAGAAACAATATTTTTATTGGGTTGTTTTGTTTGCAGCGTCTGTACCTTCGAAATGTTTTATTTGCAGTCAGATGTAATTCTAGGTTCCCAGTTGTGACTTTTATGCAGGTAACTTAATTTACCCAAGAGGTTTTTATGCAGACACCCTATTGAGGTGGTTCACTGGAGCCAAATTAGAACACCTTACATTTTTGCTGAAGTGTAAGGCTCATGATTGTAACCTAATATTTACGTTTTCAATAAATTCAGTGTGCAGCTGTTCCCGGCGGAGGTTCGAGTCCTCCCTCGGGCATGGGTGTGTGTGTTTGTCCTTAGGATAATTTAGGTTAAGTAGTGTGTAAGTTTAGGGACTGATGACCTTAGCAGTTGAGTCCCATAAGATTTCACACACATTTAAACATTTTGAACAATAAATTCAGTATTCATCTTAAGCAAGGAAGCAGCCAGGGACATGAGAATCCACTTAGCACAAAGTTGTGTCGCAAAACATCCAAATCTGCATCAGTATGGAGTACACGCCCGCAGAGAAGCATGAGCGAAGATAATGACTTACACCCATTGGTTTGTGGCATTTACCTTTCCATCTGAAACACATAACAATATACGAAGACACCTATTCGACACAAAAAGTTACAAAAATCACAGGCAGGTGCAACATTACAACACTTATCGATAGAGTTTAGATTAGCACGAGCGACGACAATTCCGGAGCGACGTCAATGAGGACTGAGCAAATCGGACTATGTTTTCCGCAAACTCGTAACATTACAGGATTTTCCTTCCAGTACTCTGCCTCCCCATCGAAGTATTCAGTGCTGCCCTGTCAGTTTAGAGAAAAAACTGAATTCAGGTTGTATGTGCTGTACGCATGGGCGAAAAATACTGCTTCTTCTCCTGCTTAATCACTTCACTGGCATCTCGGTAGCTACTATTCAGAAGAGCCACGTCTCAAAGCAATTTTCGTTGCCAATGACGGTTTCCTGTTAGGAAAAAAGCCACAGAGATGGAACTTCGGATCGCCGCTGCAAGATAAACACTGATACCTGTTACCACAAAAAAAGTGATCTTCTCTGATCTCGCCGGTGTAGCGATTCCGAACACCGCGCGGTAAACGTCCCGTGGCGTCAGACGGCTTTCGGGGAGCCTCTTTCATGCGCGGCCTTCGCATGTGAGCCGACCTCGGCGGCTGCGACGAGCTCCCAGATTACACGGCTGCGGTGTGAGCATTATCTGTAATTTAAACGCAGTGGCGGCGCAATTAACGCGGACCGGCGATTATGCGGGGCGGCCGGCGTCGGCAGGTGCCTCGTTCCCACGGCGCACCGGCCTCGCCCGTGCAAACACGACAATTAATGGCCGACAAGGCAGGTTTACGAAATTAATGGCCTGCCGAATTCCTCAACCGACGGGACGTGGTGTTTAGCCTCGCTTTCGAAAGCCTACATTGCATGAAGATTATATCAAAGAGCTGTTTTATCAATCACTTGGGTTACGCGCTTTGTATAAATATCGATTTTGCAGCGATTACAATTTACCTCTTGCACAATCAGTTTCTCTGGTCAGATCATAATCTGTTGTCTCAAAAGCCTCCTCTTGTCGTACCGGCCTTTTTGTAACAATTCGCCGGCCGGGGCGGCCGAGCGGTTCTAGGCGCTTCAGTCTGGAACTGCGCGAGTGCTACGGTCACAGCTTCAAATCCTGCCTCGGGCATGGATGTGTATGATGTCCTAAACTAGTCTATGGTCGGTCATGGCCCATCGAACATAGGCCGGTGTGAGATGGAGGTTACACCATTAAGTTAAGTAGTGGTTTAGACATTGTACATATGTACTGTTTGTGTTTACCTTTTTTCGTTTATAAGTGTATAGCTATGGTGTTCTTTTAATCATTGACAAAGGTCTTCTTAGGCACTTGTGGGTTTTATTGTTCTGAAGAAGGTGTAGTTAACTACGCCGAAACCTTGGTTAGCACTAGGTGTTTTTTTTCGCAATCGCGGCGGGTTTCTAGTTTTTTAATATATAATCCTTAGGTTAGTAAGGTTTAAGTAGTTCTAAGTTATAGGGGAATGATGACCTCAGATGTTTAGTCCCATAGTGCTCAGAGCCATTTTTGTAACAATTCGGATGCGTTACCGAGATCAGTCTTTACGCGACGTACTCAGGAAATTTTAATTATCAACATGAAAAAATACAGTATAGTTACATAATTCTAATTTTTTGTTTGTTGCAGCTTCACCTCTTCAGTGCAGATTGCATTGAAATCCATGCCCCACAGTATCGTAGCTGTAGCTTGAGGAGCGAAAAAGTGTAGGAGTCTACTAATAGCAAGAAGTGACCTGATTTCTGCATTTGTAATGGCCCAGGGGTAGCGTCTTTGATTAGTATTAGAAACGTTCTCAGTCCTGATAGTAGATAGTGTCGGAAGTTCCATGCGGCTTATCGCGGATGATGCTGTAGTATACAGAGAAGTTACAGTACTAGAAAATTGCAGCGAAATGCAGGAAGATCTGCAGCGGATAGGCACTTGGTGCGGGCAGTGGCAACTGACCCTTAACTTAGACAAATGTAATGTTGATTTCGAATACATAGAAAGAAGGATCCTTTATTGTATGATTATATGATAGCGGAACAAACACTGGTAGCAGTTACTTCTGTAAAATATCTGGGAGTATGCGTACGGAACCATTTGAAGTGGAATGATCATACAAAATTAATTGTGGGTAAGGCGGGTGCCAGGTTGAGATTCATTGGGAGAGTCCTTAGAAAATGAAGTCCATCAACAAAGGAGGTGGCTTACAGAACACTCGATCGACCTATACTTGAGTATTGCTCATCAGTGTGGGATCCGTACCAGGTCGGGTTGACAGAGGAGATAGAGAAGATCCAAAGAAGAGCGGCACGTTTCGTCACAGGGCTATTTGGTAACCGTGATAGCGTTACGGAGATGTTTAACAAACTCAAGTGGCAGTCTCTGCAAAAGAGGCGCTCTGCGTTGCGGTATAGCTTGCTGTCCAGGTTTCGAGAGGGTGCGTTTCTGGATGACGTATCGAACATATTGCTTCCCCCTACTTATACCTCCCGAGGAGATCACGAATCTAAAATTAGAGAGATTCGAGCGCGCACGGAGGCTTTTCGACAATCGTTGTTCCCGAACCACACGCGACTGGAACAGGAAAGAGAGGTAATGACACCGCTGGGTAGCTTGCGGAGGATAAATAAAGATGTAGATGTAGATTCCGCCAGTGTTTAAATTTTGATTAATAGTCAGCATTGGCGGGCGAAGACTTCCAGCATATGAAGTCACCCTCGTTCTGCCAACGATCTTGACAAAGAGGGCGGGGGAGCGCACGAAAGTACATGGCACTCTCTTGTGTTGGGGGTGGGAAACTGCCCCTAAAGGCGGAAGAATCAGCAGTGATCAACGGCATGAGGGTGCAGAAGCCAATGGAAACCACCGCATTAAAGACACGTAATGTGTATTCACAGGACATGTGGCATGTAATTGAAAAGTGTCATGTTTATCTCTCCATTGGCAAAAGATTCCGGAATACCCCCCATTCGGATCTCTGGGAGGGCACTGCCAAGGAAGAGGTGACCATGAGAAAAAGATAGTACAATCAATGAAACGATAACGTTCTGCGAATCGAGGAGTGGAATGTCATAAGCTTGAACGTGGTGGGGAAACCAGAAAGTCTGAAAATGGAAATGCAAACGCTCAGTATAGTAGGGGTCAGTGAAGCGAAATGGAAGGAAGATAAGGATTTCTCGTCAGATGAGTATAGGGTAATATCAACAGCATCAGAAAATGGTATAACGGGAGTACGATTCGTTAAGAATAAGTAGGTAGGGCAGTGTGTTACTGTGAACAGTTCTGTGATAGGGTTGTTCTTATCACAATCGACAGCAAATCATCACCGACAGCGAAGGTTCAGGTATATATGCCGAAGTCGCAAGCTGAAGATGAAGAGATAGAAAAAGTATATGAGTATATTGAAAGGGTAATACAGTACGTAAAGGGAGACGAAAATTTAATAGTCATGGGAGAAGGGAATGCAGTTGTAGGGGGAGGAATAGAAGAAAAGGTTACAGAAGAATATGGGCTTGGGACAAGGAACCAGAGAGGAGAAAGACTAATTGAGTTCTGTAACAAATTTCAGCTAGAAATAGCGAATACTCTGTTCAAGAATCAGAAAGGAGGAGGTATACATGGAAAAGGCCGGGTGATACGGGAGGATTTCAGTTATATTACATCATGGTCAGACAGAGATTCCGAAATCAGATACTGGAATGTAAGGCGTACCCAGGAGCAGATACGTACTCATGTCACAATTTAGTAGTGATGAAGAGTAGGCTGACGTTTAAGACATTAGTCAGGAAAAATCAATATGCAAAGAAGTGAGATACAGAAGTACCAAGGAATGACGAGATACGGTTGAAGTTCTCTAACGCTATAGATTCAGCAATAAGGAGTAGCAGAGTAGTCAGTAAAGCTTTAAAGGAAGGGACATTTCTGAAAATGGCCGTAACAGAAGATGGAAAGAAAAACATAGGTACAAAAAAGGTAACTGCGAAGAAACCATGGGTAACAGAAGACATACTTCATTAGACCGATGAAAGGAAAAATGGCTCTGAGCACTATGGGGCTTAACATCTGAGGTCATCAGTCCCCTATAACTTATAACTACTTAAACTTAACTAACCTAAGGACATCACACACATCCATGCCCGAGGCAGGATTAGAACCTGCGACCGTAGCGGTCCCGCGGTTCCAGACTGATGCGCTTAGAACCGCTCGGCCACAACGGCCGGTGATGAAAGGAGGAAGTACAAAAATGTTCAGGAAAATCCAGGAATACAGAAATGCAAGTCGCTGAGGAACGAAATAAACAGGAAGTGTGGGGAAGTTAAGTCGAAATGTCTGCAAGAAAAGTGTGAAGAATTCAAAAAAGAAATGACTGTCAGAAAGAGAGACTCACCATACAGCAAAGTCAGCACAACCTTCGGTGACATTAAAAGAAAGGTTGGTAACATTATGAATGCAACGGGAATTCCACCGTTAAATACAGAGGAGAGAGTGGATAAGTGGAAAAAATACATTGAAAGCCTCCATAAGGGGGAAGATTTTATGATGTGATAGAAGAGGAAACTGGAGTCGATTTAGAAGAGCTAGGGGATCCAGTATAAGAATCAGAATTTAAAAGAGCTTAGATGGACTTAAAATCAAATAAGGCAGAAGGTATCGATAACATTACATCAGACTTACTAAAATAATTGGGGGAAGAGGCAACAAAACGACTATTCACGTTGGTGTGTAGAATGCAAAAGTCTGGCGACATATCATCTGACTTTCGAAAAAATATCATCCATACAGTTCCGAAGACGGCAAGAGCTGGCAAGTGCGAGAGTTGTCGTACAATCAGCCTAACAGCTCATGCATCCAAGTTGCTGACAAGAATAATATACAGAAGAATAGAAAAGAAAATTGAGGGTGTGTTAAATGACGATTAGTTTGGCTTCAGGAGAGGTAAACGCGTCATAGAGGCAATTCTGACGTTGTGGTTGATAATGGAAGCAAGATTAAAGAAAAATCAAGTCACATTCATAGAATTTGTCGTCCTAGATAAAGCTTTCGACAGTGTAAAATAGTGAAAGGTGCTTGAAATTCTGAGAAAAATAGGGGTAAGCTACAGTGAGAGACGGGTAATGTACAATATGTACAAGAGCCCAAGAGGGAACAAAAAGTGCTTGGATTAAAAAGGGTGTAAGACAGGGATGTAGTCTTTCTACCCTGCTGTCCAATCTGTACATCGAAGAAGGAATGATGGAAATAAAAGAAGGGTCCAGGAGTGGAATTAAAATTCAAGGTGATTTCGCTGATGGCATTGCTATCCTAAGTGAAAGCAAAGAGCCGGCGGGAGTGGCCGAGCGGTTCTAGGAGCTACAGTCTGGAACCGCGCGACCGCTACGGTCGCAGGTTCAAATCCTGCCTCGGGCATGGATGTGTGTGATGTCCTTAGGTTAGTTAGGTTTAAGTAGTTCTAAGTTCTAGGGGACTGATGACCTCAAAAGTTAAGTCCCATCGCGCTCAGAGCCATTGGAGCCATTTTTTTGAAAGTGAAGAAGAATGCCTTGATCTGGTGAACGGACTGAACAATCTTATGAGAACAGAATATGGAATGAGAGTCAATAGAAGAAAGACGAAAGTAATGAGAAATAGCCGAAATGAAAACAGCGAGTTGTGGTCATAAAGTAGATGAAGTTAAAGAATTCAGCTATCTAGGCAGTAAAATAACCAACGACGGACGGACCAAGGAAGACATCAAAAGAAGACTAGTAATGGCTGAAAACGCAATTCTGGCCAAGAGAAGTCAGCTAGTAGCAAACATCGGCTTTAATTCTGAGTACTTACGTCTGGAGTACAGCATTGTATGGTAGTGAATCATGGACTGTGGGAAAACAGGAACAGAAGAGAATCGAAGAATTTTAAATGTGGTGCTACAGACGACTGTGGAAAATTTCTGGTAACGTAAGGAATGAGGAGAGGAAAGGAATATGTGGAAAACACTGATAAGGAGAAGAGACAAGGTGATGAGGCATCTGTTAAGACATGATGGAATGACTTCTATATCACCAGAGAGCGCAAAAACTGTAGAGGAAGATAGAAATCGGAATGCATCCAGCAAAAAATTGAGGACGCAGGTTACAAGTGCTACTCTGAGATGAAGAGGTTGGCACAGGAGAGGAATTCGTGGCGCGCCGCATCAAACCAGTCAGAAGACTGATGACCCGCTAAAAAAGGTGGGGGGAGCGACAAACTGCAATACCATGAATACTGAGAAAAAGGTAGTTTCAAGTAATCCTCTTTTTTAATTGTGTAACGATTCCCACACATTAACAACTAAAGAACCAAAGGAATGAGAAACATTAGCTGTCAGTTGGTATTGATTTATATCAACGGGACACGTTCAAAGTTTGTGCTGTAGCGGGATTCGAACCCAGGTATCTTGCTTCTTCGGCATATGCGCTGACCACCATGCCAGGTAGCGACGGTGGTCCTCACAACTGCACGGACTACCCTATCAGGCCTCCCGTCAGACCCCAATTTTGTACTTATACCTCACATTATTGATGTAGTGACCCCGCTCTTTAGCCTCATTACTCGAGGCATCTCGCCGATTTCCGTTAAGGGTTCGAGCTCCGTGTCCATCTGCTCTGAAGGGGTCATCGGTCGTCACCGCCGTAATTAACATGTCGTACCTGTTCCTTCAGATAAGTACGAAAGTACAGGCACCATATACATCATTCATTAAGTGTTTCATACAGTAATTATGAAGGAAACATAAGGCTTATTACTCTGTGTGCTATGTATTTTCTTGGCGTTTGCCGTTTAAGTGTAAATATTAGATAAAGCGTTGTATTTGTTGCACGCCACTGGCATTAACACTCTGATGGTATTTGATACTTCTACATCTACATCTACATTTATACTCCACAAGCCACCCAACGATGTGTGGCGGAGGGCACTTTACGTGCCGCTGTCATTACCTCCCTTTTCTGTTCAAGTCGCGTATGGTTCGCGGGAAGAACGACTGTCTGAAAGCCTCCGTGCGCGCTCGAATCTCTCTAATTTTACATTCATGATCTCCTCGGGAGATATAAGTAGGGGGAAGCAATATATTCGATACCTCATCCAGAAACGCACCCTCTCGAAACCTGGCGAGCAAGTTACACCGCGATGCAGAGCGCCTCTCTTGCAGAGTCTGCCACTTGAGTTTGCTAAACATCTCCGTAACGCTATCACGGTTATCAAATAACCCTGTGACGAAACGCGCCGCTCTTCTTTGGATCTTCTCTATCTCCTCCGTCAACCCGATCTGGTACGGATCCCACACTGATGAGCAATACTCAAGTACAGGTCGAACGAGTGTTTTGTTAGCCACCTTCTTTGTTGATGGACTACATTTTCTAAGGACTCTCCCAATGAATATCAACCTGGTACTCGCCTTACCAACAATTAATTTTACATGATCATTCCACTTCAAATCGTTCCGCACGCATACTCCCAGATAGTTTACAGAAGTAACTGGTACCAGTGTTTGTTCCGCTATCATATAATCATACAATAAAGGATCCTTCTTTCCATGTATTCGCAATACATTACATTTGTCTATGTTAAGGGTCAGTTGCCACTGCCCGCACCAAGTGCCTATCCACTGCAGATCTTCCTGCATTTCGCTACAATTTTCTAATGCTGCAACTGCTCTGTGTACTACAGCATCATCCGCTAAAAGCCGCACGGAACTTCCGACACTATCTACTACGTCATTTATATATATTGTGAAAATCAATGGTCCCATAACACTCCCCTGTGGCACGCCAGAGGTTACTTTAACGTCTGTAGACGTCTCTCCATTGATAACAACATGTTGTCTTCTGTTTGCTAAAAACTCTTCAAAACCAGCCACACAGCTGGTCTGATATTCCGTAGGCTCTTATGTTATTTATCAGGCGACAGTGCGGAACTGTATCGAACGCATTCCGGAAGTCAAGGAAAATAGCATCTACCTGGGAGCCTGTATCTAATATTTTCTGGGTCTCATGAACAAATAAAGCGAGTTGGGTCTCACACGATAGCTGTTTTCGAAATCCATGTTGATTCCTACAGAGTAGATTCTGGGTTTCCAAAAACGACATGATACGCGAGCAAAAACATGTTCTAAAATTCTACAAAAGTTCGACGTCAGAGATATAGGTCTATATTTTTGTGCATCTGCTCGACGACCCTACTTGAAGACTGGGACTACCTGTGCTCTTTTACAATCATTTGGAACCTTCCGTTCCTCTAGAAACTTGCGGTACACGGCTGTTAGAAGGGGGCAAGTTGTCTCGCGTACTCTGTGTAGAATCGAATTGGTATCCCGTCAGGCTTCCCCCCATGAACCATGGACCTTGCCGTTGGTGGGGAGGCTTGCGTGCCTCAGCGATACAGATAGCCGTACCGTAGGTACAACCACAACGGTGGGGTATCTGTTGAGAGGCCAGACAAACGTGTGGTTCCTGAAGAGGGGCAGCAGCCTTTTCAGTAGTTGCAAGGGCAACAGTCTGGATGATTCACTGATCTGGCCTTGTAACAATAACCAAAACGGCCTTGCTGTGCTGGTACTGCGAACGGCTGAAAGCAAGGGGAAACTACGGCAGTAATTTTTCCCGAGGGCATGCAGCTTTACTGTATGATTAAATGATGATGGCGTCCTCTTGGGTAAAATATTCCGGAGGTAAAATAGTCCTCCATTCGGATCTCCGGGCGGGGACTACTCAAGAGGATGTCGTTATCAGGAGAAAGAAAACTGGCGTTCTACGGATCGGAGCGTGGAATGTCAGATCCCTTAATCGGGCAGGTAGGTTAGAAAATTTAAAAAGGAAAATGGATAGATTAAAGTTAGATATAGTGGGAATTAGTGAAGTTCAGTGGCAGGAGGAACAAGACTTCTGGTCAGGTGACTACAGGGTTATAAACACAAAGTCAAATAGGGGTAATGCAGGAGTAGGTTTAATAATGAATAGGAAAACAGGAATGCGGGTAAGCTACTACAAACAGCATAGTGAACGCATTATTGTGGCCAAGATAGATACGAAGCCCACACCTACTACAGTAGTACAAGTTTAAATGCCAACTAGCTCTGCAGATGACGAAGAAATTGAAGAAATGTATGATGAAATAAAAGAAATTATTCAGATTGTGAATGGAGACGAAAATTTAATAGTCATGGGTGACTGGAATTCGAGTGTAGGAAAAGGGAGAGAAGGAAACGTAGTAGGTGAATATGGATTGGGGCTAAGAAATGAAAGAGGAAGCCGCCTGGTAGAATTTTGCACAGAGCACAACTTAATCATAGCTAACACTTGATTTAAGAATCATAAAAGAAGACTGTATCCATGGAAGAAGCCTAGAGATACTAACAGGTTTCAGATAGATTATATAATGGTAAGACAGAGATTTAGGTACCAGATTTTAAATTGTAAGACATTTCCAGGGGCAGATGTGGACTCTGACCACAATCTATTGGTTATGAACTGTAGATTAAAACTGAAGAAACTGCAAAAAGGTGGGACTTTAAGGAGATGGGACCTGGATAAACTGAAAGAACCAGAGGTTGTACAGAGTTTCAGGGAGAGCATAAGGTAACAATTGACAGGAATGGGGGAAAGAAATACAGTAGAAGAGGAATGGGTAGCTTTGAGGGATGAAGTAGTGAAGGCAGCAGAGGATCAAGTAGGTAAAAAGACGAGAGCTAGTAGAATTCCTTGGGTAACAGAAGAAATATTGAATTTAATTGATGAAAGGAGAAAATATAAAAATGCAGTAAATGAAGCAGGCAAAAAGGAATACAAACGTCTCAAAAATGAGATCGACAGGAAGTGCAAAATGGCTAAGCAGGGATGGCTAGAGGACAAATGTAAGGATGTAGAGGCTTATCTCACTAGGGGTAAGATAGATACTGCCTACAGGAAAATTAAAGAGACCTTTGGAGATAAGAGAACCACTTGTATGAAGATCAAGAGCTCAGAAGGAAACCCAGTTCTAAGCAAAGAAGGGAAAGCAGAAAGGTGGAAGGAGTATATAGAGGGTCTATACAAGGGCGATGTACTTGAGGACAATATTATGGAAATGGAAGAGGATGTAGATGAAGATGAAATGGGAGATACGATACTGCGTGAAGAGTTTGACAGAGCACTGAAAGACCTGAGTCAAAACAAGGCCCCGGGAGTAGACAACATTCCATTAGAACTACTGATGGCCTTGGGAGAGCCAGTTCTGACAAAACTCTACCATCTGGTGAGCAAGATGTACGAGACAGGCGAAATATCCTCAGACTGAGGGGCAACCTCTGGAACAGGACAAGCAGCCATGTCCGGCCAAAGATCAGTATCAGCCTGAGACAGAGCCTGAAACCCGTTCGTCAGACAAACTGGAGAGGCCTTCCGTTCAGCCCTCCAGAATGTTTTTCGCCCCCTGCCACACCTCGAGACGACCTCCCACTCTACTACTGGTGAGGGATCAGCCTCAATGTGGGCAGTATCCCGGGCAGCCACAGTCGTAGTCAGATCGGGGGATGCGTGGGACGAGCTGGCCGTCCCCGACAAACCCCCATCCGGACCCCCACGGTGATGCCCATTGGCAACAGCCTCAAGCTGTGTGACCGAAGCCAACACTGCCTGAAGCTGGGAGCGAAGGGATGCCAACTCAGCCTGCAACCGAACACAGCAGCTGCAGTCCCTATCCATGCCGAAGATTGCCGTAATGACAACTAATCATAGTGAGTCACATCCGATCATCACTGAAGTGAATGGCATTTATGACTTTTTCAGTACCACCACGACTGCTTTCAAGTACATGCCGCCTTAACGGCTGTAAAATCGAAATCATAATTTTTTTTTTAGTTTTTACTTGTTTATTTATCTCCTTTTTGCTATGTCATTTTAAAAAGTATGATGTAATCAGTATTGAGTTATATTTATGAGTAGTCACGCTCGTAAAAGCGGTGATTCTGTACCACGTCTATCACTTCATCAGAGCCAACACGAGTAATCTCTCTATTTGCCGTTTTGCTTAAATATTAACGTTTCATGCAATTTGAAATTTATTACGTTCTTCCATCCTAATGGACCATAAACTTTACACGTATGATGCCGCTATGTCTGATTGCTGCCTTTATCCACACTTAATTGTAATAGTGATGGTTGCCAATGACTTTAATGAGCTGTTGCAAGAACGACAATGTTAACGCCAGTAAACGCGGCACTTACAGTTTTAATTTATCTTTTTTACTATGTAATTTTAAAAGTATGAGAGGCGATCAAAAAGTTCCCATCTGAGGGAACTGCAGCAGCGTATATGCAGCATAGCTACTCCTATACAGGTACGTAAGCACCGACATTTAGGAGCGGGATTAGTGCGGCGTTCGTGTCTTTCCGACGTGCATACGTCAAATGCGGAAACGTGAACTTTGGCGACCCTGTTACCAAATGCGTCCTAACAGGACCTACATGCTGTTATTCTTTTGTTGGATGCGGAAGAACAAACGTCAGTACCCATCCATCGGGGAATGAAGAATGTGGATGAGACAGAATGTCTGTCGAAAATCACAGTTCTGCAATGGTGCAACATGGGCTGCTGAATATTCATGATATCGCACGTCCCCAGGTCGTAAATGTCGTAACGCAGAAGTTACGCCAACTCAAGTGGAAGAAATTCGAGCAACCGCCCTACAGTCCTGATCCCTCCCCCTGCGACTATCATCCCTTCGGCTCCTTAAAAAGGCCTTCAAGGATCGACCATGCTTTTCGGAGGATTATGTTATGGACTTCTTCAAGTAGCACGACACGGCGTTTTACCAAACAAGTATCTCAAACCTGGTGCGTCGGTGGGATTATTGCCTCAAGGTCCACGATGATTCTGCGTGATTATGAGACCGAGTATGGACTGTACGGTCTTCGAGCAGTAACATTTTGATCGATTCTTATATTTTAATAACCGGTTGTGAAGTTAGATATGTGTGTTCATTACCATAAAACCGGCTATTCGTTACCACTTGCATGACGTTATCAGTGTCAACATGATTGGACTTATTATTTGTCGTCCTGATGAAATTTGGATGTGTCAAGTGATTTTAAATTTATTACGTTCATGAGTACACGAAAATATATTTACAGTAATTGCCATTAAAATTGCTACACCAAGAAGATATGCACATAGGTATTCATTGGGCAAATATATTATACTTGAACTGACATGTGGTTACATTTTCACGCAATTTGGGTGCATAGATCCTGAGAAATCAGCACCCAGAACAACCCCCTCTGGCTGTAATAACAGCCTTGGTACACCTAGGCATTGAGTCAAACAGAGCTTGGATCGCGTGTACGGGTACAGATGCCCATGCAGCTTCAACACGATACCACAGTTCATCAAGAGTAGTGACTGGCGTATTGTGACGAGCCAGTTGCTCGGCCACCATTGACCAGACGTTTTCAATTCGTGAGAGATCTGGAGAATGTGCTGGCGAGGGCAGCAGTCGAACATTTTCTCTATCCAGAAAGGCCCGGACAGGACCTGCAACACGCGGTCGTGAATTAACCTGCTGAAATGTAGGGTTTCATACGGTTCGAATGAAGGGTAGAGCCACGGGTCGTAACACATCTGAAATGTAACGTCCACTGTTCAAGGTGCCATCAATGCGAAAAAGTGGTGAACGAGACGTGTAACAAATGGCACCCCATACCATCACGCCGGTGATACGCCAGTATGGCGATGGCGAATATACGCTTCCAATGTGCGTTCACCGCGATGTCGCCAAACACGGATGCGACCATAATGATGCTATAAACAGAACCTGGATTAATCCGAAAAAATGACGTTTTGCCATTCGTGCACCTATGTTTCTCGTTGAGTACACCATCGCAGGCGCTCCTGTCTGTGATGCAGCGTCAAGGGTAACCGCAGCCACGGTCTCCGAGCTGATAGTCCATGCTGCTGCAAATGTCGTCGAACTGTTCATGCAGATGGTTGTTGTCTTGCAAACGTCCCCATCTGTTAACTCAGGGATCGAGACGTGGCTGCACGATCCGTTACTGCCATGCGGATAAGAAGCCTGTCATCTCGGCTGCTACTAATACGACGCCGCTGGGATCCAATACGGCATTCCGTATTACCCTCCTGAACCCACCGATTGCATATTCTGCTAACATTCATTAGATCTCGACCAACGCGATAGGCTACAATCCGACCTATATCAAAGTCGGAAACGTGATGGTACGCATTTCTCCTCCTTTACACGAGGCATCACAACAACGTTTCACCAGGCAACGCCGGTCAACTGCTGTTTGTGTATGAGAAATCGTTTGGAAACTTTCCTCATGTTAGCACGTTGTAGGTGTCGCCAACGGCTCCAACCTTGTGTGAATGCTCTGGAAAGCTAATCATTTGCATATCACAGCATCTTCTTCCTGTCGGTTAAATTTCGCGTCTGTAGCACGTCATCTTCGTGGTGTAGCAATTTTAATGGCCAGTAGTGTATATGCACGAAAGTTGTATGCTGTAGATGCATTCCCTTCTATACCATCGGAAAAAGAGTTCTTATCGGAGCACAAAAAAGACGAATATACTCCTCTTTATTAAAAGACTGTGACTGAAAAGTGGGCGACAAGCTGCCTCATATTATCTTCCTCAGCATCTGTAAAAATTTTCGCAAAAACTTTGGCAAGAACATATTGGTGCTCTTTTTAACATGCACTAGCTGCCCTAATTGTAACTCACTCACACCAACTAGCTCGTCGATGTAAGTCGCTCATCGCCATCCACACCCATTTGCCCATTCTCACTCATGCAGCTCAACTCACTGTCACTCTTTTTATCTGTCACTAGCTGCTGCCTCATAGACACCGTCTCCTTCGTCTGTCCTACTACTACTGTCTTCTCTTACTGTCACAATCTCTCTCTTTCTCTCTCTTATTGTTAATAACTCATTCCTTCCTTCCCACTGCAGCTGTCTTTCTCACGTCTTGGAATCCTAGGCTCTGTTTTGGTACCCAAAAACAATGTTAGTCGGGTGTATCTCGATAATGGTTCCGTTTTTACCGACTGAGGTACGGAATCCTAAACATGGTATACAAAAAATTGCTGGTGGGGTTCTCTTAAGTCTACGGTTAATGAGGGCATCCGACAGCATGCTTAACAATATTTCTCAAAACGCCGCGCATGAAAACGAGATATACCTGTTCTCATATCTCGGTTTCTATTGATGATAAAAAGGTAGGGTCAACTGCTTTGTATAGTCCTTGGGCTATGGACCATTTGTATACCAAACTGATGGATACTACAGTACAGGGTCAAAGAATATCGTACACTTGATCTTACTGAGGCAAATGAGGCACGTGCGTTGGTTCTTTTTGCAATTGATGTGGTCTATGGTCACCTTGACGGGACTTATGTATTCTCCATTAGTTCAACTTAAATACAAATTCTAGCCAGTTTTTCGATACATCAATAACGCCACAAGCATTTTTTTTTGGGGGGGGGGGGGGCATCATCAGTCTCCTGACGGGTTTCATGGGTACCGCCTTTAGTTGTCATTTTCTGGAAGCTCGAGATCAGTGGATCCGAAGATGCCGGAAGCCGATGGATACGTCATCAGTCCAGATAATTTCGATCCATTGTCTATTGGTCGGCTGTCTGAAGATGTGCAGAAAGCCCAGAATAAGGATATCCGGTGTCATGTACCTTTTAGGAGCAAATATTCCAGTGAGAAAACCGCCCTTGAACCAACAGTGCCCACATAATACTCTTTAATGGATGATAGTGCATCTGACAGGAACTTTCAGTCGACGTTTATTAGTTATACGGGTTAATTATAATGACGTTAACAAACTGTTGCAGACATGACATATGTATAGTGCCCGTAAAAGTGGCAGTTGTGATTTCAATTTGTAATTATGCTATGTCATTTTAAATTTAATTAAAAAATAGTTATGGAGTTTGGACATATGTGTGACAATATACGTAGAAGTGCCTGATATTTCGTGCGGCTTAATGATTTTATTCTATTACATTGGGATTAACGATGTAGTTCGCACCAAAGCGTACATCCGTACGGCTCTGACTCGGTCAGTAAGGAATTATATGTTCTTCTGCTTGGTCTTAGGTTGTACACGACCATAGTGAGTGTATGATTTGCAGTGCCTGTGTCATTCCGATTACGATGCAAAGTACCTTTGGACATTTATGCATGTCCAAAGGAGCAGGTACTGTGGCGACTACAACCGACATGAAATACATTAAATGTATTCACAATTGTGAATAAGGGCAACCATCAGCTGTCGAATGAGTGACGACGATGAAAATTTGTCTTGGACCGGGATCCGAATCCGGATTTCCCGCTTACAGCCAGCGGTCGCCTTACCATTTGGCCCTGTCCGGCACAAATTTTCATTGTTGTCATTCCATTCTACAGCTGATGGTTGTCCTTATTCCCAATTGTGAATACATTTAAAGTGTTTCATAACGGGTGAAGTCGCTGCAGTGTCTCTCCAAAGGAATTTCGCATCGTAATGAGGATAACACAGGCGCTACACTATCGTATATCTCTGCCGACATTGGGCAAGGGACTTTAAATTACAACGTCTGACCTGTACCTGAATATACATAATGGATGTACTAGAACAGGTAGTAAACACGTGGTTGACGACATCAGGAAGTTTGGATGTGGCCGTGAGTCCTACACTGATTGCCAAATGGTAAGGCGACCGCTCACGGTAGTTCAAATGGTTCAAATGGCTCTGAGCACTACGCGACTTAACTTCTGAGGTCATCAGTCGCCTAGAACTTAGAACTAATCAAACCTAACTAACCTCAGGACATCACACACATCCATGCCCGAGGCAGGATTCGAACTTGCGACCGTAGCGGTCGCCCGGCTCGAGACTGTAGCGCCTAGAACCGCACGGCCAGCTCACGGTAGTCTCAGGAAGTGACGCGGTGCGGACCTGTTGCCTCGGCCGCGGGCGCGCGTGGAAGAGGAAGTCTTTACTATGCTGATACTCGCGCGTGTTGTTGTCTGACTAGAGCGCCGTAGCACACAATTTTAGAAAGACTGCTCTCCAATCTACTTTCGTCAACGAATATGCCAGACCCAAGGCTTTCGAAATAGAACGGTTTTCGGGGGAAGAAGTTCGTTTACCTGCTGTAGACCTAATTAGGACACATTTATCCAATGTAAGCATTACAGTGTACGTCAAGATGACCGATGAAGCTGCGTGTGAAAGAACTCTCGCCTCTGCTCAAAGAATATTTAAATTTCGACACTCTGCTGGCCATACCAGCGATGTAACAGTAGCTCCTTCAAGCTTGTGAGTGAGGGCCATTCGGATTGCCGTTTGAGGTACCAGAATCGACGGTTATTGAATCGCTGCCACCGTATGGAACGGTGCTCAATCATATGCCTGAACGCTGGACGAGTTTTAGCACCTATCCAGTGCTAAACGGCCTCCGACCGGTGCGGTTCGTCCTTAACAAACATATCTTTTCATACTTATATATTGGAGGATATAGAGCTATTGTGATTTACGATGGCCAGTCACGCACATGTTCTGACTGTTGTGGAGAAAGATATGTCCACTCGGAGTGCACACAAAGCTGCGTCATGCAACTGCCGCGTGGAGGAGCGTCACAACGAGAAATTCCTATGCCACCACTCATGACGTACGTAGGTGTCGCCAAGTTCGGAGCGTGACAAGGACGTATTGACGCAAGAGCAGACCGAGTGAGGGGAGCATGGAGGTGACACGGAGAATGCCCCTACAGCCACCTCACAGCAGATGAGTGAGGAGCCTTCCGCACCCTCATACGTAGCACGCGGCGTGGAAGTGCAGGTCGAGACAGTGGCGGCAGCAACGGACCAACATACACTCGACAAACCCAGTGAGACGTCGACTACGGCGGCAGATGGCAGGGCGCGCAAACAATGATCGCCGAAGCGTCGCAAAAAGCGTCGACATAGTTCGGATGACACGTTCTCCCATAGTCTAGGAGACACGGACGTTATTGGAGCCGAAGAAACATCTGACATGGAACACGTGCCTCTAGAGGACGCTGAAAAGATTCCTCCGCCCGCATCTCGTGGTCGTGCGGTAGTGTTCTCGCTTCCCACGCCCGGGTTCCCGGGTTCGATTCCCGGCGGGGTCAGGGATTTTCTCTGCCTCGTGATGGCTGGGTGTTGTGTGCTGTCCTTAGGTTAGTTAGGTTTAAGTAGTTCTCAGTTCTAGGGGACTGATGACCATCGATGTTAAGTCCCATAGTGCTCAGAGCCATTTGAACCATTTGAAAAGATTCCTCCAGATGGTGTCCGGATGTCCTGCCTTTCAGACGGTCCCTCTTCATTGAAACCGACTGACCCGGTACTGCCGAGAGAGGAATTAGGAGCAATGTTCCGGCAGCCACATCGATATGCAGCAGAGGGCGTTTCTGGGATTGATGACCAATGCGACTGGGCGGAGTCAGTCGGAGAGACACAGGAATTGGCACCACCACCTGATGACGACTCACTTATAGGATGCAGACCACAGAACGAAAACAACGGAGGGCAGCCCGTTGGCGGTCACCCCTCTGAGCACGGGCAGTGCACTGAAGCCCTTGGCGTTTACAATGATATGACACGAGCGTGACAACGACAACGGACCAAGCATATAAGGTGGGAACAGTGAACATTAACACCTCACGATTGCTTACAAAGATGCAACTTTTCCGGGGCATGTTTTACGCCACAGACGTGGATATTCTGCTGGTGCATGAAACCTGCATTGGTGCCTTTCCCGACGTGAGTGGTTACAACACTTACCTAGACAGAGAAAGATCTGCTGGCACGTGTTCTGGCCGCTGCACTAGAAACTGAAGAGAAACCAGGTAGGATGGAAAGTGTATACCAGCACATCCTTCGTAGCTCGCACAATGTCAGTAACAATTTTAGTCGTCGCCACATCGAGCCGCTGCTGCAATGCATCAGCACTGCCCTGTTCGTACAGTATGCTGGTTACTATTTACAGTACTGGCCATTAAAATTGCTAAACCAAGAAGAAATGCAGATGACAAACGGGTATTCATTGGACAAATATATTATACTAGAAATGACAATTGATTACATTTTCACCCAATTTGGGTACATAGATCCTGAGAAATCAGTACCCAGAACAACCGCCTCTGGCCGTAATAACGGCCTTGATCTGCCTAGGCATTGAGTCAAACACAGCTTGGATGGCGTGTACAGGTACAGCTGCCCAAGCAGCTTCAACACGATACCACAGTTCATCAAGAGTAGCGACTGGCGTATTGTGACGAGCCAGTTCCTCGGCCACCACTGACCAGACGTTTACAATTGGTGAGAGATCTGGACAATGTGCTGGCCAGGGCAGCAGTCGAACATTTTCTGTATCCAGAAAGGCCCGTACAGGAACTGCAACATGCGGCCATGCATTATCCTACTGAAATGTAGGGTTTTGCAGGGATCGAATGAAGGGTAGAGCCACGGGTCGCAACACATCTGAAATGTAACGTCGACTATTCAAAGCCGTCACAAGAGGTAACCGAGAGGTGTAACCAATGGCACCGCATACCATCACTCCGGGTGATACGCCAGTATGACGATGACGAATAAATGCTTGCAATGTGCGTTCACAGCGATGTCGCCAAACACGGATGTGACCACCGTGATGCTGTAAACAGAACTTGGATTCATCCGAAAAAATGAAGTTTTGCCATTCCTGCACCCAGGTTCGTCCTTGAGTACACCATCGCAGGCGTTCCCGTCTGTGATGCAGCGTCAAGGGTAACCGCAGCCATGGTCTCCGAGCTGATAGTCCATGCTGCTACAAACGTCGTCGAACTGTTCGTGCAGATGGTTTTGTTGTCTTGCAAACGTCCCCATATGTTGACTCAGGGATCGAGACCTGGCTGCACGATCCGTTACAGCCATGCGGATAAGATGCCTGTCATCTCGACTGCTAGTGATACGAGGCCGTTGGGATCCAGCACGGCGTTCCGTATTACCCTCCTGAACCCACCGATTCCATATTCTGCTAACAGTCATTGGATCTCGATCAACGCGAGCAGCGATGTCGCGATACGAAAAAGCGCAATCGCGACAGGCTACAATCCAACCTTTATCGGAAACGTGATGGTACGCATTTCTCCTCCTTAAACGAGGCATCACAGTAACGTTGCACCAGGCAACGCCGGTCAACTGCTGTTTGTGTATGAGAAATCGGTTGGAAACTTTCCTCATGTCAGCACGTTGTAGGTGACGCCACCGGCGCCAACCTCGTGTGAATGCGCTGAAAAGCTAATCGTCTGCATATCACAGCATCTTCTTCCTGTCGGTTAAATTTCGCGTCTGTAGCACGTCATCTTCGTGGTGTAGCAATTTTAATGGCCAGTAGTGTAGTTTTAGAATAATATAAACACGTAATGTTTAAGTGTTAATACAAATAAATGTGCTTAAGAAATAAATGGATGTTTCGTTTTATATCCTTTCGAACTGTTACCTAATAACTTCACTGCAGTACACCTAATTCATTTCCTCAAGCAGAAGTGTATGAGTTAAAATTCTGAATTGAAACCTTCGTAGAACGGAAATAGAAACACGACGTTTGCGGACATACGTTTCTATTCAAAAGATTGTTTACTCACCCTCCTCTATAAGTCCTAGAAATTTGTAACGAGAATTTCTGAACACCCTGTAGACAGCATGTTAGTGTTATATAGTCTGCTTGTTGCACAATGTGTTAGTGTGACTTCGCATTGATTTCACACCTCATAGCAACCGTAACCCGTGGCACTGAGAGAAAACTAAGTAGCAAGTGAATTTATTCTGTTTTGTAATACAGTTTCCTATGTCCTGTGCAGTATAATCTGAGGCATTATCGTGGAGTAGAGCCACCTCCATGGACAGGTTGAAGTGATGCTTATCCGTTACAGTCTCCCTCAAACTCGTCAGGAGATTTCGTTAATTCGCTCCTGGGACGGTTTGCTCCCCTTACGCGCATAGTCCGTTCGCTCCAGACCACGGCAGTTTCTTGTACAATGAATATTGGGTCACCTTTTGTTGGTGTCGGTTATACCAAGTGTTTCCACTTCTTTCTTTGTTCCTTTCTTTCAGAGTCATAGTCACACACACACAACTTGCTCATGGCCATCAGACACGTAAGGAGATCTGAATACAGGAAGTGTATTCGGAATTGCGAATATGAACTACCATTCGCTGTATATTGGAGTCACGACCATGAAAATTTGTGCCGGATTGGGATACTAACCTGGATTTCTCCCTGTACGTGAGCGGTCACCCCAAGCACTTCGTCTGTCTGTCCACAGTTCACGGACACACACATATGTTGTCGTTTATGTGTCACAACCTACACACGTACATTACGTATATTCCCATCCAGGAAGGACATATATGTTGAGAGTCGAGGGCCTGGGATTGGTGAATAGATACGAAGCAGCAGTGCCTGTGTTATTAAGAAGTACGACGCAATGCTCCTTTGGACATGCAAACAAGGTCCTAGACTCAATAAATATGTCCTCCCTGGCCAGGAACATAGGTAACATACGAGTGCAGGTTGTGACATATGGACAAAGAAGCATGGAAGTTTGGGTGTGGGCGTAACCCGTGCACGGGTAGCCGAAGTAGTTAAGGCGACCGCTTGCGTAAAGCGGAAATCTGGCCTATATTCCCCGTCCGGCACAAATTTTGATTGTCGTCGTTACCGTACACAGTCGATGGTGGTTCACATTCGCAATGTATGTCCGAATGAACATTGCATTGTACTTCTTAATAACACAGACAATGCTATTTCGTAAAACTGTACTAGTCTAACACAGGTGCAACACTGACGCTGCCGTCATATTTCGGCGAGCTTTTTGAGTGACTGTGAGCAGTCACAGATCCCAGCAGAAGGTGACCTTTGCCGTAGTCAAAATGCCGTGAAAGACACTGAATAGTGATTCATAACTGATTTTTATTTTTTTCACCATCACCTCGACTGTGACACGCCGCTCTTCGAGCACCAGAGGCTCGACTTCTCTTGCGGCTCTCGGTTTTTCAGAGAGACAATGTACCCCTCTCCTGACAGGATAAGTGAGAGGCAGCGGGAAGGAAAAATTGTACATTTATATCTTTCTGTTATTTTTTATTTAATGTTAATGTCCCAGGAAAAAAATAATCACATATGAAAAAGATAGGAAGGAAATACAGAGCCGAAGCGACATCCTCGTCACTTCACTGGGAGTAATATCCGATTCCTCGAAACTACGTAAACCACGAAGTCCCCACTGCTTCGGGGGACATGAAACATGCTGCCTAGAAAGTTCGCAAAGTGTGTTTTGTATTTAGAGTGCCGTCAGATGATTTCGTGTTGTTTTAATAGATAATGTCGATAGTCCATGCCCGATATCACAGTCAGCGAGAGAATGTAGTGCGATGCGTGTCCTCCAATCCAGCGGATTGCCGCCGTTTTCTGTGAGATAAAAAAGACAGCGTCTGGGAAAAATAAAGCGTCCGTCGTCATCGTGGAGTCGCCGGTGCGTCGGAGGAGTGCCATGATGCGTTGCGTCAGCCGCCAAACATCCTTTGCCTCACCGCACTGCAGAGAATGTTCGTCGGCGTCCTGCATGCCACATATAAGACAGAGCGAGGAATCTACCATGTGAATGTCGTACAGTAGTCGGCGGGTGACTGTCTTGCGGTTGATTAATGTATAGCAAGACGATCTCGCTGCCGTGGTGAGGAGAAGGTCGCCAAATCTGCCGCCAATCCCTCGTTGGGTATTTAAGTTCGACAACATTTCTGCCTAGATGACGCCTCATGTATCGATATATGTCATGGGTAGTGGGGATCCTTGTAGAAGGCATCTGTAATTGAACAAAGAATCGCGAGACGCGAGAAAAAGGAGGCGATATTGTGCCTAACTAAACCGGCGGTTCAAAGGACGGAGAAAGAAGAACGTCCAGGATTGCCGACGTGATGGCGTGTGCCATTGGTTCCATGTCCGTTGCGCCGCTCTGAGGTATAGATATAGAGCCTTGTTCCACAGAATCATGAGATTAAATCCTCCAGAATGGTGTGGGAGAGTTAAAGTCTCGTATTTGACCTTAAACAACGTCCCTTGGCTATCATAGTATCAAATGGCCACCGTTAACCTGTCAGCAATACCAGGTGGCATTGGCAGTACATGTACCAGGAAAAAATTTGGAAATTTGTGGCAAGAATTATGGGAACAAACTACTGAGGTCATCTGTCCCTATGCTTACGCACTACTTAATCAAACTTTAACAAACCTACGCTAAGGACAACACACACACCGATGCCCGAGGGCGGACTCGAACCTCCGGCGGGGCAGCTGCGCAAACCATGACAAGACGTCCTAGACCGACGGCTACTCCGCGCGGCTTATCATGTGCCAGGTGCGGCAGTCGGGAGGCCATGGCCATGGCAGTGACAAAAGCAACCGTTACGAAATTGTCGAGAGCGAAAAACAGCCCACAGTTGCACTAAATTACGTTTATTTTAAACCTTGACCATGGTTTCTGCTATAATAATATAGCCTTCTTCAGAATTCATACACACTAATAAATGAAAAATCTCTTAGCCCAGCAGCTGCGTCAAGACCAGTGAAATAATTTCAACAGACATAAGCCTGTTTCGAACATAAGTAAAATTACATATGATACCGTATGTCCTCCGCCACTACCTCTGTTATACTGATATAACAATTAATGTATTCCACCCTTTGGAGCAGGTCGCGGGTTCGGAGGGAATTGTTGCGTATGTGCAGGCGGACGTGTTGGAGCAGGCGTCGGTAGGTCGCCGCCGCTGATTGCCGCAGTGGTCGGGTGAACAATACTCCTAAGCGTCGCAAACGGACTGTGCAGAACGTCCAGACCACGTCCGATGTGCATAATCTTGATTTTATTCATGATACCCCTGCTACCCACCGCTTCTTCATACGTAGCAAGAAGCGCAACCACCTTACGTACTTTGTTCTCCGACCGGGCGAGTATCATCAAGTCGTCGACATATGCATGACACGTGAAGGAACTCGCACAGAGTCGGACGCTTGTAAGAGTCCGTCTAAGAGTCTGCATCAATGGTTCGAGCACTATTGCAAACAGCACCATCGACAAGGGACATCCTTGTCCAACTGAGCTGCAAACAGGAATCGTTCCTACCTCCCTGCCATTGACTCTCACCGTCGAAGGAGCGCCGCGAAGGAGGCGCATGAGGACGGTAGTAAAATCCTGAGGTATCGCCATGCGTCGCATGGTCGAATCAAGGAAATCATGGTTGATCTTGTCAAATTCATGGTCAAAATCCACTGATACGAACGCCGCTCGCATGCGACAAGCTTCCATCAGGGAAATGATGTCATGGATTCGCCTAGGACGGAATGGATGTTGCATCGAACCCCTACACAAGCCTAGTCTGGTGGAAATGTCTTGCATATTACGGCCTTGAGCCTTGCCGTAAACATTCGCGCAAAGATCTTATAGTCAGTATTGAGGATCGTGAGCGGTCAAAGTTGATGGACGCTGACACTGTCTGCCGATTTCGGTATTGGTATAAGCAGTCCCCCCATGAACTTCGACGGGACGTCCGTGTCAGGGCTCAATAACTCGTTATACATCAACAACCACTGAGACGTCATTAAATCTGCGAATGCGCGATAAAATTCGAGTGTCAACCCATCTGGCCCAGAGGATTTGTGCACCACACCCTTCGTGAGTGTCCTCAGTATCTCAACTTTAATTAGGGGTTCCAATAACGCCTCTGCATCCAGACAATCCACCTCTGTTTTCTCCTACCGATTTTCTGTCGGCTTCCCAGTAAAAAGGAGGCTGTAAAGCTCCAGAAACCTAGAAATACGTCCCGTTGTGACGTCAAGTGTCGATCATCACCATCATGGAGCACTGTGATAAAGGATAGGCAATTACGCACGTGTCCCTTGGACACATGATTCATGCAAATACGTTCTTCATCGATGTTGTCCAAACACCGAGCATGGATCGAAAGTCCCTCTAATCGACGTTTCGTGATCGATAAAATTCACGCCTGAATGCGATGGACTTCCGCATGACGTTCGAGCGATGGGGCCAAGGAGGACAGGTCACGGAGCACCGTGTAGTAATAATCAAGTTTATCTCGGAACCATCTCGCTTTTTCCTTGCATACGTTATGAGAGCTCTTCGTATCGCCGGTTTTGCAAATTGCAGCCACCATGAAAGAACCGCACAGTGCATGGGCAGTCGGCGAATGCATATGTGCCATGTTTCTTCGATCCGCTGACGACATTCGGGATCAACCAATAAGGATGAATTAAGTTTCCACGAACTACGGCTCCGCAACCCCGCTGCCCGTGAGAGGGCATCGTTATACAAGGTGATCCTTTAAAGCTGTGGGTCAACGTTCAGCAGCCATCACGGGATTCCTTAATTCGTCAGAAACATAAATCGATCCAGCCTGCTCGCCGAGTGGCTAGTAAAAAGCCTGCAGCCCTCTCGCTGACCATGGATCTTTCCCCCGACATGTCTCGGCAGATTGTGTGCAATGCGTAGCAGGAGTTGAAATTAGGGTTTTGATCCTTCGGTGTGAGAACACAGTTAAAATCCCCTCCTACCAAGATGTGGTCATATCTCCCATGGAATAGGGGAGCAATCTCTTCCGAGTAGAATTGCGCACGTGCCAGTCGATTGTCAGTTCCGGAGGGTGCATAGATGTTGACAATACATATGCCGTTCACGGTCGTCGCCAAACCCCTAGCCGAAGGGAGATAATCGAGATCACACACCGGAATCCCTCCCCGGACTAATATCGCTCTGCCACGTCCTACGCGACGCCATCCTTTCTACTCTATTACATGTCAGGTCAAGCAGCTCTGAGACTTTTATCTTTACCTCAGCATACGTGGACGCGTTTCCCACTTGAACTGAAACCGTCTTAGGACGGAAACGTACCGTTTCCGGATTTGGGTTCCTATTCAAAATATTATGTACTCACTCTCCTCTATTAGTACTAGAAGTTTGTAACAGGAATTTCTAAACACGCTGTATTTTTCTTTCATTCTATCCTGTAAATATAAGCAGATTGTATTTCCATGTTTGGAAATGTCACGTGTGAATATCATGAAATACGTTTTTGTAATTGATACAAATGTTAAACGAATGTAAATTATCTTTGCATTGTATATTATGATTACACTAGTTCAACACCAACAGGGAACTGACAGAGAATTTTAGGTAAATTTCTTATTGTTTGTCAAAGAACGTCTCTGAGAGTTGCTGTGTGACGTCACAGAGAGAGAGTTCACTGCAGTCCAGAGTTAGACACGTGATTGTGTGGACGGGGATTTTGTGTGCAGTAGGAAAATTTAGGTACACGTTAGGTCAAATTACTAATTGCGAGGCACAACGAGAGTAACAAGTGTGAACAGATGTATAATGCTTCAGGAAAATCAAGATCCTGTCCAATAATTTGTCATCGCCAATCAAAGAATGCCCGTAACAAATGCAGTAAATGGACTTCTGTCGCAGACACCGAAGCCATCGTCTAAACATCTACGATGCTCTAATGATGTTGATATTCGTTCAAATCAGAAATATTATGGTGCACACCCAGTGAAATTGAGAGAAATTTGAATAATAATAGTTGATCTCGTCTCTGACCATGTCATTGTCACCTTGGCTAGTCATCTGCAGCTTTCCTAGTATAGAAAAACCGAGTGTCTTTGATTTAGTAAAGAAAAACTGTATTACGAAAAATTACTAGTTTTGGTTTCTAGTTAAGATTATGATGCAGACTGATCGGAAATGAAGCCTCAATAACTTATCCATTCTGTTTCAAAAAAATGAGAGGCAAGGGTCATTGTAAGAATTTATTCGAAATAACTACGCTCACAGTTTTCTGTATTCATAATAATATAGCTCTTAAAATGGTTCAAGTGGCTCTGAGCACTATGGGACTTAACTTTTGAGGTCATCAGTCCCCTAGAACTTAGAACTATTTAAACCTAACTAACCTAAGGACATCACACACACCCATGCCCGAGGCAGGATTCGAACCTGCGACCGTGGCGGTCGCGCGGGTCCATACTGTAGCGCCTAGAACCGCTCGGCCACCCCGGTCGGCAATATAGCACTTTCATATCCTTGTGGCAATAGAGGAAATCGTGGTGATATCTGTTTATTTCAAGTCCGACTGTTAATCTGTAATTGAGGGAACACATTCATGATGAAAATTGTTTCGGTGTAATAAAGCTGCTGGTAGCGTTTTATATAAATACAAAGTGGTTAGTATTACGTTTGAATCCCCCGCGACCAGAGTTTCGTACAAGCGTTCCAACCTGCGGAGTATTACAGCTTTGAGACCACAAAAATCAAAACTTCATTTTCTCAAACCAAAATTTCGAATTTTTTAATCTTCAGGTAATATGTGAGTCACTGTTACATTGCTGCTCGAATGATTGACTCGACGATTCATAGTTCGTGACACTTGCACGTCTATATAGCTGTTGACAAATTCACAGTTGTAAGCACACGGTAGCAGACCACACAAAAATTACACAGCCTGACAAAAAAAGGAAAGCACACATAAGTGAAAGAGTAAACGAAGTGGAACTGTATTATTTGACAAGATATGCGATGTTATTTTGGTGAATAGACAATTAGCGAAAAACTAGATAGTAGGTGCACACTTATCAGTATGTGCTTTACAGAACTCACTCAACATCTGACGCTGCTTACGCCCCTTATATACCACATCAGGCTTGATAATATGATTAAAAAGGAACAAAACGAATGCCATCTGTTGGCCACTTTAGCTGTCACACAGACATGCAACAAAAGTCATTTACCTAATTGCCGATGGTACATTGACGTCGAATCATTTCTTCCGGGTGCTTCACTTTTTTTGCCAGGAAATGTATAACCACTTAATAATACGAGTACTATTACAATTACGCTAATTATCTAGAAAACAACTATGTTTAACAAATAATTCGGTTGTTACAAACTTCACAAATTAAAATATCCGTAATGAATACTGGTAGTCTTGTCTTTGCTTCCCATGCAACGTAATGTTTCGCCATAAATTTACGTTACTCCTGTTAAATCTGAAAAAGCACAATTTCAGTCAACATAATACGAGTACTTGAATACAGCACTCAAATGACAGAAGGTTTCTATGAATTTAAGTCGTTTCATGAGTTGTACGAGTTTTGCGTCTACATCCTCGTTCCTGTTTGCAGTATTATTGTCACAAGTTGACCCTTTTCTCCTAGATTTAATCAACCCTGCTGATGACGTGGAACGGCATATCGTAAACGTTCCTTTGGTGGCTAGATAAAGCATATAGTCGGCAACAGTGCGCTGCTTGAGCGCCTAAGTTTAACGGAGAAACTCCAGGACGGGTATGCAAATCCTACCTTATCGCTAGAGTTATCGTTTGATCGCCAGATTTATTGCACAAATTTTGTGAGCGATAAATCTGGCTAGTCTGTCGTCGCTTCCGAGTTAACAATGTGCTTACGGTAATTTATGATGAATGATTATTGACACTGGCAGAGATTCAAATTTGTTACCTGTTCTTGTGTGATAAATGGGGTGTCCCCTATCTCCATTTCGAAACTTCCTGTTACCTGTTCCGCGGCAAATGTACTGACGTAGCTTTCTAAAATTACGTACCAATTGGAAGTTTCTTCCATTCATCATTAGGTGACTAACCAAAAACGAAAGTGTGCTCGTTTAATGATCTGAATTTCACATGCGTGTGCTGAAATACTCTCATTCAGTTTTCAATTTTTTTCTTTTTATTTTTCTTTTTTTAGAATGCTGTACCACACATATTTAAGAGTTCAAAGAGGAAAGATCTCAAAGATCTCAATAAGACTTTCACGTGTTCAAATAACATACAAGTAAGCAGTTCGAAAACGTTCCTGAAAACAGCGAATATTTCGACAGCTGAACACCAAGGCACAAACGAAACAAGAGATCGCTCTACTGATAAATTAAACCCTCAGTGGGCAGGGCTATGTTAACCAGAAAGGAGAGAGGGAGCGTTTAGAAACACGACACACAATATAAGCAACTATACTGCGCCAGAACACCACGAAAGACAACCAACGCCAGACATTATCGATGGCGAAACACTAATGAACCATGGGCAAGCAAGCAGCACTAACACTGACTCTCTGTTGTCTTCAGTTAAACTAGCAAGTAACCGTAAAAAAAAAAAAAAAAAAAAAGACGGAGGTGTTTGCTTTCATTCCCCTTGGAATCTCCATACTCAAACAACAGAAGGATAGAGTTAAGTGGCGTTTACACCTGTGCGCCTTGCGTCTAAACACCGAGTGACTGTGCTTGCCCCACAAGCGTGTAAGTTGCATCCCTCTTCCATAAAATGTGTGTGCAAGTGATTCCATTCTGTGTTTACACTGGTCACATCTACTTACGCGTGGGGCAAGCTACGTCCGCCAATTGTTTATTAGCATTTCGCTATCGATAACGTCTGGCGTTGGGCACCTCTGGTTGAGTGCTGACGCTAGTTGTTTACAAGTATATTTCTTTCTTCAAAATGACTCGAATGGCTCTGAGCACTATGGGACTTACCGGCCGGGGTGGCCAAGCGGTTAAAGGCGCTACAATCTGGAACCGCGCGACCGCTACGGTCGCAGGTTCGAATCCTGCCTCGGGCATGGATGTGTGTGATGTCCTTAGGTTAGTTAGGTTTAAGTAGTTCTAAGTTCTAGGGGACTGATGACCTTAGAAGTTAAGTCCCATAGTGCTCAGAGCCATTTGAACCATTTGAACTATGGGACTTAACATCTGAGGTCAACAGTCCCCTAGAACTTAGAACTACTTAAACCTAACTAACCTAAGGACATCACACACATCCAAGCCCGTGGCAGGATTCGAACCTGCGACCGTAGCAGTCACGCGGTTCCGAACTGAAGCGCCTAGAACCGCTCGCCGCCACGGCCGGCTTTCTTTCTTCACACGCTGTCTTTTGATTCTAGCTGGCGTAACCCGGGTCACCGAGAGGTTTAGTTGCAATGCCCCGTTTTATTTGTGCTTTGATAACGCCCAAAAATCGGCGTACCTGGCTGCATTACCGTTCAGTTTTTCGAACGTTTGATTCTCCCCGCAGTGGGCCAAATCGCTTAGAAACCTGGACACAATATAGAAATGATATAAATCCTACATAACAGAATTCTTTTTACATTCTTCGCATCTCTGATTACGATTTAGATGTCGCAGTTACAAAACTCAAGGTGTTGGATCCAATTTGGTTGATCAAACACTATAAATTTAGCAGATTCCAGTAAAACTTCAGCTATACAGTACTTTAAGGTCGCTGACAACACATCAAAAATCGAAATTGCCGTATTGAAAAGTTTTATTCGATATTTAACAGTTTTCAATCGAAATCGTAGTCACATTCCTTGTTTGCGCTATTAGCACTGTTACGGTTGTCCTCTGGGAGATGGTTCGAATAGCATCATCTTTTTAAGTGAAATATTCTGGGATTTCTGGATGACTGGATCTGCAGGTGCCAGAAACCGATGGAATACGTCATACATCTCCTTCTCACGGGTATATTATGGTAATATCTCGGAGACGATATTCTTTTTCAAGGCTCATTTTCCCTCTGTGTACTGACTGGTGAGCATTCGTCAGATGTTACCAAACTATCGTTTGGCCTAAGAAAACACTATGGAACAATCCCGATTTTGTTCAAAAGTAAAAACAAAATGTACGTAGAACAAATATGCACATCAATCAGCATAACATACAAAGAAGCGAATAATTCTCGCGCTGGTAAGCACGTTGTGCAGCTGAACAGTGCTCCTCCAGGGCACCTTCAAGACGGGTAATATTGATGTGATGACGTGACCGGTATCCAATACTGCCCACATCACCAAGTGAGGATAAAAAATAATAGTAAATCTAAGGAGACACAGGAACACTTTTGCGTTCAAACATCTGCTACGGGTCATGAAGTTCATCAGGTAAACGTCATGTTCGCTCCAACCAAGGCGTCACAAGCCCCACCCTCCTTATCAGTGACGTCAACACTCTCATCAGTGACGTCATCATCGATATGAATGACGTCATTAAGCCACGCCCCATACCCTTATTCTCCTCCATCCTTGCCATCTCCAGTCAACCACAGTCTGGAGTTTTGGGAGCCATTAATATGAAACAGTCAATTTAAAGCCAAGACGGCAGAACTAACGCAGCTGTGCTAGTTGGAAATGACAAAAAAATCCATGATAATGGAAATAGCATAGTTGTGTTTTATAATCCCTCTGTTCTCCTCCCCTCGGCTCCAGTCATAATCAGGTATTTTAGCCACCTTTAAAGTGAAACACCTGTAACGCCGGAAATGCATATCCTCCTATTTCCATCTAATGTACTATGAATTTTTTGCTTATTTTGTTGCCTGCAGATATGACATTTCTGTGTCTTTATATATTGTAATTGTATTACTATTTGAATATATATATATATATATATATATATATATATATATATGCATTTATGTCGAGGTTTGTTTTGTAAATATTATTTGTATTTTTACGCTGGGCAGGCGGAGTCTGGCTGGAGGAGGGCAGTGGAGCAGGTGTGTTGTGTGACGCTCCCGCGAGTTGCCACGCTTTCGGAGTTTGGCAGCATGTAATTGCGGTCGATGCTATGTTAGTCTCTGACATGGTGTCGCGGACGGGAAGCGTTAGCTGGCACACATCAAGAGCCCGTTTCGTCTGGAGACCGTGTTGAGAAGAAGGCGCGCCAACATCCAGCGTCTGCAACAGCGACGGCCGACAATGAGTGACTGTCGCCACCTCCTCGATCGACGACTTCAAACCTTCAATCAACCAACAAGGAAGACTGGTAGCACGTAAAGTTTTAGATCTGTATGGCAGACCTCAGTTTTTCAAACTATTTCATTAGTATCAGTAAAAATACAGCAACTTAGCATGAACCTTTGTTGCTCATGGTCCCAATTGCATTACCAAGCAGGTTCCCTTCGTTTTCCGGAATGAACGCGAGTGTCGTTGAAATTCAAACGCCAGCATTAAAGTAATATCATTCGATTTCACTGCTTTAATTTCAAGGATCAGTTAAGGTTTCATGGCCGGCTACGATATTTAGATTACACAAGCACAAATTAAGAGTGCGAGTTTTGTTACCATATTTTAGCTTACCTGTGACTGCAGCTCAGCTTGGTATGTACTAAATTTTACTATTGTTAATTGTTCAGAATCATTTAATTCAAGTTCAAAGTTAAATCTCTTATTTCTAAATTACGTAGATTCAAGTAGCTTTTGAAATGATTGTTGAGGTAGCCCAAGACTAACCTTATTTTACTGAATTTCGTAGTGCTTCAGAAACAAAGTTCACTATTAATTTCAGTCACTAAATTAACTTTCAATTTTCCAGTTTTATTAATTCTTTTGTTAAATTAAGTCAGAGTGTAGCGAAATTTATTACTTCTGACAAACATTCAGTTTTCACGCTACACGTGTCAACCTTCAGTTGCCACGCTTTTAGTGCTAATTATATGTGCGATAACCTTTCTTTTTCAGTTGCTATAGTAATTGTCCATAGGACTGGCGACCGTAATTTTCCCCAAATCTCAAATATGTAATTACCGCTAGTTAATTGTTAACGTAACGACCGCACATTTACTTTCTTTATTAACTTCACCCTTTTTCATAATTAATTTTCACCAATTTCATTTGCATTTTTCCTTTCATTTAGATGTAATCCTTTCCTCCCTCTTTACCGACAAATTAACTTCGGTGACGATTGCTTTTCCCAAATTTCCATTAGGTACACGCGGTTTAATTTTTCACTGTCATTAAGGTCAATAAGGGGGGGGGGGGGGAGGGGTTTACACACCCAATTATCACGTAGCGTTTTAGCAGCCATTAACATGAAACAGCAAATTAAAATATAAAGGCAGAGCCACTACTTTCGGAGTGCTGAAAATTGTCTGAATTTAGCACCATTTTCAAAAATATTAAAATGATCTGAATTATTAATCCAAAATTTATGTTTGCAATATTTCCACATCTAAAATCTGCCAGAAAAATATATACATGCAAACACACACACACACACACACACACACACACACACTTAGAAAGACATAATCGCAACTCAACTCAGTAAAATAGTGCAAAAAAACATTGACAACTATATATTCATTTCTCACCACACGAAACTGTTTATGGACCGTCTTGTCAGTCGCATCTGCAATTTTTATTGGAATCTGTATCGTACTCACTATGGAATACGCTCCATATGTGGGGAAAGTTTTCCAGCAGGCTAAAAATATATAGAATTTTCCATGGTACAACAAAGGCAATAAATCTTGCGTGAACTGAATGTGATATATTTTTGTCGCAAACTAAAAGGGCAGAACAATAATAGGATAGAGAAAGTAGCTGGATGTAGAAATCAAATGCCACTAAATGATTTTACAATACCTGTCACAATTTTACAAAGAAAGACTTTTTTAACAAAAGACGTAATTGTCTGACTCACAATTAAGGCAAACAAAAAATGTAACATCCCCTTTGGTGCAATCTTCATGTGCTCATTTCTTACATTTCGTCCACTGCACTACTTTTCTTTTGCATTAGATTTGGCATAACGTTGAAAGCAATAAACGAATTAACTATCTTCATTCTCTTCGTCACTTGAATGTAAGCTTTTTAACTTTTTTAGGAATTCATGTTTTAATACTGTTTACTTTTGAAGCCGGAGGGCCAGATAGCTTCATGGCCGGGATTGGCTTCAGTTGTATTATTCGCGCATAGATCTTTACACAGACGCACGAATCTCTGCTAACCTTCACTTGCCGTATTTGTGCGTTCCGTTTTGAACCGAGAGTGCAACAGCCTCTGCTTCCTCAACATCCACCAGAATTTCGTTATTAAACCATGGTGGGTCTTTTCCATCCTTTATCCACTTACTAGGCATATAACTCTACAGATCACAATTTACTCTGCTTAAACTTTGTTCATAATTCCTTTACATCCGTCTTATTGGAACTAAGTGACGCCAAATCACAAAGCGAGATGCTAATAACTGCTTATCTGTTCTCTCTACCATAAACACTCTCCTAGCCTTCTTGACTGATTCAGTAACTTATGTAATCGTAGGTGCTACAATGACATCATGAATGCTAATCCCGTTTCTATGCTGACATTGTCGATTAAGACAGGCCTTTTTGTAGCTCCAATGTCTAAGGCATTTCCATTGCGTGTGGGCTGCTGAACTAGCTACTGAAGACAATTTTCAGGATACGTGTTCAAGAGTTTTTCGCATGATTGTCTGTCTGTATCCCCCGTAATGAATCCGTAGACACGTCTGTCTATACTCGGCAGATTGAAATCGCCTCTAGCTAGTACTGCATGATCTAGGTATTTACGGGCTATTGACCGTAGACTTTCTTTGAATGACTCTAGAACAGCAGAATCGGGTGGCCGGTAAAAACAGCCAAAACAATTAACTTGGTTTGACCTACACCTGTTATACACGGCCAGATCACTTCATTGTCACACTCAACTTTGACCTCAATAGAGAAAATATTTTTGTCAACTCCCCCTCCTACGGCATCTAATCTGTCTTTTCGATATACGTTCCACGACTTGCTAAATATCTCAGAGCTTTCCATTTCGGATTTTAGCCAGCTCACGGTCCCAATAATAATATAAGCGTGAGAAATTTCCTGAAGGGCAGTAAATTCGAGAAATTTATAACGAATACTTCGGCAGTTTACTGATGAAATTGTGGCGGTCTAGGGGTCTTTATTCTGAACACGGTCTGACTTCCCTTGCTGCATACCGACTAGGGACAGTTCACTGATAGAATTGCGACAGTCGAGGCGTCTTAACTCTGAACACCTTTTGCCATCCGTTGCAGAGCACCTCAAACTACTGCCTATCCTAAAAGCCCCTCATGTACAGGGTTATTACAAATGATTGAAGCGATTTCACAGCTCTACAATAACTTTATTATTTCAGATATTTTCAAAATGCTTTGGACACACATACAAAAACTCAAAAAGTTTTTTTAGGCATTCACAAATGTTCGATATGTGCCCCTTTAGTGATTCGGCAGACATCAAGCCGATAATCAAGTTCCTCCCACACTCGGCGCAGCATGTCCCCATCAATGAGTTCGAAAGCATCGTTGAAGCGAGCTCGCAGTTCTGGCACGTTTCTTGGTAGAGGAGGTTCAAACACTGAATCATTCACATAACCCCACAGAAAGAAATCGCATGGGGTTAAGTCGGGAGAGCGTGGAGGCCATGGCATGAATTGCTGATCATGATCTCCACCACGACCGATCCATCGGTTTTCCAATCTCCTGTTTAAGAAATGCCGAACATCCTGATGGAAAGATGAAGTCGGCGCTGTCGGTCTCCAGTTGTGGCATGAGCCAATTTTCCGCGGGCTACGCGTGAAACTTGCCCGCACGCGTTCAACCGTTTCTTCGCTCACTGCAGGCCGACCCGTTGATTTCCCCTTACAGAGGCATCCAGAAGCTTTAAACTGCGCATACCATCGCCGAATGGAGTTAGCAGTTGGTAGATCTTTGTCGAACTTCGTCCTGAAGTGTCGTTGCACTGTTATGACTGACTGATGTGAGTGCATTTCAAGCATGACATACGCTTTCTCGGCTCCTGTCGCCATTTTGTCTCACTGCGCTCTCGAGCCATCTGACGGCAGAAACCTGAAGTGCGGCTTCAGCCGAACAAAACTTTATGAGTTTTTCTACGTATCTGTAGTGTGTCGTGGCCATATGTCAATGAATGGAGCTACAGTGAATTTATGAAATCGCTTCAATCATTTGTAATAGCCCTGTACTTTCCGCAAGTACTCTCCTCGCGAGAAGCCGCTTCTTTTGTTTAGTGCCCCCTGACCTATCAAAGGGAGTCCTGCAAATCCCGAAACGATAACGCAGGTCTTGAAATCTGCAGCCAAGACCGTCATAGAGTCGACGAATCCTTTGGTTCAGACCATTCGCTCAGCTCCAAACCAAAGGACGGCGATCAACTCTGGGAACGATGCTGCAATTTGCGAGCTCTGCTTTCGCCCCACGCCAGCAGTGTTCACCACCTCCGCCAAAAGCCTGTACGGACCGAGGATCGCCTCAGATCCCATGCGACAGACGTCGTCGGTGCCGACGTGAGCCACGATACAACAGACGGGCGTATGATACTGTCACTGGTTGTGTAGGATTTAAGTAAAGTAGTGTCGACCGGTAATTGTCAGAGTCCTACAAGGAGTACTGAAGTCCATGGACGTTATCCGCACACTGCACTCCTCTCTTGATTGCTACTACAGCGCTATTTATTGTTTGAGGAGTGTACGAGCCTCTGTAGGTTTTCTATTTATACGAGGGCAGTTCAATAAGTAATGCAACACATTTTTTTTCTGTAACAGGGGTTGTTTTATTCAGCATTGAAATACACCAGGTTATTCCCCAATCTTTTAGCAACAACACTGTTTTTCTACGTAATCTCCATTCACTGCTACGGCCTTACGCCACCTTGAAATGAGGGCCTGTATGCCTGCACGGTACCATTCCACTGGTCGATGTCGGAGCCAACGTCGTAATGCATCAATAACTTGTTTGCAACGCACATCCGTTACAGACGCCATTTTAATAGCTCCGTACAGCGCTGCCACCTGTCGGAAGTCAATCATCCGCGTAGTGCCTCCCACGGATTGCGTCCTTCAGTGGGCCAAACATATGGAAATCCGACGGTGCGAGATCGGGGCTTTAGGGTGCATGAGGAAGAACAGTCCACTGAAGTTTTGTGAGCTCCTCTCGGGTGCGAAGACTTGTGTGAGGTCTTGCGTTGTCATGAAGAAGGAGAAGTTCGTTCAGATTTTTGTGCCTACGAACACGCTGAAGTCGTTTCTTCAATTTCTGAAGAGTAGCACAATACACTTCAGAGTTGATCGTTTGACCATGGGGAAGGACATCGAACAGAATAACCCCTTCAGCGTCCCAGAAGACTGTAACCATGACTTTCCCGCTGAAGGTATGGCTTTAAACTTTTTCTTGGTAGGGGAGTGGGTGTGGCGCCACTCCATTGATTGCCGTTTTGTTTCAGGTTCGAAGTGATGAACCCATGTTTCATCGCCTGTAACAATCTTTGACAAGAAATTGTCACCCTCAGCCACATGACGAGCAAGCAATTCCGCACAGATGGTTCTCCTTTGCTCTTTATGGTGTTCGGTCAGACAACGAGGGACCCAGCGGGAACAAACCTTTGAATATCCCAACTGGTGAACAATTGTGACAGCACTACCAACAGAGATGTCAAGTTGAGCACTGAGTTGTTTGATGGTGATCTGTCGATCATCTCGAACGAGTGTGTTCGCACGCTCCGCTATTGCAGGAGTCACAGCTGTGCACGGCCGGCCCGCACGCGGGAGATCAGACAGTCTTGCTTGACCTTGCGGCGATGATGACACACGCTTTGCCCAACGACTCACCGTGCTTTTGTCCACTGCCAGATCACCGTAGACATTCTGCAAGCGCCTATGAATATCTGAGATGCCCTGGTTTTCCGCCAAAAGAAACTCGATCACTGCCCGTTGTTTGCAACGCACATCCGTTACAGACGCCATTTTAATAGCTCCGTACAGCGCTGCCACCTGTCGGAAGTCAATGAAACTATACGAGACGAAGCGGGAATGTTTGAAAAATATTCCACAAGAAATTTCCGCTTTTTCAACCAAAATTGGCCGAGAAAAAAAATGTGTTGCATTACTTATTGAACTGCCCTCGTACTAGCGGGGACTATTATACAGTAGCCATGTCCTGTATTCGTAACGCAGAGTACATCGTTATGCGCTCACTTTATTAATCAATACCAAGGAACGAGTTGTACCATAATCAAAAGGCTGAGAATCGGCAGCAACTATTCTCATGGTGCTTATAATGTAACATACACTACGTGACCAGAAGTTAACAGAATACCATTTAGTGGACATTAATGTGAGTTACGTCCACTTTCCGCCTTTATGACGGCTTCGACTCCACTGGGAACACTTTCAGTCAGGGTCCGAATGTCTATGGCAGTCCATTACTCCTGAAGAGCCGGAACCAGGGAAGGTAATGATGTTGGAGCTGAGTTCGGGAATGCAGTCGACGTTCTCCCTCGCCCAAAGGCGTTCCACTGGTTTCAGTTAGGGACACGGGACAGGTCAGTCCAGTTCAGGAGTGTAATTGTGCACAAGCCACTGTCTCAAAGACGCTGCTCTTTGACGGAATGCATTGTCATTTTGATACAAACACTGCCTCCGAACTGCTCCTCTACTGTAAGCAATAAACAATGCTGCAAAATACTTTCGCATACTTATACATTTAGCGTTTTCTTAAGCGCAACAAGGCGACCACACCCTAACCGCTAAAAGCACCCCCATACCGTGACACCAACATTTCCAGACTTCTCTTTTGGCAATAAACGTGATGGCAGGCATTCTCCAGACACAAACTCATAGGACTGATAGCTGATTAATCACTCCAAATCGCTCGCTTCCAGTCATCCACTGTGCAGTACTGTTATCTTCACACCATCTTTACCGTCGCTTTGTACTGACTAAAGGAAGTGTGGCTTATCAAGCTGCGACGTTGAACCCCCTGTGGCCTGAATGCATGCACTGATGCCGTTGGAGTGGTCATCATAAAGCCAATGTATCCCTTCCCGAGGCAGTCTGGCCCGCAACTACTGCAAATGGTCCTTGACATCCTGGATGTTATCACTGGACCATAAATGACGTCTAGCTTGGTTCCGCAAATGTTCTATCGGGGACGGATCTGGGGATCTTGCGGGTCTGTGGAGTATCTCAACAACATTATTAGATACACGTGCCGAGAGTGGGCGACCATTGTTCAAATGGCTTTAAGCACTATGGGACTTAACATCTGAGGTCATCAGTCACCTAGACTTAGAAGTACTTAAACCTAACTAACCTAAGGACATCACACACATCCAAGCCCGAGGCAGGATTCGAACCTGCGACCGTAGCAGGCAACAATTGTCCTGTATAAAATTCCACCACGATACTGTCGCATGAGAGATAACACACTAGGTAACGGTATGTCCGTGACGTACCATTGGCAGCCCGAGATCCCTCATATGGATATGGTCTCTGTTCTTTCGGTCATGTCCAAAAGAACTGACACCATATCGATATAAGTATAGGGTTCTGGCAATACCGGCCATGACCTTCTTCTTCTGTGCGGATGCACACATATTCCCCGAACTCTTACGGGACTTTGTAAGAATGTCTTCCACGAGTAATGAATGTGTTCGGGTGGGACACTACGAATGTAGTGTGTGGACATACTCGGTGAGATTGTGGGTCTCGCGGGAGGCGTGCGCGGGGGAAGTCCCTGCCGTCGCGCTATTCATCTGTGTCCTCGAAGGCTTAGATGGATAGAGCGTCTGCCATGTAGGCAGGAGATCCCGGGTTCGAGTCCCGATCGGGATACACATTTTTCACCTGTCCCCGTTGGTATATATCAACGCCCGTCAGCAGCAGTAGGTATTAAAATTAATTCTAAATTCGAGTTCCCTCAGTCTTACCAGGCATGACCCGATGTAATACCCTATGGCTCCCCACATCGCGACGTCAGGAGTAACATCACTGTACCTCTCCAAAACATTAGAAAATTGGGACCTTTCCACAGGCCGGCGCCAATGATGATCACTCGGGTTAGTGGAGAAACGCGATTCATCACTGAACACAATGCGACGTCATTCAATAACAGTAGACATTTCTGGTCGCATCAGCGCTCCGAACTCCGCCGTTTGTGTTCTGGTGTCAACGGCAGCGTACGCATGGGTGGGTAATCCCATAATCCGACTGCTGCTAGTCTCCAAACAGTGATGAGGGATGACAGATAATGCTGAAAGGAGTGCATCACTTGTTCTCGGATAGCAGGAGCAGATGAGAAGGAGTTATGACGTACCATGTCTGGTAACAAACTAAACACAGGCAACATTAACAACCTCTGGTGGCAGTTTCACCTGTAACAGAGAATAACTAACAACTTACAAACCCGCTGACGGGTTGTAGATGTGTGAAATTACATTGACATCCGACCGTACCTTATGGGTGTACCATTCTTTTTGTCAGACACTGTGTAATTCTTCTTCAGTCCTAGTGATTCTCTCTTTTCTTGCCAATCATTTAATCTGTTTTCGTTTATGAATTTCCTAAGATTGGCTATAGGAAAGATTCAAGCACCAGAGAGGCATTTCTGACGTTACACTTGATAATGGAAAGCAAGACTGCAGAAAGATCAGGATAAATTGATTTTATTGGTCGTCCTGCAAAAAGCGTTCCACGATATAAAATGGTGCAAAATATTCAAAATTCTTAGAATAAAAGTAGTATGTTATGGGTAAAGACGGGTAATACACAATACGAACAAGAATAAGGGAACAATAAAACTGGAAGACCAAGAACGGAGTGTGCGGCTTAGAAAGGGTAAAAGGCTGGGATCCAGTCTGTTCTCTCTGCTGTTCAATCTATATATCGAAGAAGTAAGAGAAAGATTCAAGAGTGGGATTAATATTTAGGGTGAAAACATATCAATTATAAGACCTGCTGTTAAGAAGAATTAGCGGATCTGTTCAACTGAATGAACATTCTAATGAGTACAGAACGTGGACTGGGAGTAAACTGAAGAAAGATGGAAGTAATGAGATGTAGGTGAAATGAGAATACCGAGAAGCTTAACATCAAAAGTGGTGATCGCGAAGTAGAAGTTAAGGAATTCTGCTACAGTGGAAGCAAAATTGCCCTTGGTGGACGAAACAAGGACATAAGAAGCAGACTAGCACTGGCAAACCATTGCCAAGAGAAGTCTACTTGCATCAAACATAGGTCATAATTTGAGGAAGAAATTTCTAGGAAGGTAGTGAGTCATGAACTCTGGGAAAGCCGCAACACAAGAGAATCAAAGCATTTGAGGTACGCTGCTGTAGAAGAACGTTGAAAATTACGTGGAATGATAAGGTAAGGGATGAGGAGCTTTTCTGCAGAAAATCAGGAAATGACCTCCATGGAACCTGAGGGAGCCCTAGAGGATAAAAATTGTAAGGAAAGAGAGAGAGATGGGAACACTTTCAACAAATAATTGAGGATGTAGGATGCAAGCGCTACTTTGAGATGAAAAGGTCAACATAGGAAAAGATATCATGGCGGGCTGCAAAATCGGTTTTTACTATTTTTACTGTCTCTTGGTACTTCTTTTGTATAGTTTTTGAAGAGTTTAATTTCTTTAGATAACCTTAAAGCCGAAATTAATTGTTCCTTATTATGTGATGTCAACGGCACTCTCCTCGGAGGAGATTAGTATTTCCATTAGGAGAGAGATGCGAGCTGACCACGCCCGTGCGGCTCTGTGACCCACTGAGAGACAATGGGGGGCCCGAGCGACGCGCCCCTCCCACAGATAGCGAGATAATGACGAACCAGGCGTGCGTGCCCTGTCGCCGGCACCTTTTACTAGCCAGAGTACCGCTTCTCGGCTGGAATACAATATTACTCAATGAAATTCCTCTCCAGAGACATTGTCGCAGGAAGGTTTTGTTATTGAATGTAAACTCGCTTTGAGGAAAATTATGTGTCAGGAATAAAGTGGTATACACGCAAACCAATGACATTGCCAGACTCAAGTACATTCCAGAGCTTCACGGAACAGAAGTGCTATTAGTTTTTGGTAATGGTTTCCATTGTCTCCTTCGTGATCGCTATTTAGCTTTCATATTTCACATTCATTTTAATTCATTTCAAGTTAGTTTTCCTACAGACTCACTTGGTGAATGAAAATCTACTATTTATTCTTTTATATTTCTGTTCAATTTTTATTTCATTATTATCTGCACGCCATTCACTGCCACGTATTTACCAATGTACTCTCACCACATGTGGAACTGTTAGATATACTGCAGAAATCAAAGAACATGAGTTCGTATTTGTAAGAAAAGCAAGTAAAAAATAAATAAATAAAGAGTGAAATCACCTGACCACCCTCCATAACCGTAGCTGAGAATTTACAACCTGCCATCCATGAACTTTCTGATCCGAAATAAACGGGGGCTGTTGTGCTAACCTCAAGGCTGCTAAGGACAAGTATGGCCTAGAATGTAGAAGAGACAGTAGAGACAATGCCTTGTAAGAAACGCTGTGAAAGGTTTTTTCATCCGAAATTTCTCTTCCAAGCTGTGGAAAAGGCTTTCGCTCCGTTTTCTCCTTCTCCGTCACGAATAATTTACAGAAATCTTAACGACTGATGTTCGGGCCAGTGATTCTACGTATTTCATTACAATGTATTTAGCCGGGACAACATATTAAACGCCGATCTCCCATCCACACACGGCTAACTCGACTTCCACAGACAAATTTACTTAGTTACTCGGGGAACTTATCTGCCTATTGTGGTGTAAGGGACTCGTTGTCTCCGATGGTCCTTTACGAAACAATTCCATTTTGTTCGAATCCTTACCTCCATTTATCTTTGTATCTGTACTGCGCTGAAAATATGTAAACAACAGAACAAATGTCAGCGGTATTCGCTGTGTTACTAGTTTGAAAGCAAATATATTCCATTCACTCAACGTACTCATGTTAATCGATGTAATGTGCAATGTTACTACTCGCCCTCAAGCTTGCATTCACTACTGCAAGATTCTATCTCGGGTTTGTTTCTCTAACAGTGTCAGTTACACGTTAACAGTGATACACGCTGGTACTGACAGATTTAATGGCGAAGTGTTGGCAGATGTGCACCTCGTGTACCGGTTCACTGAATGCTGTGGGACACCGATGCAAAGACACGTTGCGGAGCTGTTTCCTCAGCGCCGGTAACCATTTACCAGGACGCAGAATCGAAGATAAAGGCCGTGCGAGCTATGTCAGAACACCCGATAACAAACGGAATGTGTTACACGCATTTAGTTACAATCGTGGCACCATTAGTCATCGCGTTGCACGAGGTCTGAACCCAAGCCTAACAACACTTTTGGGAATCATACATAAAGAAAAACTGGACACGTATCGTCGGTACTGGTGGTAGTCATTTCACTCTGCGCAGGATGCAAATTGGTTCATAAACTAATGGTCGGAAAACGACAGATTTCCTGGTTTCACGTCGCTTTTAGACGAAACCATGTTTACAAGGGAGGGAACGTTCAACACATGGAATAACCATATGCATGATGATCTCAATACATGACCACTGACAAGTCAGTTCTACCAACAAAAGTCCGTTATGAATGTACAGGAGGATATTGTCAACGATGACGAGTTCGGACCTTATATACGTCTGGATCATGTGTAAAACGTTCCATCTACGTCTTCAACTTCTGTGGTCCTGGAATCCTCAGTAGCGTGTATATCACACTGCGTCTACAATTGCTACTTTGGGACTGTCTAATCACAACTGAATAAAACACAGTTTTTGTGCCACACCCATTTCGCTTTTATTGTTTCCAAAGACGACCCGCCGGCCGGTGTGGCCGTGCGGTTCTAGGCGCTTCAGTCTGGAACCGCGTGATCGCTACGGTCGCAGGTTCGAATCCTGCCTGGGGCTTGGATGTGTGTGATGTCCTTAGGTTAATTAGATTTAAGTAGTTCTAAGTTCTAGGGGACTGATGACCACAGATGTTAAGTCCCATAGTGCTCAGAGCCATTTGAACCAAGCCATAGAAGACCCAGTGTCTTAGAATAAGTACATATTTTTGTTTATACTATTTAGCTCGTATTTAGGACATTGTTTAATATATACAGGGGTACAAAGTTTGGCACTTTTTGCTGTACTGCTCCACTTACAGTTTTCATTGGTGCTTATCTACGTGTGCTCTTCTTTTTTTATGGCTGTTCTTCGTCTACTTACTGACATTTGAAATTTCGTTTTCACACTTCAAAGCACTTGGAATTGAGCCTCTTTTTGTTGTTATGTTTTGGATGGTGTTGCTACTGTCAAATGCTATTGCCAAACATTGAATGTTTCCAGATAGAGATATTCACTCTGCAGCGGAGTGAGCGCTGATACGAAACTTCCTGGCCGATTAAAACTGTGTGCTGGACCGAAAGTCTAACTCGAGACCTTTGCCTCTCGCGGGCAAGTGCTCTACCAGATGAGCTACCCAAGCACGACTCAAGCCCCGTCGTCATAGCTTTACATCTGTCAGTACCTCGTCTCCTACCTTCCAAACTTCACAGAAGCAAGATTCGCGGGAGAGGAATACACAAATGTAAATGTGAAAAACTGTGATGCAGTACACGTAGGCATGACATGAAAGAACTTTTAAACAGGGTAAAAGGTTCGCATTAGGTGTTAGAAGCATGAAACGTTCCGTTCCGAATTCTTAGACCACTTAAAACACCACGACATGGAACAAGATATAAAAATAATCAGAATAAAGAAAACCACAAGAAAGGGCTTATACCAATAAAAGAGGACTACCGCATCCAGAGAGCCAGTTTTGAAAACCAACTTGTCTCAAATGGCCAGATACATGTCAATACAGACTCTCTATGTCCATACAGACTCTCTACTAAATTTGTTAAAAGAATTGATAAGATAAAAAAATTAAAAGAAAACTCAGTCTGCCCATACAGACATAATACAAAAAATAGACACACACACACACACACACACACATATATATATATATATATATATATATATATATATATATATATATATACATGGGTGTCAGGAGGATAAGTGCACATGTTTTTGTAGATGACTGAGGTCAGTCTACAGAACAACGTTACATCATCTGATTGGTTAGTACCTTCAAGTATGAGTGGTGCAAGCAAGCTGTAAACTGCTATTTTTCCCTAGGCAGCAGGTCAGTTATTGAAGTGTAGATGCATATGCGAAAAAAAAGGGAAGACTATACTGACAGGTGTCGTCTTGCTTGTGGAGCAGTTACGACGCTGTAGAAAACATCAAGTAGTGTAGTCAATAGACAGTTTGTGATAATATTTAGAAGACACCTGTTATAATTTTTAAATGGAACAATTCCTATTGACACTAACAGACTAAAAAGAGGATAAATTAGAATTTCAGTGGTGTTTGCTACAGGATTCTGGTGCTAGTCGCTTACGAGACATCGTATTTGGAAAGATCCCACACCAACACTTGTACAATGCCTGTCGGAGCACACAGTAAAGTCCAACACAAGTGCATACAGTGGTTATATGGATTCTGACCACTAACTAGACAACTGACAATCACAGGTTGTGTTCAAAATGACCACTGGCAGCAGCAATACGCGATCCAATCTGACTGCTGCACACGTGCTAGCATTTCAAAGGAAATGTCCGATCAGGCTGCAGTAATATGTCGTTTCGTATCATCGCCTGCAGTTGGTATGTCCGTGTGGACAGCGTCTTTTAGATCCCCCCTACAGAAAAAAGACTAGAGCGGTCAAATTCTGATTCTCTGCGTCCAATCCAATGATTAGGAAACAACTGTTGAAGACTTGCCGTAGTACTTCATGCACTATGGGCGAGACAGATATCATGTTTGTATTACAGATTCCTTCTAGTTTGCTGAGGAACGTCTTCTAGAATCTGTGGAAGATGGTTTTTTGGGAGGTCGCGACACTTGTGCGCATTTAGGTGTTCCCTCTACGAAAAAAGAGCCTAAGAGCTGATGATTCACGGTCCCACACCACACGTTTACACTTCATGGACGCTGACGTTCCACCTGCCGAAGGCACCGTGCATTGTCAGCTGACAAATAGTGCTTGTTTCAGCGTTTTACCAGATCATGTTTGGTAAATGTGGGTTTATCACTAAACAAGATACGTGATTCATCTTTAGTATCCTGTCTTAATGCTCGTGTTCCAGAGGTTAAAGTGATTCTCATAATCGTTTCCATGCAGATCTTGATGGAGAGAAATGTGATAGGCTTGGAACCAATGTCGCTGGAGAACGCGTAGGGCACTGGCCTGACAAGTGCTGCGTCCTTGTACAATTGCGCCGGAAGTAACGTGCGGATCAACTGAAACAGCAGCAAGAATATTAGTTTCCCTTCTTCCGTCGTCACTTGTTTCCTCCTGTTACATTGTATGGTTGTTATACTACTATTTTCACGTAACTGGTTGAAGAGGCTGAAAACTAATTGCCGAGTTGTTGCCGCCTCTTGGGATATCTTTTGCATACACCGTACATGATCGTACTGACTATCAAATCACAGTGAACCCAAGATACTCACAAGTACACTGTAATTATGAACATAACAACGTCGCGCTTAGGAAATCAACAGGTTGAATGGCACAAACAAGAGTCCGTTTGGCAACTTTTCAAAGTACGATATCTCGTAAATGACCCGCACTAGCATCTTGACATTTTAGTTTAGCATAGGCATTGTTCCATTTAAGAAATTGTCCATTTCCGCAAATTTGCGGTGCAGTTTGTAGATGGTTCACCTGTCTTCCTAATCCCTAATCGTAACAAAACAAATACTAGTTCTCTCTCTCTCTCTCTCTCTCTCTCTCTCTCTCTCTCTCTCTCTCTCTCACACACACACACACACACACACACACACACGAAAAGATTACTGATATCGCGAGAACTCGTTCAACAGTTGGCAATAACATTTGACAGCTGGCAACACTATATCAAACATAACATTAAAATGAGTGTTCACTTCCTAGTGTAGTGAAGTGTGATTGCGAAATTTCAAATGATAGCAGACGACGAACAACCGCAACAAAGGAACAAGAACACATATAGATCAGCAACCACAATATTTGTAGGTAGAACTTTACATTATTACTTTAACCGATATATAAGAAGTCTTTAACGTAACTTAAATAATATAGACAGAAATACCTACACACTCCAGGCCACCTGCGATCTAGGGCTAGCGTATTTCATTAATAATCAAAACGACCTCGGTACCGTGTTAGAACCTCGCCATAGCTTAAATTTTGCAAAAAAAGACATCAGCGGTGGCGGCCTAAGACTTCCGGCATAGGAAGTCAACCTTATTCAGCCAACGGCCCTATCAAAGAAGACGGTAGAGCTAACAGAGGTGTAGGGTACTCTCTTGCCCTCGGGGTGGGAAACCATCTATAGAGACGGAAGAATCAGTAATGACCAACGGTACGAGGGCGCACAAGGCAGTGTAAACCACTGCATAAAAGACATCTATCTGGAGGACATGTGGCCTGTAATTGAAAAAGTGTCATAATGATACCTCCATTTGCAAAATATTCCGGACTAGCCCCCAATCGGATCTCCGAGAGGTGACTGCCAAGGGAGAGGTGATACTGAGTAAAAGATTGAATAAACAGCGCAAGGGTCACGTTCTACGACTCTGGGCATGCAATGTCAGCATGTTGAACGTGGCAGTGAGGCTAGAAAATTTGGATTTCTGGTCAGACGCTTATAGGGTGAGATCAAGAGCAGCCGAAAATGGTATAACAAGAGGATTTGTTGTGAATAGGAAGTTAGGCCAGAAAGTGAGTTACTGTGTACAGTTCAGTCATAGAGTTGTTCTCATCAGAATCGACAGGAACCAACACCGACAACAATAGTTCGGGTATACATGCCGACGTCGGAAGCCGAAGATGAAGAAACAGAGAAATTAAATGAGGATATTTATTAAACGGATAATTCAGCACATAAACGGAGATGAAAATATAATAGTCACGGGGGATTGGAATGCGGTCATTTGGGAGCGAGTAGAAGAAAATATTAGGAGAATATGGACTTTGTACAAGGAATGAGGGAGGAGAAAGACTAACTGAGTTCTGCAAAAAAAATTCGGCTAATAGTAGCAAATACTCTGTTCACGAATCACAAGCGGAGGAGGTATACTTGGAAAAAGCCTGGAGATACGGGAAGATTTCAGTTAGATCAGACCATGGTGAGGGAGAGATTCTGAAATTAGATTATGAAACGTACCCAGGAGCAGATACAGACTCAGATTACAACATAGTAGTGATGAAAAATAGGCTGAAGTAGGAAGAATTAAAATGCAAAGAAATGGGATACGGAAGTACTAAGGAATAACGACATACGATTGTAGTTCTCTAAGGCTATAGATATAGAAATAAAGAATGGCTCAGCAGGCAGTACAGTTAAAGAGGAATAAACTCTCTAAAAAGGACAATCAAAGAAGTTGGAAAGAAAAACTTTCGTGCAAAGAAACTGACTGGGAAGAAACTTCATCGACCAACTTCAGTTGGTCGATGAAGAAGAAAGTACAAAAGTGTCCAGGGGTACTCAGGGACACAGAAATAAATGTCACTTAAGAATAAAACAAATAGGAAGTGGCTACATGAAAAATATGAAGAAATTGAAAGTGGAATAATGCTAAGAAGGAGTAGCTCAGCGTATAGAAAAGTCAAAACAACCTTCGCTGAAATTAAAAACAACTGTAGTAACATTAAGAGTGCAATGGGATCTCCACTGTTAAATCCAGAGGAGAGAGCGGATAGGTGGAAAGACTAAATTGAAGGCTCTATGAGGGGGAAGACTTGTCTGATGACCTGACAGGAGAAGAAACAGGAGCCGATATAGGAGAAATACGGGAGTAGTGTTAGAATAAAAATTTAGAAGAGCTTTGGAAGGCTTCAGATCGAATAAAGCGGAAGATACAGATAACATTTACTCAGAATTTCCAAAAGCATTGGGTGGAGTGCCAAACAAACGACTATTCACGGTAGTGTGTAAAATGTGTGAGTCTGGTGTTGTAGCATCTGACCTCCGGAGAAATATAGTCTACACAACGTCGAAGATTCTAAATGCTGATAAGTGCGAGAATTACCGTACAATCGCTTAACAGCTCATTCACTCTAGCTGCTGACAAGAATAATATACAGAAGAATGGAAAAGGAAATTGAGGATGTGTTACATGAGGATCAGTTTGGCTTTAGGAAAGATAAAGGCGCCAGAGAGATAGTCCTGACGTTGCGATTGATAGTGGAAGCAAGACTGAAGAAAAATCAAGATACCTTCATAAGATTTATCAAAAATGGCTCAAATGGCTCTGAGCACTATGGGACCCAACATCTTAGGTCATAAGTCCCCTAGAACTTAGAACTACTTAAACCTAACTAACCTAAGGACATCACACACACCCATGCCCGAGGCAGGATTCGAACCTGCGACCGTAGCAGTCCCGCGGTTCCGGACTGCAGCGCCAGAACCGCTAGACCACCGCGGCCGGCATAAGATTTATCGACCTCGAAAAAGCGTTCGACAATGTCAAATGGTTCAAGATGTTCGAAATTCGGAGAAAAATGGGACTGTGCTATAGGGAAAGATGGGTAATGGGTAATTTACAAATATACAAGAGCGAAGACGGAATAATAAGAGCAGAAAACCGAGAACGAGTTGCTTGGATTAAAAAGATTGCGAGACAGCGATGTAGTCTTTCGCCCCTACTGTGCCTTCTAAACATAGAAGAAGCAATGACGGAAATAAAATACAGGTTCGAGAGTATAATTAATATTCAAGGTGAAAGGATAGCAATGATGAGATTTGCTGATAACATTGCTATCCTCAGAGAGAGTGTAGAAGAATTACAGGATCGGCTGAATGGAATGGACAATCTAATAAACACAGAATATGGGTTGAGAGTAAATCGAAGAAAGAAAGAAAGGAGCAATGAGAAATGGCAGAAACGAGAACAGCGAGGAACTTAAAATCAGGATTGGTGATCACGAAGGAGATGAAGTTAAGGAATTCTGCTACGTGGACAGCAAAGTAACCCATGATGGACCGAAAATGGATGACGTAATAAGCAGACCTAGCACTGGTTAAGAGAAATATGGTAGTATCGAACATAGGACTTGATCTGAGAAAGAAATGGTATGGTAGTGAGACATGGACATGGGAAAACGGAAAAGAAGAGAGTTGAAACATTTGAAATGTTGTGACGCAAAAGAATATTGTAGGTGGACTGATACGGTAAGAAATGAGATCAGTAAGTGTGTAAGACAGTCGATGGTGCCTCTCTGTGTACGCTACTGTGGTAAAGGTGGTCAGTATTTTAACAATACCTGTAGGTTAACTATTCCACATTATTTCATTCTGTAATGTACCCTGACCAAACAGATATCACTCACCGCAATGTAAAGTGTACGTGTTTCGTCTGGGGCAATTGGATTATGTATTTTTGATTGCATATTACAAGCGTTCCACTGTTATGAAGGCGTTTCCACAGAAATAAAAGTAACTGAGAGAACGAACAGAATAAATCATAATCGCATTATTGCCTTTTAAAGAGCCACCGGTTCCTTTATTAAATATTCAGGAAGAATCTCTGAACAACATCAAAACATTTTTCCGGGGTTTTATGCTGTATATTCTGAGAAAAGACACGTTGACGGCAACTAAGCGTTTGAAATCAGGACTCGAACACGCGACCTACGATTTACATCGACCCGAAATGACGTACGTCGGCGCCACGTCCTTCGCTCGCAGCAGTAGGCTGCAGCGTCGACTGGAAGATTAATGCGAACAAACGAGCCAGTCTGCCAATCTCGCGACCAGAAACGCTCCGAACGCCATTGTAGTCGCAGCTACACAGTTTTATAAATAGATCATGAAATTCAAATGAGCCAGTAGTGCGCCCTTCACCAAGCTCATATCAGATGTCCTTAATGTAGTGCTTATGCTTGAACCGTTTCATTTGCGGGCCGTTCCGTTGTTCTGCGGTAGTTGGCGCCAGCAGCGGTGTGTGAATTCCTCACTGCTGAAGAAATTACGTCGACTGAAATCCATCGACGCTTTCTAAAGGTGTATGGAGACCATACAATAGACGAGAGCAATGTGACGCCGTGGGTAAGACATTTTCAGGTTGGTGGTGGTGGTGGTAACTTCCCGTGGGACCAAATTGCTGATGTCATCAGTCCCTAGGATTACACACTACTTAGTCTAACTTAAACTAACTTTTACTAAGGAAAACACACACACCAATCGTCGAGGGAGGACTCGAATCGATCCTCCGACGGGTGGAGCCGCACGAGGCGTGGAAGGTGCGCAATGAAGAGCTTCTTGATCAACTTAACCGTGCTGATCGGCTAATAACGACAAGAGAACAGTGTGCAAAGCTGAATGTCACCTGTAATTCCTTGGAAACAATGTTGGAACTTCTTGGCTTCCGCAAAGTCTGTGAGACATGGGTCCCACGGATGCTTACAAAAGAACAAAATCTCATGGAATGGAAATTTATTGCAACCTGCTGGACCAATATCAAGCTGAAGGTGACAATTTCCTGAATAGCATCGTCACCGGAGATGAAACTTGGTGCCACCAATATGAGCCGGAATCCAAAAGACAGTCCATGGAATGGAGACATGCGAATTCTCCATCAGAGAAGAAATTTAAGACACAGCCGTCTACAGGCAAAGTGCTGTGTCTTCTGGGTTAGCTAGGCTGTGGTTCTTTTGGATGACCCGAAGCCTGGAGAAACTGTCAGTTCAGCACGCTACAAGATGACACTGACTAAGATGAAAGCCCGACTTTCCACGGTAATTCCAGAGCAGAAAATCAACTTTCACAAGCAACATGTTAACGCCAGGTGCCACAGCAGTTTTGAGGACACTCAGCTCATTGCAAAGTTCGACTGGACCGCCCTACCACATCCACCGCATAGTCCCGATTTAGCGCCTTCAGACTTCATCTCCTTCTGCCTCTGAAAGATGGACTACGTGGCTAACATTTTCAAGACTCTGACGCTGTTGTCAATGATGTGTTGGCAGAAGAGCAAACACCGTGTAGCTAGAGGAGGCCGAAATGCACGCGTTAAGCTCACGCAGACTGGCGTGAGGTCTGGAACAGTTAAGGGACTTGATAGTAGCAATTAAAGTACGTAGTTGATGTAATACTTAACTTTATTCCATAACTGGTGAACATCGCTCTTGTTGATACATTATATAATCTCAATATAAACTGGTAATGGCGCCTTGCTAGGTCGTAGCAAATGACGTAGCTGAAGGCTATGCTAACTATCGTCTCGGCAAATGAGAGCGTATTTGTCAGTGTAGCTTCGCTAGCAAAGTCGGCTGTACAACTGGGGCGAGTGCTAGGACGTCTCTCTAGACCTGCCGTGTGGCGGCGCTCGGTCTGCCATCACTGACAGTGGCGACACTCGGGTCCGTCGTATACTAGCGCCGCGGCCGATTTAAAAGCTACCACCTAGCAAGTGTGGTGTCTGGCGGTGACACCATAGTCAAAGCCTCAGCTGGTTCCGATTTTTACAAGAGCGGCGTGCAGCCTCTGGTTCGTCGTTGGCAAAAGTGCATAACGAATTGTGGTGACTATGTGGAAGAATGACAAGCTGTAGCTGAAATACTGCTTGGTTTAGCCGTGCTGTTGTGATTTATGTATCTCCTGTAGTTTTCATGAACAAAAGTAGGAGGCATTAGTGTCGAAACTACCCTCGTATGTTTCTCATTCAAAGATACAACGCACCATCCGTATGAAACTGCTCTTATGAATAGCAGTGTGTGATTAATCTATAACTTAATCATTGTCAGTGGTATTTTTATCTACTAGCAGTAACGTAAATGTTGAAATCTTTTGTCTGCGGATGCCCATCATAGTTTTTAAACATAAACTGTTCGGACTTTTCTACGGTGAATTTCTGTGCATTTCGTGATGGTTACTTAAAGCAGGTATCATTTTCTCTTTTTATACATAACCAGCAGCAAACACGTAAAACAACGACTGCTATATTTAGACGGCTCAAGGAGGTCTACAGAATTCAAATTTGTTGACCGTGTATCTTTTTTCTGTACGTTCACTGCTCACAGTTTTAATATGGTGCAGAAATATTCCTAACAAGACTATGCCTCCGAACTCACTATCTCTATCGACTGATTAAGGTGTTCGTTCTTCAGCTCCCGACTGTGACAAATCAGTGTAACTCGATCAGAAAGTACTTGTTGACCAGTACATTCTTTACAATAAAAGTTTACTTGGATAACATAAGGAAAGAGCTTCGAAAAAATGTAACCGAAGTACATGGTAATAAAACACCTTTGATATCTTACAACGTGCTTTCACACAGCAATTCCTTATTTTGGAAATCTTACACCGATAGTCTGAAATGGACTATATTAACCGCTTAGGATCTTTCAAAATTCAACATCATTCGTATTATGAAACCATGCTGGCTGTTTTTCAAGCAAGCCAACGGGAACATGTGGTACAAAATATGGAAAGCACACATCATCGTGACGCTACTGACTTCGCTGATAGTGCGTGTGCAGCGAGTTTAATGTCTGTTGTGGTTGGTGCTGTGAAATGTTTGAGCACTATGGCACTAGTTTCTTCCATGATGAAATAAATATTTTACAAGAATGTAGAAACGAACCAACCTTCACATTAACGACAAACGAAACGGGGTTATATTGTCAAAAAAGTATCTGTTTATCGAAAAGATGGAAGCTCTAATCACTATTCGGACGACTTGATTAAGCTTTTGTATGGTTTCTGTAAATTACAGTACGTACTGCAAATGAGGGGGAGGAGGAGATTAGTGTTTAACTTTCCGTAGACGAAATTGCCATTAGAGACAGAGCACAAGTTCGGGTCAGGTAGATATGGAGAAGGAAATCGGCCACGCCCTTTCGAAGGAAACATTCCGTAATTTACCTGAAGCAATCTAGGTAAATCACGGAAAACCTTAACCATGATGGCCGGACGCGAGTTTGAACCGTCGTTCTCCAGAATGCGAATCCAGTATAGCAAATGACGCGATGGTTCCTACTATACGGCCAAGCCGACCTACCCATCCCATCATTGTTAATCTGGGAATGTACGTAAATGCCTGAGAATATTATCTATGTTTTTGTTCTTAATTTATAATACAATGACATGCCCAATCTCTTTATAAAACTGATACATGGGGAAATAATGTTAGTATCACTACTACTACTGTCACTATTATTAAGATAGCAAAAATTTTGTAACACTTGTTGCCTAAGCTCTATAACTGAATTGTCACACAGGAGAGAATATTCACTTATGTCGACATTGTAGAATGTAACTTCCCGTGTTCACAGAGCGGGTACAAACGCTAGACAACTCGGGTTACGCACCAGTGACACCTGCTCTATACGAGGTCTGCAGCCGACTGCCCTCTTGTACTGACACGCTTTCAGTTCAATGTTCAGTCAGTCTCTGTAGCGTCTCCAGTGTGAATATTAGTAGGAAAATTCCTTTGTTCCTAATCAGTTGTTTAGTGGAACAAGATATGGAACTGTCTAAAAAGAAGTGTTAGTAAATATCGCAAGTCTAGTGGCATCACAGTGCTTCTGATCTTAATCAAACCATGAGTCCTCAGACTTCAAGCGATAGAAAATACAAATCGTTTTGCTGCGACGTGCGATTTATATATTTGAAAGGAGAAGGGGGTGTTACAATCACTACTCGTTAACAGTGTACACCTAATCGAAACTCAAATGAAAAATTACGAATGGCAGGGAACTTACCAGAAATGTTTCCTTCCAAGTCAGAGCCAATTTCATGTTGTACGACGGCATAGCGGCATACTAGATGTGCCCTGTGTTCTCCTATGAGAGATGAGTTAAGAAACGAACCTCACATAGTGTGAGTAGCTTATTTCAAAATTATAAAAGACGTGTGTTGTGGCATCCACATTGTACGACTAGCTTACCTACACGATAGCCAATGGAGACTGCACTGTGTTTGCTGTTTGCAATGAGTCAGTCAGTCGCTGACCCAAGATGACCAGCGTTCACATCACTCTAGGCATCTCATCGATACTGCTTCTCATCTTATTAGGGTTTCTCTGTTTACAACTACTGTCACTTCCAATGAATCTCTCGAGCCTTTGACGGCTGTTCTCATCATCGTTAACAGGAGTAAAACTAGTAACGTCTGGGCCTGCCACTGTGTTTTGCTTATGGAGGCAGTGCGCCGCCTGTAACCTTAAAGAGGAAGGTTGAAATCATGATTGCATGCACCGGAAGGCGAGTCGGGCAGTACATAGCAGTTCAATCACGCCTCGGAACCACTCGACTTCAGATGGCGCGAGGGACCGGCTCCAAGTTTTGAAACTGACGCTACGAGTGGTAAACATCTGTCTTTCGTTTGGCTTCCATAGCTTTCCCTGTGCTCTATAAAATCTGTATCCGTTTAATTCAATCTCAGCCACGTCTGTCATAACTGAATCCTTGTACGATGAATTGTTCGGAGGTGTACGAGGGTTGTTCGGAAAGTAAGGAACGATCAGTCGCGAAATGGAAACCACAGTGAAAATCAAAACCGTGTTCTTTGCACATTTAGCTACACCCTCCAGGTACTTCTCTACATAGTCGCCGCTCCGACTTAGACATTTGTATATACCAAATTTCCAATACACCGCCATAGAAGGCCTGTGCTTTCCGATAATTCTCTACGCTGGTCTATAGCGCGTAGCTTGCGCCGAAGTGTTGTCTTCGTATCCAGTGTTTCACGTCAACAGAGATGACAGGACGAGCCAATTAGGGCTGTGTTGTGGGTGATCGAACACTTCCCGTAGAAAAAGCTGCAGGAGCGCCTTCACTGCCCCTGCAGAGTGCGGCTGAGAATTGCCGTGGAGAAGGAAGAAGGAAGTGTGTGGCACTTGTGTTAGGTGGGCTGCATTCATTAAAGCGAAGCCTCTCAGTGTGCCCTCTTACTTGGCGGGAGACATTGTTGTTCTAGGCACCTTTACTCGCTCATAGTGCGCTCACAACTGAAAAGAGCGTCTTGATGCGATCGACAGGCATACTAGAGACACTGCCCAAAATGTCTGTGAAAAGGCTCGTCGGATTTTCACAGTGGTTTCCATTTCGCGATCGATCGTTCCTCACTTTCCGAATAGCCCTCGTAGGTACCGCAAACGAGATATGGTTTTTAAATTAGGACGTTGATAGAAAGCGGTCATTAATTAAAGTCCAAGATTCTGTTTATTTTCTGTCTAATAAGACCACAGTTGTGTTCAGCGAGTACAAACAGCAGCTCCCTTGAAAGTTGTTTGTTAAAATGTCAACTTTCAAAATATTCATTCTTCCACTAATTCTGAATCGCATGCATGTTTTAAAGTTGTTCCCTAAGGAGTGATCGATAATTAAGGTATCAAAGTCTTTAACAACTCAATTAAAGGCTTATCTGATAGTACACTCCTGGAAATGGAAAAAAGAACACATTGACACCGGTGTGTCAGACCCACCATTCTTGCTCCGGACACTGCGAGAGGGCTGTACAAGCAATGATCACACGCACGGCACAGCGGACACACCAGGAACCGCGATGTTGGCCGTCGAATGGCGCTAGCTGCGCAGCATTTGTGCACCGCCGCCGTCAGTGTCAGCCAGTTTGCCGTGGCATACGGAGCTCCATCGCAGTCTTTAACACTGGTAGCATGCCGCGACAGCGTGGACGTGAACCGTATGTGCAGTTGACGGACTTTGAGCGAGGGCGTATAGTGGGCATGCGGGAGGCCGGGTGGACGTACCGCCGAATTGCTCAACACGTGGGGCGTGAGGTCTCCACAGTACATCGATGTTGTCGCCAGTGGTCGGCGGAAGGTGCACGTGCCCGTCGACCTGGGACCGGACCGCAGCGACGCACGGATGCACGCCAAGACCGTAGGATCCTACGCAGTGCCGTAGGGGACCGCACCGCCACTTCCCAGCAAATTAGGGACACTGTTGCTCCTGGGGTATCGGCGAGGACCATTCGCAACCGTCTCCATGAAGCTGGGCTACGGTCCCGCACACCGTTAGGCCGTCTTCCGCTCACGCCCCAACATCGTGCAGCCCGCCTCCAGTGGTGTCGCGACAGGCGTGAATGGAGGGACGAATGGAGACGTGTCGTCTTCAGCGATGAGAGTCGCTTCTGCCTTGGTGCCAATGATGGTCGTATGCGTGTTTGGCGCCGTGCAGGTGAGCGCCACAATCAGGACTGCATACGACCGAGGCACACAGGGCCAACACCCGGCATCATGGTGTGGGGAGCGATCTCCTACACTGGCCGTACACCACTGGTGATCGTCGAGGGGACACTGAATAGTGCACGGTACATCCAAACCGTCATCGAACCCATCGTTCTACCATTCCTAGACCGGCAAGGGAACTTGCTGTTCCAACAGGACAATGCACGTCCGCATGTATCCCGTGCCACCCAACGTGCTCCAGAAGGTGTAGTAAGTCAACTACCCTGGCCAGCAAGATCTCCGGATCTGTCCCCCATTGAGCATGTTTGGGACTGGATGAAGCGTCGTCTCACGCGGTCTGCACGTCCAGCACGAACGCTGGTCCAACTGAGGCGCCAGGTGGAAATGGCATGGCAAGCCGTTCCACAGGACTACATCCAGCATCTCTACGATCGTCTCCATGGTAGAATAACAGCCTGCATTGCTGCGAAAGGTGGATAAACACTGTACTAGTGCCGACATTGTGCATGCTCTGTTGCCTGTGTCTATGTGCCTGTGGTTCTGTCAGTGTGATCATGTGATGTATCTGACCCCAGGAATGTGTCAATAAAGTTTCCCCTTCCTGGGACAATGAATTCACGGTGTTCTTATTTCAATTTCCAGGAGTGTAAATACTCTGGAGGCAGTTGGCAGGTGCCAATGAAGGGCCCGCTCGGTCCATATGATATGTTTCTGAGCCTTCTTGACGTTCCGATTCTGGTGCTGTTCTTGGCTATTGCTTCTACGTTTTTGCTACGGACGACTGATGTGACAACATGCATTGAGACAGAGCGAGGTGGTACAGGCGTTACCAAAATGGTCTCGCATTCTGGAGGACGATGGTTTAGACCCGCGTCCAGCCATCCTGATTTAGGTTTTCGTTGATTTCCCTAAATCGTTCCACACAAATGCCGGGATGGTGTCTTTGGATGGGCATGGCCGATTTCCTTCCCCGTCATTGACACAATCCGAGCTTGTGCCCCGCCTCTTATGACCTTGATGTCGATGAGACGTTAAACCCAATCTTCCTTTTTTCTTCCAGCTTGATTTGAGATTGATTTTTGATGGCTTTTCTCAGGCGATGAGTAATAGAAAGTATGGTGCAGTTTCCAGCTCTATTTCATATTTGTCTGCACTATTTTCAGGACTTTAAACGTGCCTTCGCTTATGTTCAAACTTCCGTCGGTAAGTGAGGTATTTATCGACATACGTTGTGGAGTAGTGCTTTTTTATTAGTTCATCTTTGCAGTAGGCGTACTGCCTACATTGGCTTCACGTTAATTTAAATACGTTCACGATTTTCTTGTGTGTTTAAAATTTTTCTGTGTCCAGTTTTTTTTTTTTTTTTTAAGTTGTGGCTTTTCATGCTATGTGGTACACCTCTGGACAGTTGTTATGTGTCATCTATTAATGGTTATGGAATTAATCTTAATACTCAGAAATTTAACTCACGCTTCTTTCAGCTAATTTCATTCCCATGTCACTTATGAAATTATGTCAAGAAATATGACTGCCTACTTGCCTCTGTTTTCTTAATCTGCATTTAATTTCAAGCGCAAGCGTCACAATAACTTCTGCCTTCAGCAGGAACGTTGGTCAAAGCGAATCCAAACTGCAATCAGCTTAACCTTTTCCAAACTCCACTCAGCAAAATCCTTTTTCCGTTGTTTGTATGCGTAACAGTTTAGAAGGCAGGTGGCAGCGAGACTTGCAACAAAGATCAATTATATTTTCTCCGAGTGAGGCTATGTAATTTTTAGGGTTAAGTGTTATCTAAAGTTTCACTCAGATATTCACTTATGCCATTTCTTCCCTTAGCGCAATTTCAGTACCGTCATCTCCCAAATATTAAAGAAATGCTGTCAGATTACATCCTAAATTGTACTTGGGTCGGAGTTTTGTGTGAAAAGGCCACATATTCACCTTCTCTGCTGCGAAACGTATCTCTTCTACTGAACAAGTGTTCATAGCTCTTGCAGTACGCATTTTAGAGCCCATGTTTACTAGACAATTTTTTCTTCTTTTGGTCCATACAGTTTCCTCCCAAAATATGGAAAACATAGAGCTTGCGGTAGAAGAGCTCCACAGTCAGAGGTATTACAACGATTTTTGACTCGGTCGATTATGTATCAGGGTCGTTTATTTCAGATTCATGCATTTGCCCTTCTCCATGATCCCTAAAGCCTGCAACATCATCATATAACCATGCTATATATTCCAAATTGAGGACTCACTTTGCTGCTTTGCGTAATGTAAACAATTGAACATTTGCTGGATCCTCACCCGAGACTTTGGTTTGGCCTTAAGTGAGGGCGACATCAGTCACTGCTGTTAAAAACCTTCATCAATCTGGCAATAGCTTTCACACAAGCGACACCCGTTTCCTGGAATCTGTTGCTGTCTCGCTTCTACAGTTTCAGAAGTTAACTCATACGATTGTTCTGACTGGTAATCAAATGCACAGAGGTGCCCATCAAGTGTTCCATTTGTCTGAAAATAACATTTAAAATATTTAACACCCAGCAAAGTGAGCATAAGATTCCTCAGGAAGAAGTGGAAATACATTTCTCTGGTGAGACAGTCGATGTCGGGAGATCACCACAATATTTCATCGACGCTGCTGATTGACATCATCAAGTGCGACGTTCACGCTAATTAGTTATGAATGGATCTCACTATTTCTGGGAGTTGGATACGAGCAGGCAAGACGGCGTCAAATTCTGTGGACAATACTGGACATTTCGTAATCACCAGTGCATGGTCTGTTACATTTTTTATTCTGCTCGTGGTTGCAGTGTTTATAAAGTGCATAACCTTAGAGAAGGTCTGAATAATTAACTGAATAAGTTTGATAAACTTCGGAATTAGAAGAGTTGACTGCTGTATGCCCTTACATTCTCATTAAGATGCTAAGGCCTTCGAAGCAGTGTGTCTGTCACACCTGAAGTTTTCTGTCAGGTGTGATGATAAATATTGTGGGGGGTTGGATAACGACATTCAATGTAAATCAAGAACCATTTCTACAACTAGTCCGTCGGGAAAGCTTTAAGCAACACAATATGTTATTTGCATTCTTACAAACACTCCAGAGTAAGCTATTGATTAATTTCGTGAAGACGAGCTGCTATCTATTCAGTTGTGGTCCAAACGAGATGCTTTGCTGATATGAAAACAATTGTGTTGTGTATTAATTACATTACTGCTACGTTACATCCCTACTTTCACTGACTGAAAATATAGTACTCGTAACTGAGTGCTATATTTTCAGTTAGTTATAAACAACGTATTGAACACACGTTAGTTAACCGAGACACATAGCATAATAAATTCATCACCACATAAATACCGTCACACACTGCAATTTTAAGAACCATCACACAAACTGGTACCTTTGTGGTCCTAAGTGAGATGGGTTCTAGTAAAATGTAGGAACAAGCGAGCCTTCGACTAATCGTAGAAGATACATTAAAGAAAGGCAAACCTATGCTTATAGCATTTGTTGCTTCACAGAACATTTGAGCATTTTGACTCAAAATTTATTTGCAGACTGTACAGAAACCAGACTGCAGTTATAAGAGCGACGGAAAAGGAAGGGAAGCAATTGTTGAGAAGCTAGCGAATCAAGGTTGTAGATATCCGTGTTGTAATTCAATCTGTACATTGAGTAAGCAGAAAAGGAAAAAAAGTAGAAATTTAGAAAATGAGTTAAAGTTCAGGCACACAAAATAATGCTTTAACCCTCGTCAACGACATTTTCATTGTTCACATACGGCAAAGATCAGTTGAACTGAATGTATAGTCTCTTGAAAAATAGGTTGCAAGATAAACATTAAAAATAAAAGCAACTGAGCGTACTAGAATTAACTCAGGGAATTCAAGGAAAATAGATTGGTCTTAAGACGCTCAAAGTAGTAAGCGAGTTTTTCTATTTCTGCGGAAAAATGACTGATGAACGCCGAAATAAAGAAGAGAGAAAATGTAGATAGGTAATAACAAGAAAAGAATCAAATATAAATTAAAAAGTTAGGAAGCGTTTTCTGAAACTATTTATCTGGGGTTTAGCCTTGTACACAAGAGAAAAGTGGTAGATTAGCATTCAGAAAAGAAGAGGAGCTTCCGAACTGTGGTGCGACAGAAGAGCGCTGAGGATTGGGTGGGTGGATCGAGTAACTAATGTAGAGGTAGTGAAACAAACTATAAGAAAACGATATTTACAACACAGCTTGAGTAAAAAATAGGGTCGGTAGGAAGCAGACAAGCTGAAGCAGCAAGGAATCGTCATTTGATATTGAAGGGTAGTATGGGGGATAGGAATAGTGGAGGGAAACCTAGGCTGTTTTAAATGGATGTAGGCTGCAGAAGCTAGTTCATACATGAAAAGGAGTAATAGGCTAGACTAGCTGCAGCAGACCAGTCTTTTGATTGAAGACCAAATGAATAACAAGTATGACAGAGATACGAATATGAAGATCAACAAAAAACTGGTTCAAATGGCTCTGAGCACTATGGGACTTAACTTCTGAGGTCATCAGTCCCCTAGAACTTAGACCTACTTAAAACTAACTAACCTAAGGACATCACACACATCCAAGCCCGAGGCAGGATTCGAACCTGCGACCGTAGTGGTAGCGCGGTTCCAGACTGAAGCGCCTAGAACCGCTCGGCCACTCCGGCCGGTGAAGATCAACACCCTGACAGAAACTTGCCTTAGTGAATGGCAAGTGTAACAGGTCCTCTCCGCCCACATCAACTGCTGACTTTAGAATGTGTACTGTCTCGTGATGCACTAAGAAGATCTAAAACCATATAGTACCATACTTCTTAATTCCCAATGCAGGAAAGACCCTTAGCCAATTGTAAATTGCGTGGGAGCTTCTCTATCAATTCAACTGTCAAATTGAATGAAGGCATTGGTGAGAGCGCTGATTCGGCCGGTTCCTCATTCATTTTCGCAGGCGTCGTCAGCATCCGGAAGGCTTCCAGCACCTGCCCCCGAGCTGGAGAAGAGCTGTCAGATGGCGGTTGAAGAAGTGGCTGGTAAATGGGGACCTGGAAGATAGGCCGATAGCGAGCGTCCTGTAGGATATAATGGCTTAGTCATGCGTGCGTCGCCCGCGGAGCCTGGATGGCGGACCGTGACGTGAGTTATGAGTGCCTGGCCGTGTCGCGGTGGGGAATCAATAAGCGTGGCGGGGCCTCGTGTGAGCGCCTTCACCGTTACCGGGCCCGGCCGCCCTGATGGATGACGTCATTCGACGTCCGGTGTGCCCAGCACGGTGGCCCGCCCCCCTGACATCCTTACCACGTCTCCTCCCGGGAGTGGCCTGGTTGCCTCACGGTTTGCACCGTACTTGCGGCAGTTCCCATACAGGATTCGATATTTTCTCCATCACTTCTTCACGCTGATATATGTCACACAACTGTATGTTGTTGTTGTTGTTGTCTTCAGTCCTGAGACTTGTTTGATGCAGCTCTCCATGCTACTCTATCCTGTGCAAGCTTCTTCATCTCCCAGTACCTACTGCAACCTACATCCTTCTGAATCTGCTTAGTATATTCATCTCTTGGTCTCCCCCTGCGATTTTTACCCTCCACGCTGCCTTCCAATACTAAATTGGTGATCCCTTGATGCCTCAGAACATGTCCTACCAACCGATCCCTTCTTCTGGTCAAGTTGTGCCACAAACTTCTCTTCTCCCCAATCCTATTCAATACTTCCTCATTAGTTATGTGATCTACCCATCTAATCTTCAGCATTCTTCTGTAGCACCACATTTCAAAAGCTTCTATTCTCTTCTTGTCCAAACTATTTACCGTCCATGTTTCACTTCCATACATGGCTACACTCCATACAGATACTTTCAGAAATGACTTCCTGACACTTAAATCTATACTCGATGTTAACAAATTTCTCTTCTTCAGAAACGCTTTCCTTGCCATTGCCAGTCTACATTTTATATCCTCTCTACTTCGACCATCATCAGTTATTTTGCTCCCCAAATAGCAAAACTCCTTTACTACTTTAAGTGTCTCATTTCCTAATCTAATACCCTCAACATCACCCGTATTAATTCGACTACATTCCATTATCCTCGTTTTGCTTTTGTTGATGTTCATCTTATATCCTCCCTTCAAGACACCATCCATTCCGTTCAACTGCTCTTCCAAGTCCTTTGCTGTCTCTGACAGAATTACAATGTCATCGGCGAACCTCAAAGTTTTTATTTCTTCTCCATGGATTTTAATACCTACTCCAAATTTTTCTTTTGTTTCCTTTACTGCTTGCTCAATATACAGATTGAATAACATTGGGGAGAGGCTACAACCCTGTCTCACTCCCTTCCCAACCGCTGCTTCCATCTCATACCCCTCGACTCTTATAACTGCCATCTGGTTTCTGTACAAATTGTAAATAGCCTTTCGCTCCCTGTATTTTACCCCTGCCACCTTCAGAATTTGAAAGAGAGTATTCCAGTCAACATTGACAAAAGCTTTCTCTAAGTCTACAAATGCTAGAAACGTAGGTTTGCCTTTCCTTAATCTTTCTTCTAAGATAAGTCGTAAGGTCAGTATTGCCTCACGTGTTCCAGTATTTCTACGGAATCCAAACTGATCTTCCCCGAGGTCGGCTTCTACTAGTTTTTCCATTCGTCTGTAAAGAATTCGTGTTAGTATTTTGCAGCAGTGGCTTATTAAACTGATTGTTCGGTAATTTTCACATCTGTCAACACGTGCTTTCTTTGGGATTGGAATTATTACATTCTTCTTGAAGTCTGAGGGTATTTCGCCTGTTTCATACATCTTGCTCACCAGATGGTAGAGTTTTGTCAAGACTGGCTCTCCCAAGGCCGTCAGTAGTTCCAATGGAATGTTGTCTACTCCGGGGGCCTTGTTTCGACTCAGGGCTTTCAGTGCTCTGTCAAACTCTTCACGCAGTATCGTATCTCCCATTTCATCTTCATCTACATCCTCTTCCATTTCCATAATATTGTCCTCAAGTACATCGCCCTTGTATAGACCCTCTATATACTCCTTCCACCTTTCTGCTTTCCCTTCTTTGCTTAGAACTGGGTTTCTATCTGAGCTCTTGATGTTCATACAAGTGGTTCTCTTATCTCCAAAGGTCTCTTTAATTTTCCTGTAGGCAGTATCTATCTTACCCCTAGTGAGATAAGCCTCTACATCCTTACATTTATCCTCTAGCCATCCCTGCTTAGCCATTTTGCACTTCCTGTCGATCTCATTTTTGAGACGTTTGTATTCCTTTTTGCCTGCTTCATTTACTGCATTTTTATATTTTCTCCTTTCATCAATTAAATTCAATATTTCTTCTGTTACCCAAGGATTTCTACCAGCCCTCGTCTTTTTACCTACTTGATCCTCTGCTGCCTTCACTATTTCATCCCTCAAAGCTACCCATTCTTCTTCTACTGTATTTCTTTCCCCCATTCCTGTCAATTGTTCCCTTATGCTCTCCCTGAGATTCTGTACAACCTCTGGTTCTTTCAGTTTATCCAGGTCCCATCTCCTTAAATTCCCACCTTTTTGCAGTTTCTTCAGTTTTAATCTACAGGTCATAACCAGTAGATTGTGGTCAGAGTCCACATCTGCCCCTGGAAATGTCTTACAATTTAAAACCTGGTTCCTAAATCTCTGTCTTACCATTATATAATCTATCTGATACCTTTTAGTATCTCCAGGGTTCTTCCATGTATACAACTTTCTATCATGATTCTTAAACCAAGTGTTAGCTATGATTAAGTTGTGCTCTGTGCAAAATTCTACCAGGCGGCTTCCTCTCTCATATCTTAGCCCCAATCCATATTCACCTACTACGTTTCCTTCTCTCCCTTTTCCTACACTCGAATTCCAGTCACCCATGACTATTAAATTTTCGTCTCCCTTCACTATCTGAATAATTTCTTTTATTTCATCATACATTTCTTCAATTTCTTCGTCATCTGCAGAGCTAGTTGACATATAAACTTGTACTACTGTAGTAGGTGTGGGCTTCGTATCTATCTTGGCCACAATAATGCGTTCACTATGCTGTTTGTAGTAGCTTACCCGCATTCCTATTTTCCTATTCATTATTAAACCTACTCCTGCATTACCCCTATTTGACTTTGTGTTTATAACCCTGTAGTCACCGAACTTCACTAATTCCCACTATATCTAACTTTAACCTATCCATTTCCCTTTTTAAATTTTCTAACCTACCTGCCCGATTAAGGGATCTGACATTCCACGCTCCGATCCGTAGAACGCCAGTTTTCTTTCTCCTGATAACGACATCCTCTTGAGTAGTCCCCGCCCGGAGATCCGAATGGGGGACTATTTTACCTCCGGAATATTTTACCCAAGAAGACGGCATCATCATTTAATCATACAGTAAAGCTGCAACTGTATAGAGGATTGCATACAGGATGAACCATTTTAAACACGTTTCTTTTTTTTTCTTTTTTTTAAAGAAAGTGGCAGTGTCTCTCTAAATACAATGGCAAGGGTACTGAATTCGACTAAACGCAGTCTTCACCAATCCTCCAAAATAAACAAATATTGTTACTAATTTTAGACATTTTTGCTTTCAGGACAGTGGTTAACTTGAAGGTTACATATTTATTCATTTTTTTGTCTCCTCCTTATTTTTCTATTCCCAAATCCTCTTCATTCTTTGGCTGTTGTCTTGTTTCCTTTGCACTGTCCACAGTTTGCCTGTTCAAATTCGTATTCATAATTTTGTTTCTTAATTTTTCTCTTTCTTCTTCATTTAAATACTTATTCCTACTTCCTACTTCTTTTAGGTGTTCTTCTATTTCTTGAACCCAGTCTTTCCCACTTTTTTTATTGAAGTGTTTACAACACGAAAACTCCTCTTTGTTCTTTATTTTATGTATGTGTTCGTAGAACATTACTCGGCATTTTCTGATCATTTTTATGAGCCTGTCTGTACACTCGTACAATTCTTTGGTTGCGTCCATATAAAATCTCTGTGCACTGCTCCAAAAATTTTTCTGAGCGTTTTACGTTCTATTTTTTTCTCTGTCATACCTAATGCTCAGATTGTGATAAATTCATAATTTAATAATAATCAAATGATTAAATTAATAACAATGATTAACGTCTTTAATTTATGTAGATGACAAAGAATTAGGTTAAATAATGTTTATTGAAGGAAGGACACCTCAAATAAATGGGAAGTGGTCCTATAATATTCAGTTAAAATGCTGACAGAAAATACCCTTACCACAAACAACACACGAAAAGTTCACCGGCTGAAAACTTCAGAGTTCAACATGATGATTCACAAATTGGCACAGGTGATACACGTGATACGAAGAATTATTCTAATACTCTGTCTATTTTCAGTTAAATAAATACAGCAGCAAAACTTAGAGTGCTACTATGGAGCACATTCTGACCTCTCGAAATATACGGTCCCTTCAGAAGTTAGAGAATTGCAGGGGCCATTCACCACCCAGAAACACCTATGCAACTGAATACTCTAGACAGGTCCGCCTTATTTCAGAACTTTCCATAAAGTCTTTGTCGGTCGATTAGGGCACTATTTTTGGCCACTTTCGTGGACTGTAGTGGGTTCAGTTGGTGTCACGCTTTCGTATGAATCAGTTGCACAACGATTGGGATTCACGATATCCAGGTTTATGACGCTACACGATCAGCTCGTTGATTCGCAAATCGAAAAAAAGCGTATGGGGCCTGAAGATGGCAAAATGAATTGCCGAAACTGGTTGCGTTCGAAATTAAATAAAATAACCTATAGTTTACGGCTGTTGGTAAAGTTTATTGAACTGAAAAGTCTCCATAAAGTATCTAGAATCTCTGCCTTGAATTCTTCACTCGGAAAGTCCCAGTCTCCATTTGACCCCCATTGTATTCCGCTACTGTCCACATATCCACTTGCTGAAGGCCGTCTCCATCCAAAATATATCGTTTTATATGCTACAGACATGGTTTGACTAATCTTGACCGCTTTCCCACGCTAAATTAATATATTTCAACAATATTTAAATGAAACTTATTATAAACATTTGGTCACACTGAGAACATTCACAATAAATATAAATGCAGGTTTGTACACAAATAAACAAGCCAGGTTTATCGTGCAAATGCTTTCTTCTTAAATGACATCGAACTGTAGCTAAATTTTATTTAAAAAATTATTTTGTCTTCTTAATAGAAGCATCTTTTCAAATGTGATTGACTGCATTGAAATTAACGCAGTTTTCTTAATCGCACTTGCAAAAACATTTAAATAAAGTTTTTGGCAAAATAGTGAACTGTTCAGTAAACAAAATTGCAACTATGACAAAATATGAGGTACTGGTGCTGTGTTCATTAGATGTGTAAATGTGGTGAATACGACATTCTGACAAACATCTGCATAATGAAAAAGGTATAAAAGAAGTCGTAAATCAATAAGTGAAATATATGCAGATCCGTAGCTTTCAGGGATGACAACAATAGCGCAATGCTGTCATCTGAGATACCTTTGTTTGAAATCGTGTTAAGTGATAAAAAGTGGTTAATTAAGGGGTTCATGTATATTTTGCCGCGCGGGGTAGCCACGCAGTCGGGGGCGTCTTGTCACGGTGCGCTCGGCTTCCCCCGTAGGAGGTTCGTGTCCTCCCTCGGGCATGGGTGTGTGTGTTGTCCTTGGCGTAAGTTAGTTTAAGTTAGATTAAGTAATGTGGAAGCTTAGGGACGGATAACCTCAGCAGTTTGGTCCCACAAAAACTTACCACAAATTTCCAAACAATTTCCATGTTTATTTACTGTGAAATGTTAACTTCTGTTGTTTTAAAGATTTTGTGTCATTGGATACGTCTCATTTTCTGAGATCGCAGATATATTCAGATTTACTTTCTTGTATAACTGTGACTTATTGTCGCAGCTCAGAGAGATTCAACTTAACAATCTGTAAGATTTTCTGACACTCCACCATTTTTTGGAGCATTATCTGTTGCACAAAGGCCATGCGATCGACAGTCGTTCAAATTCCCAGCGTTGGTATTTGCCTGTTTCCGGTGACGCTGCTCGTCTCCGCACCTGGCTGGCAGGAAACCGTCAACTAGAGAGGCTGGCCGCGGCGCGCCATTATGTCCCGGGCCCGCTACCGTCCAGCCGTCGAACAAATTCGTCTCTATTCGCGAACTTACAGCATGCTGGAGTAGCTGTGGGTTACTAACTTTTGTTAATCAGTACGACGAAAAACCAGTCCAAAGTTGAAAATTTTACTCTTTTTATTCATTCGATGACCAGTTTCGGGCCTAGACCCATTTTCAAATCATCTTAACATAGTCAAAAGTGGTATTACCGAAGATGTGAAAACCATGTCAAAAATGTGCAACGAACAGTTACAGCGCGTATCATCCACGTACTGCTTCCCGCAGAGTGCAGTCGGTAGATGCGGGATCTGGGCTTTAGGGTGGATGAGGAAGTTTTGTGAGCTCATCTCGGGGGCGTTGTCGTGGAGAAGGAGAAGTTCTTTTGCATTTTTGTGGTGACGAACACGCTGATGTCGGTACTTCAATTACACTACATCCTTCAAAGGTTATCGTTACATCGTGAAGGAGGACGTCAAACAGAACAACTCCCTTAGAGTCCATGAAGACGGTCGCCATGATTTTACAGGCTGTGGGGCGCCTTTGAACTTTTTTTTTCGGAGGAGAGGTGGTGTGATGCTACTAGATGGACCGCCGTTTTCTTTCTGGTTCGAAGTCCGCCCCGATAGCTGAGTGGTCAGGGTGACGGATTGCCTTCCTACGGGCCCAGGTTCGATTCCAGGGTGGATCGGGGATTTTCTCCGCCCAAAAGGACTGGGTGCTGTGCTGTCTTCATCATCATTTCATCCCCAATCCGGCTCGCAGGTCGCCCAATGTGGCGTCAAATGTAATAAGACCGCACCAAGGCGGCCGGACCTGCCCCGGAAGGAGCCTCCCGGCCAATGACGCCTAACGCTCATTTCCGGTTCGAAGTAATGAACTCATGTTTTACCACCATTGAGTTCGTTAGACAAAAATTTGTTACCATCAGCCTCGCAACGGGAAAGAAATTCCGCACAGATGGTACTTCATTGCTCTTTATAATCTTCCGGTAGTTGGCGAGGAGCCTTGCGTAAACGCGGCTTTGAGTAACCAACTGGTGGATGAGCGTGTCAGCACTACCAACAGAGGCGTCCAATTGTGTAGCGAGGTTTTTAATTGTGATCCGTCGATCACCTCGAATGAGAGTGTCCGCACGTACCAACACTACAGGAGTTACAGCTGTGTGCGGCCGACCGACACGCTGGAGATCAAACAGGTTTGCGCGACCACGTTGCGATGATGACGGACACGTCCCCCAATGACTCACCGAGCTTGTTTACTGCCAGGTCCGCACAAAACTTCATGAATCTGTAAAGATTGAAGCGGGAATATTCCACGGTGTCGCGCATAATATTCAGCATATTTTCAAACGAAACTGACAGAGAAAAGAATGTGTTACATTATTTATTCAACGACTCTTGTAACGAACGTCCAGAAGGGCGAACTTGAGAAAATAATCATTAGTGGGTTTGGTCTAAACACTGGAATCCTGGTGTCAAGAACACAGTACATCGTCATTGGGACAGTGGTCCCAGGTTATGTTCACGGACGAGTCCAGGCATAGTCTGAACAGTGATTCTCGCCGTGTTTTCATCTGCCGTGAACGAGGAACCAGATAACAACTCCTTAATGTCCTTGAAAGGGACCTGTATAGAGGTCGTGGTTTGATGGTGTGGGGTGGGATTATGGTTGGTGCACGTACACCCCTGCTTGTCAAGTTTATCGGGACGTCATTTTGCACCATTATGTCCGCCTTTTCATGGGTGCAGTGGGTCCCAACTTCCTCCTGATGGATAACAACATACGGCCCTACCGAGCTGCCATCGTGGAGGAGTACCTTGAAACAGAAGGTATGAGGCGAATGGAGTGGCCTGCCTGTTCTCCAGATCTAAAGCTCATCGAGCACGTTTGGGATGCTCTCGGTCGACGTATCTCTGCACCTCTTCAAACCCCTGAGCTGCGACAGGCACTGGTGCAAGAATGGGAGGCTGTACCCCAGCAGCTGCTTGACCTCCTGGTCCAGAGTATGCCAATCCATTGAGCGCCCTGTGTACGTGTGCATGGTGATCATATCCCATATTGCTGTCAGGGTACATGCACAGGAAACAGTGGAGTTTGATAGCACATGTGATTCGCGACGGTTTTCTCAACTTATCACCAATACCGAGAACTTACAGATGTGTGTCGTGTGTGTTCCCCATGAACCTAAGCTATTAGCTCCAGTTTTGTGTAGTGCCACGTTGTGTGGCACCACATACTGCAATTATCCTTAATTTATGAGTATGAGTGTAGTTTCTCGAGAATTTTACCATCATTTTTTCAGAAACAGTCGAGTATGTAGACATTATCTGAGACACCTGCTCGCTTATTATGGCTGCTCCTCCAGTGAGCGAAGTTTCTGGGAAGGTATGGCACTTGCCGTGTCCTGTAGTCAGCAGTCTCACTGGCTGCCGCTAGTCACGGACAGCACCTGGACCGTAGCTGACGATCTACTGTACGAGAAACGTCGAATAATAAAAAATGATTTACTGGGCCATCATTCTTGACTCTTGCGCTCGCCGCGGTACTGGAAATCCCTTTCCTACGGCTTTCCACCCACACCATGCTGGGGATGGAAGTGGCCACTTTGGAACTCTGGATTCACTGCAGCGGCCAACACAATCGGGACACTATTACAAGAATGAAGTGAATAGCGAAATCGCTCGTTATTCAAATCCGACCTGCTTCCTTCTTCAAAGCAAGCGTTAACAATGACATACTTTAATCTGTCTGGCAAGATTTCATTGCCGTACTACTGTGCCACTTCGCGCGATGTGCAGCACGGGACGTGACGCCTCGGGTCAGATACCAAGCAGCTGGTCTGCCTCGGAGAACGCGTGTTTATGCTCGCTAGAGCCACGCAACTCGCGGTCCAGTCAACCGCGGCGCGGTGCGGCGCGCCGGCCGCTGATTGATGGCATCATCCGCAGCCGGCGGGCGGCTACACGACCCCGCCAGGCGCCATTGTGTTGCGGTATCAATCTCGCCGCGGTTGGTCACCTACCTCTTCATTAGCATGGCGCCCGGCCCACTCCACTCGCAGCCTACAAAGCAAGCGATCACTCCTACCGCCCAGCAGTGCTGTGGTCAGCGTGGCGCCACCACGCGGGTACATAATCTCCTCTCTTACCCTTCAGGCGTTAGCAGTTGTTGTACTAGCTGCTCACGTGGGGCGACGATTCCATGCGAAAAGAAATAGAACGATCTACTTCCAAAACCGTGTTAGCATCTATTCTGACCTAACCACCTGATGATGTGCGGAGGACGATGCTTGTGGTACCATCAAATCACCCCCTCCCCTCACCCTATTTTTCCTGTTCCACTCGTGAATGGTATGTCGGTTGAAACGCTGTCGGTAAACCTGTTTGTGAGTTCTAAGATCTCTTACATTTTGGTCATGGTCACTTCCCCAGATATGTGACATCTTGCCAGAATATTCTTGGAACTTACGATCTCGTTATTTCAACAGCAAAGCTCTTCGTGTAGCGTCTACAACGGTCGTGTTTGACCGTCTCCGTTATGCACTGACGTTTACTAAATGATACCTTGAGGAAAAGTACAGTTCCGTTTGTCGTATTTTCTCTACCTATACCCCCATATCTATATCTTCCATTAATCAAATCTGGTAAGGAGCAGTACTCAACAGTCGCTCGAACAACTGTTTTGTAAGCTGCTTCTTTCATGGGTGAATTACATTTCCTTAAGATTACCACAATGCATTTCAACTGGGCGCCTGCTATTCCTACAATCTGTGTTAAGTCGATCAATGTTCAAACGTTTGTGTGGGATTCTAGTCCCAAACCTACGTTATTCTATGACATTACTACAAAATGTTGTTGCTTATTGTATCCTAATACAGTTAAGCTACAACACACAGCAAACTTGTAATCCTAAGGTAAATCGACACAGCTCTCCATAATTCATAAACATACGTGTTGTTGTTGTGGTCTTCAGTCCTCAGACTGGTTTGATGCAGCTCTCCATGCTACTCTATCCTTTGCAAGCTTCTTCATCTCCCAGTACCTACTGCAACCTACATCCTTCTGAATCTGCTTAGTGTATTCATCTCTCGGTCTCCCCCTACGATTTTTACCCTCCACACTGCCCTCCAATACTAACTTGGTGATCCCTTGATGCCTCAGAACATGTCCTACCAACCGATCCCTTCTTCTGGTCAAGTTGTGCCACAAACTTCTCTTCTCCCCAATCCTATTCAATACTTCCTCATTAGTTACGTGATCTACCCATCTAATCTTCAGCATTCTTCTATAGCACCACATTTCGAAAAGCTTCTATTGTCTTCTTGTCCAAACTATTTACCGTCCATGTTTCACTTCCATACATGGCTACATTCCATACAAATACTTTCAGAAACGACTTCCTGACACTTAAATCTATACTCGATGTTAACAAATTTCTCTTCTTCAGAAACGCTTTCCTTGCCATTGCCGGTCTACATTTTATATCCTCTCTACTTCGACCATCATCAGTTATTTTGCTCCCCAAATAGCAAAACTCCTTTACTACTTTAAGTGTCTCATTTCCTGATCTAATTCCCTCAGGTTCACCCGACCTAATTCGACTACATTCCATTATCCTCGTTTTGCTTTTGTTGATGTTCATCTTATATCCTCCCTTCAAGACACCGTCCATTCCGTTCAACTGCTCTTCCAAGTCCTTTGCTGTCTCTGACAGAATTACAATGTCATCGGCGAACCTCAACGTTTTTATTTCTTCTCCATGGATTTTAATACCTACTCCGAATACTTCTTTTGTTTCCTTTACTGCTTGCTCAATATACAGATTGAATAACATCGGGGAGAGGCTACAACCCTGTCTTACTCCCTTCCAAACCATTGCTTCCCTTTCATGTCCTTCGACTCTTATTACTGCCATCTGGTTTCTGTACAAATTGTAAATAGCCTTTCGCTCCCTGTATTTTACCCCTGCCACCTTTAGAATTTGAAAGAGTATTCCAGTCAACATTGTCAAAAGCTTTCTCTAAGTCTACAAATGCTAGAAACGTAGGTTTGCCTTTCCTTAATCTTTCTTCTAAGATAAGTTGGTTGGTTGGTTGGTTTGGGGAAGGAGACCAGACAGCGTGGTCATCGGTCTCATCGGATTAGAGAAGGATGGGGAAGGAAGTCGGCCGTGCCCTTTCATAGGAACCATCCCGGCATTTGCCTGGAGTGATTTAGGGAAATCACGGAAAACCTAAATCAGGATGGCCGGACGCGGGATTGAACCGTCGTCCTTCCGAATGCGAGTCCAGTGTCTTACCACTGCGCCACCTCGCTCGGTCTAAGATAAGTCGTAAGGTCAGTATTGCCTCACGTGTTCCAGTATTTCTACGGAATCCAAACTGATCTTCCCCGAGGTCGGCTTCTACTAGTTTTTCCATTCGTCTGTAAAGAATTCGTGTTAGTATTTTGCAGCTGTGGCTTATTAAACTGATTGTTCGGTAATTTTCACATCTGTCAACACCTGCTTTCTTTGGGATTGGAATTATTATATTCTTCTTGATGTCTGAGGGTGTTTCGCCTGTTTCATACATCTTGCTCACCAGATGGTAGAGTTTTGTCAGGACTGGCTCTCCCAAGGCCGTCAGTAGTTCCAATGGAATGTTGTCTACTCCGGTGGCCTTGTTTCGACTCAGGTCTTTCAGTGCTCTGTCAAACTCTTCACGCAATATCGTATCTCCCATTTCATCTTTATCTACATCCTCTTCCATTTCCATGATATTGTCCTCAATTATATCGCCCTTGTATAGACCCTCTATATACTCCTTCCACCTTTCTGCTTTCCCTTCTTTGCTTAGAACTGGGTTTCCATCTGAGCTCTTTATGTTCATACATGTGGTTCTCTTATCTCCAAAGGTCTCTTTAATTTTCCTGTAGGCAGTATCTATCTTACCCCTAGGGAGATAAGCCTCTACATCCTTACATTTGTCCTCTAGCCATCCCTGCTGAGCCATTTTGCACTTCCTGTCGATCTCATTTTTGAGACGTTTGTATTCCTTTTTGCCTGCTTCATTTACTGCATTTTTATATTTTCTCCTTTCATCAATTAAATTCAATATTTCTTCTGTTACCCAATGATTTCTACTAGCCCTCGTCTTTTTACCTACTCGATCCTCTGCTGCCTTCACTACTTCATCCCTCAGAGCTACCCATTCTTCTTCTACTGTATTTCTTTCCCCCATTCCTGTCAATTGTTCCCTTATGCTCGCCCTGAAACTCTGTACAACCTCTGGTTCTTTCAGTTTATCCAGGTCCCATCTCCTTAAATTCCCACCTTTTGACAGTTTCTTCAGTTTTAATCTACAGGTCATAACCAATAGATTGTGGTCAGAGGCCACATCTGCCCCTGGAAATGTCTTACAATTTAAAACCTGGTTCCTAAATCTCTGTCTTACCATTATATAATCTGATCCACAAAGAAAACTCCCCCATACGCCCTGTTGTGAACTCAAGAAACAGCCCAGCATACTACATAAGCAGAAAATTGAAGGATCTCCTTACCACCTACTATATGTTCGAACATAGTTATACAGTTAAAAACACAGTGGACCTTGTAGAACATATCAAAGACATCCACATACCACCAACAGCTAGATTTGCCTCACTAGATATTGTAAACCTATACACTAACATCCCAGTAGATGAAACAATTCACATAATAAAAAGTAACCTCTTAAAACACAAAAAGATCAATCTACCAGAAATATATGAGTTAACAGAGATCCTCACACTCGTCTTGTCTAATAATTACTTCACCTTCAATAATAAAGTATATAAACAAAATGATGGCCTTGCAATGGGTAGCAGTCTTGCTGGATTATTAGCTGATATTTATATTATCCATCTTGAGCAAAAGTTCTTCTCATCCAATAACCAAATGAACAGTAAAATAATTTACTACAAGAGATACGTAGATGACACTCTATTACTTTTTGATGGTAACAGCAGCGAAATTGATACCTTAGCTGAAGATCTGAGCAAATTACACAACAACATCAAATTCACAGTGGAGCATGAAATAAATAATAGCATCAATTTTCTGGATCTCAAAATATCAAACATAAATAACAAATACCATTTTGGCATCTTTTGAAAACCAACAACCACAGATGTTACGATAAATAACACATCCTGCCACCCGAACCAACATAAGATGGCTAATTTCCGGTCACTGCTACTTCGTATGCATAAAGTCCCCCTCACTCCCACTGAACAGCACAAAGAAATCAACATAATCAGATCAATTGCCCAAAATAATGGCTATGATGCTTCAATCATAGACACACTCTCTCAAAAAACAAAAGAAAAAATTGCTAGCAATAAGTCTTTGCAACAAGCAACAGCCACAATAACTATGAAAGACAAAAAATCAGTACAATATGTAGCCCTACCATATATAGGCCCACTTTCATACAAATTTTCCAACCTATTCAAGAAGAAGAATGTCAAAATCAGTTTCTCTACCAATAACAAACTCCAACAAAGAGTCAAACACTCACTCCCACACAATAGCATACCCCATAAAAGATCTGGAATTTATAAACATAAGTGTAACAACTGTCCTAAATTCTACATTGGCCAAACAGGTAGAGCTTTTGAAACAAGATTCAAGGAACACCTCGATGCCCTACGTCTGAAAAACCTAAGCAAATCTGCTTTTGCCACCCATCTTGCAGAAAACAATCATACAGTTGAGAATATAGAAAACAACCTGCAGATATTAAACCTTAAAGACAAGTGTTTCACATTGAACCTCTTAGAGAAGATTGAGATTCATACACATAAAAACAGGTTCCCTGATCTCATTCTGAATGAACAGACAGAGTCAGTTAACACCCCCTTCCTAAACAACTTTGAAGAAGCTTTCACTTTTTTAAGATAACTTAAGCCTAATATTCCATTAAAAACATTCATTATACAGGCCCCCAAAAACTGCTTATATGTCATTGAAACATTGCATAATGTAAACATGTGCATTGCTTATCATGTCATATATTAGAATTTATCTCGTAATATTGTAACAATTAATTTGTATCACACAGTATTTCTGTACTACATATAATGTTTGTAATCTTATTTGTATGTAATTTTATTTATTCCGTTTTAGATTAATCTCATACAATAGCAAAGAGATATTTTACTGTACCCATATCGACTATACAGCATCTGTAAGTTAACATCGTTATGACTTTAAGCTCTTTGCAAATATTGTTCTCGTTTGTAATATGAAGCTGGGCCACGTTCTGTAAACGTTATTCGTGTGTCCTGCGTGTGTAATTAAGATGACGAGGATGAAAGAGACGTCCATTGACTGGAATAGCACTCACATAGTGCATATTGAAAAGTGTATCAAGCTTGCGCTCCAATACATAAACGCACGAATATTTCGTCAGGCAGAACTACATAGCTCGTAAGTACAATAACCTGCACGTTTACCAAGTTTAAAACAGAAAACTATCTTATGAGCAATTGGATTTTGAAAAAGAAGTAAATCTTTTGTAAAAACACCATTACCGATATGACAACAAAAAATATTTCTTTTCTTTCCTAGTGCATCAAACGAATAACAAAAACAAAACTAGTCCAACTTAGAATGCTTGTAACTTCCATCTGAAGATGGATTTGTAAAGAAAAATCAGAAACCGGTCCTGGTCTGAAGATAATAAACCTTTTTAAACCATACATGTGGCTGGTAGCTGTGTTTTATAAATTATAAAATTAATTTTATATGATCATTCCACTTCAAATCGTTCCATACGCATACATTGAGATATTTTACAGAAGTAACTGCTACCAGTGTTTGTTCCGCTATCATGTAATCATACAATAAAGGATCCTTCTTTCTATGTATTCGCAACACATTACATTTGTCTATGTTAAGGGTCAGTTGCCACTCCCTGCACCAAGTGCCTATCCGCTGCAGATCTTCCTGCATTTCGCTACAATTTTCTAATGCTGCAACTTCTCTGTATACTACAGTATCATCCGCGAAGAGCCGCATGGAACTTCCGACACTATCTACTAGGTCATTTATAGACTCCTGGATATTGAAATAAGAACACCGTGAATTCATTGTCCCAGGAAGGGGAAACTTTATTGACACATTCCTGGGGTCAGATACATCACATGATCACACTGACAGAACCACAGGCACATAGACACAGGCAACAGAGCATGCACAATGTCGGCACTAGTACAGTGTATATCCACCTTTCGCAGCAATGCATGCTGCTATTCTCCCATGGAGACGATCGTAGAGATGCTGGATGTAGTCCTGTGGAACGGCTTGCCATGCCATTTCCACCTGGCGCCTCAGTTGGACCAGCGTTCGTGCTGGACGTGCAGACCGCGTGAGACGACGCTTCATCCAGTCCCAAACATGCTCAATGGGGGACAGATCCGGAGATCTTGCTGGCCAGGGTAGTTGACTTACACCTTCTAGAGCCCGTTGGGTGGCACGGGATACATGCGGACGTGCATTGTCCTGTTGGAACAGCAAGTTCCCTTGCCGGTCTAGGAATGGTAGAACGATGGGTTCGATGACGGTTTGGATGTACCGTGCACTATTCAGTGTCCCCTCGACGATCACCAGTGGTGTACAGCCAGTGTAGGAGATCGCTCCCCACACCATGATGCCGGGTGTTGGCCCTGTGTGCCTCGGTCGTATGCAGTCCTGATTGTGGCGCTCACCTGCACGGCGGCAAACACGCATACGACCATCATTGGCACCAAGGCAGAAGCGACTCTCATCGCTGAAGACGACACGTCTCCATTCGTCCCTCCATTCACGCCTGTCGCGACACCACTGGAGGCGGGCTGCACGATGTTGGGGCGTGAGCGGAAGACGGCCTAACGGTGTGCGGGACCGTAGGCCAGCTTCATGGAGACGGTTGCGAATGGTCCTCGCCGATACCCCAGGAGCAACAGTGTCCCTAATTTGCTGGGAAGTGGCGGTGCGGTCTCCTACGGCACTGCGTAGGATCCTACGGTCTTGGCGTGCGTCCGTGCGTCGCTGCGGTCCAGTCCCAGGTCGGCGGGCACGTGCACCTTCCGCCGACCACTGGCGACAACATCGATGTACTGTGGAGACCTCACGCCCCACGTGTTGAGCAATTCGGCGGTACGTCCACCCGGCCTCCCGCATGCCCACTATACGCCCTCGCTCAAAGTCCGTCAACTACACATACGACTCACATCCACGCTGTCGCGGCATGCTACCAGTGTTAAAAGACTGCGATGGAGCTCCGTATGCCACGGCAAACTGGCTGACACTGACGGCGGCAGTGCACAAATGCTGCGCAGCTAGCGCCATTCGACGGCCAACACCGCGGTTCCTGGTGTGTCCGCTGTGCCGTGCGTGTGATCATTGCTTGTACAGCCCTCTCGCAGTGTCCGGAGCAAGTATGGTGGGTCTGACACACCGGTGTCAATGTGTTCTTTTTTCCATTTCCAGGAGTGTATATATTTTGAAAAGTAATGTTCCCATAACACTCACCTGTGGCACGCCAGAGGTTACTTTAACGTCTGTAGACGTCTCTCCATTGATAACAACATGCTGTGTTCTGTTTGCTAAAAATTCTTCAATCCAGCCACACAGCTGGTCTGATATTCCGTAGGCTCTTACTTTGTTTATCAGGCGACATTGCGGAACTGTATCGAACGCCTTCCAGAAGTCAAGGAAAATAGCATATACCTGGGAACCTGTATCTAATATTTTCTGGGTCTCATGAACAAATAAAGCTAGTTGGGTCTCACACGATCGCTGTTTCCGGAATCCATGTTGATTCCTACAGAGTAGATTCTGGGTTTCCAAAAACGACATGATACGCGAGCAAAAAACATGTGCTAACATTCTACAGCAGATCGATGTCAGAGATATAGGTCTATAGTTTTGCGCATCTGCTCGACGACCCTTCTTGAAGACTGGGACTACCTGTGCTCTTTTCCAATCATTTGGAACCTTCCGCTCCTCTAGAGACTTGCGGTACACGGCTGTTAGAAGGGGGGCAAGTTATTTCGCGTACTCTGTGTAGAATTTATTTGGTATCCCGTCAGGTCCAGTGGACTTTCCTCTGTTTAGTGATTCCAGTTGCTTTTCTATTCCTTGGATACTTATTTCGATGTCAGCCATTTTTTCGTTTGTGCGAGGATTTAGAGAAGGAATTGCTGTGCTGTCTTCCTCTGTGAAACAGCTTTGGAAAAAGGTGTTTAGTATTTTAGTTTTACGCGTGTCATCCTCTGTTTCAATGCCATTATCATCCCGGAGTGTCTGGATATGCTGTTTCGAGCCACTTACTGATTTAACGTAAGACCAGAACTTCTTAGGATTTTCTGTCAAGTCGGTACATAGAATTTTACTTTCGAATTCACTGAACGCTTCACGCATAGCCCTCCTTACGCTAACTTTGACATCGTTTAGCTTCTGTTTATCTGAGATGTTTTGGCTGCGTTTACACTTGGAGTGAAGCTCTCTTTACTTTCACAGTAGTTTCCTAATTTTGTTGTTGAACCACGGTGGGTATTTCCCGTCCCTCACAGTTTTACTCGGCACGTACCTGTCTAAAACGCATTTTACGATTGCCTTGAACTTTTTCCATAAACACTCAACATTGTCAGTGTCGGAACAGAAATTTTCGTTTTGATCTGTTAGGTAGTCTGAAATCTGCCATCTATTACTCTTGCTAAGGAGATAAACCTTCCTCCCTTTTTTTTATATTCCTATTAACTTCCATATTCAGGGATGCTTCAACGGCCTTATGATCACTGATTCCCTGTTCTGCACTTACAGAGTCGAAAAGTTCGGGTCTGTTTGTTATCAGTAGGTCCAAGATGTTATCTCCACGAGCCGGTTCTCTGTTTAATTGCTCGAGGTAATTTTCGGATAGTGCACTCAGTATAATGTCACTCGATGCTCTGTCCCTACCACCCGTCCTAAACATCTGAGAGTCCCAGTCTATATCTGGTAAATTGAAATCTCCACCTAAGACTATAAAATGCTGAGAAAATTTATGTGAAATGTATTCCAAATTTTCTCTCAGTTGTTCTGCCACTAATGCTGCTGAGTCGGGAGGTCGGTAAAAGGAGCCAATTATTAACCTAGCTCGGTTGTTGAGTGTAACCTCTACCCATAATAATTCACAGGAACTATCCACTTTTACTTCACTACAGGATAAACTACTACTAACAGCGACAAACACGCCACCAACGGTCGCATGCAATCCATCCTTTCTAAACACCGTCTGTGCCTTTGTAAAAATTTCGGCAGAATTTATCTCTGGCTTCAGCCAGCTTTCTGTAGCTATAACGATTTCAGCTTCGGTGCTTTCTATCAGCGCTTGAAGTTCCGGTACTTTACCAACGCAGCTTCGACAGTTTACAATTACAATAGCGATTGCTGCTTGGTCCCCGCGTGTCCTGACTTTGCCCCGCACGTTTTGAGGCTGTTGCCCTTTCTATACTTACCCGAGGCCATCTAACCTAAAAAACCGCCCAGTCCACGCCACACAACCCCTGCTACTCGTGTAGCCGCTTGCTGCGTGTAGTGGGGAAGAAAGAGAACTCAGCAGGAACTTGCCACTCTTGACCTAAGAAACAGACATTAACAAATCTCTGGGTTTTAATGGTCTGGAAGAGTGTCTCCTTAACTGGGCGGCCTATTCCTACCAAGCACAGTAGTGGGGTTACCCAGTTCACTGGACAACCAAAATGTGGGAGGAAAAGCAACCCACTTTCTCACACTGGCTGAGCGGCGCTGTGGTCTCTCGGCCTTTGATGTTCGTTCAGAGAAGCCAAAAATGTCATAATGTGCCATTCTCTGAGGACAGCATTCAGCTAGGCTAGGCAGCAGCTCTGCCCACAAAAGCACAAAGTAGGTCACAGCCTCACTACCTTGAAAGCTTCCTACTCCCTTGGACACGCTCACCTATCCTAATGAGATCCTAAACTCAGATTGGAATGTATACCGCAGAGACAGGCTGGACAATGAAGGGGGAGGTGTGTTTATAGCGATAAGAAGTGCAATAGTATCGAAGGAAATTGACGGAGATCCGAAATGTGAAATGATTTGGGTGAAGGTCACGGTTAAAGCAGGCCCAGACATGGTAACTGGATGTCTCTATACGCCCCCTGGCTTAGCAGCTGTTGTGGCTGAGCACCTGAAGGATAATTTGGAAAATATTTCGAGTAGATTTCCCCAGCATGTTATAGTTCTGGTTGGAGATTTTAATTTGCCGGATACAGACTGGGAGACTCAAACGTTCATAACGGGTGGCAGGAACAAAGAATCCAGTGAAATTGTTTCAAGTGCTTTATCTGGAAACTACCTTGAGCAGTTAAACAGAGAACCGACTCGTGGCGATAACATATTAGACCTTCTGGTGACAAACAGGCCCGAACTATTTGAAACAGTTAACGCAGAACAGGGAATCAGCGATCATAAAGCGGTTACGGCATCGATGATTTCAGCCGTAAATAGAAATATTAAAAAAGGTAGGAAGATTCTTCTGTTTAGCAAAAGTGACAAAAAGCAGATTACAGAGTACCTGACGGTTCAACACTAAAGTTTTGTCTCAAGTACAGATAGTGTTGAGGATCAGTAGACAAAGTTCAAAAGCATCGTACAATATGCGTTAGATGAGTATGTGCCAAGCAAGAACGTAAAAGATGGAAAAGAGCCACCGTGGTACAACAACCGAGTTAGATGAGATGATGATGTTTGGTTTGTGGGGCGCTCAACTGCGTGGTTATCAGCGCCCGTACAATTACCCAGTCTTTGCTCAGTCCAATTTCGCCACTTTCATGGATGATGATGAAATGATGAGGACAACACAAACACCCAGTCATCTCGAGGCAGGTGAAAATCCCTGGCCCCGCCGGGAATCGAACCCGGGACCCCGTGCTCGGGAAGCGAGAACGCTACCGCGAGACCACGAGCGGCGGACTCCGAGTTAGAAAACTGCTGCGGAAGCAAAGGGAACTTCACAGCAAACATAAACATAGCCAAAGCCTTGCAGACAAACAAAAATTACGCGAAGCGAAATGTAGTGTAAGGGGGGCTATGCGAGAGGCGTTCAATGAATTCGAAAGTAAAGTTCTATGTACTGACTTGGCAGAAAATCCTAAGAAATTTTGGTCTTATGTCAAAGCGGTTGGTGGATCAAAACAAAATGTCCAGACACTCTGTGACCAAAATGGTACTGAAGCAGAGGATGACAGACTAAAGGCCGAAATACTAAATGTCTTTTTCCAAAGCTGTTTCACGGAGGAAATGGGGCGCGAAATGGGGCCCCTTAGGGATATGGCAGAGAGGGAGGGGAAGAAAACCAAAGTGCACTCCGTGTGCATACCGGGGGGGGGGGGGGTCATTCCAGATGTGGAAAGGGTCCTTCCAGATGCCATGAAGGGTACAGGGTGCACCGATCTGCAGGTGGTCGCTCATGTCGGCACCAATGATGTGTGTCGCTATGGATCGGAGGAAATCCTCTCTGGCTTCCGGCGGCTATCTGATTTGGTGAAGACTGCCAGTCTCGCTAGCGGGATGAAAGCAGAGCTCACCATCTGCAGCATCGTCGACAGGACTGACTGCGGACCTTTGGTACAGAGCCGAGTGGAGAGTCTGAATCAGAGGCTGCGACGGTTCTGCGACCGTGTGGGCTGCAGACTCCTCGACTTGCGCCATAGGGTGGTGAGGTTCGGGTTCCGCTGGATAGGTCAGGAGTCCACTACACGCAACAAGCGGCTACACGGGTAGCAGGGGTTGTGTGGCGTGGGCTGGGCGTTTTTTTAGGTTAGATGGCCTCGGGAAAGTACAGAAAGGGCAACAGCCTCAACGGGTGCGGGGCAAAGTCAGGACATGCGGGGACCAAGCAGCAATCGGTATTGTAATTGTAAACTGTCGAAGCTGCGTTGGTAAAGTACCGGAACTTCAAGCGCTGATACAAAGCACCGAAGCTGAAATCGTTATAGGTACAGAAAGCTGGCTGAAGCCAGAGATAAATTCTGCCGAAATTTTTACAAAGGTACAGACGGTGTTTAGAAAGGATAGATTGCATGCAACCGGTGGTGGAGTGTTCGTCGCTGTTAGTAGTAGTTTATCCTGTAGTGAAGTAGAAGTGGATAGTTCCTGTGAATTATTATGGGTGGAGGTTACACTCAACAACCGAGCTAGGTTAATAATTGGCTCCCTTTAACGACCCCTCGACTCAGCAGCATTAGTGGCAGAGCAGCTGAGAGAAAATTTGGAATATATTTCACATAAATTTTCTCAGCATGTTATAGTCTTAGATGGAGATTTCAATTTACCAGATATAGACTGGGACACTCAGATGTTTAGGATGGGTGGTAGGGACAGAGCATCGAGTGACATTATACTGAGTGCACTATCCGAAAATTACCTCGAGCAATTAAACAGAGAACCGACTCGTGGAGATAACATCTTGGACCTACTGATAACAAACAGACCCGAACTTTTCGACTCTGTAAGTGCAGAACAGGGAATCAGTGATCATAAGGCCGTTGCAGCATCCCTGAATATGGAAGTTAATAGGAATATAAAAAAAAGGGAGGAAGGTTTATCTGTTTAGCAAGAGTAATAGAAGGCAGATTTCAGACTACCTAACAGATCAAAACGAAAATATCTGTTCCGACACTGACAATGTTGAGTGTTTATGGAAAAAGTTCAAGGCAATCGTAAAATGCGTTTAAGACAGGTACGTGCCGAATAAAACTGTGAGGGACGGGAAGAACCCACCGTGGTACAACAACAAAGTTAGGAAACTACTGCGAAAGCAAAGAGAGCTTCACTCCAAGTTTAAACGCAGCCAAAACCTCTCAGACAAACAGAAGCTAAACGATGTGAAAGTTAGCGTAAGGAGGGCTATGCGTGAAGCGTTCAGTGAATTGGACAGTAAAATACTAGGTACCGACTTGACAGAAAATCCTAGGAAGTTCTGTCTTACGTTAAATCAATAAGTGGCTCGAAACAGCATGTACAGATACTCCGGGATGATGATGGCATTGAAACAGAGGATGACAAGCGTAAAGCTGAAATACTAAACACCTTTTTCCAAAGCTGTTTCACAGAGGAAGACCGCACTGCAGTTCCTTCTCTAAACCCTCGCACAAACGAAAAAATGGCTGACATCGAAATAAGTGTCCAAGGAATAGAAAAGCAACTGGAATCACTCAACAGAGGAAAGTCCACTGGACCTGACGGGATACCAAATAGATTCTACACAGAGTACGCGAAATAACTTGCCCCCCTTCTAACAGCCGTGTACCGCAAGTCTCTAGAGGAACGGAAGGTTCCAAATGATTGGAAAAGAGCACAGGTGGTCCCAGTCTTCAAGTAGGATCGTCGAGCAGATGCGCAAAACAATAGACCTATATCTCTGACATCTATCTGTGGTAGAATTTTAGAACATGTTTTTTGCTCGAGTATCATGTCGTTTTTGGAAACCCAGAATCTACTCTGTAGGAATCAACATGGATTCCGGACACAGCGATCGTGTGAGACCCAACTAGCATGTTGTTATCAATGGAGAGACGTCTACAGACGTTAAAGTAAGCTCTGGCGTGCCACGGGGGAGAGTTGTGGGACCATTGCCTTTCACAATATATACACTCCTGGAAATGGAAAAAAGAACACATTGACACCGGTGTGTCAGACCCACCATACTTGCTCCGGACACTGCGAGAGGGCTGTACAAGCAATGATCACACGCACGGCACAGCGGACACACCAGGAACCGCGGTGTTGGCCGTCGAATGGCGCTAGCTGCGCAGCATTTGTGCAACGCCGCCGTCAGTGTCAGCCAGTTTGCCGTGGCATACGGAGCTCCATCGCAGTCTTTAACACTGGTAGCATGCCGCGACAGCGTGGACGTGAACCGTATGTGCAGTTGACGGACTTTGAGCGAGGGCGTATAGTGGGCATGCGGGAGGCCGGGTGGACGTACCGCCGAATTGCTCAACACGTGGGGCGTGAGGTCTCCACAGTACATCGATGTTGTCGCCAGTGGTCGGCGGAAGGTGCACGTGCCCGTCGACCTGGGACCGGACCGCAGCGACTCACGGATGCACGCCAAGACCGTAGGATCCTACGCAGTGCCGTAGGGGACCGCACCGCCACTTCCCAGCAAATAAGGGACACTGTTGCTCCTGGGGTATGGGCGAGGACCATTCGCAACCGTCTCCATGAAGCTGGCCTACGGTCCCGCACACCGTTAGGCCGTCTTCCGCTCACGCCCCAACATCGTGCAGCCCGCCTCCAGTGGTGTCGCGACAGGCGTGAATGGAGGGACGAATGGAGACGTGTCGTCTTCAGCGATGAGAGTCGCTTCTGCCTTGGTGCCAATGATTGTCGTATGCGTGTTTGGCGCCGTGCAGGTGAGCACCACAATCAGGACTGCATACGACCGAGGCACACAAGGCCAACACCCGGCATCATGGTGTGGGGAGCGATCTCCTACACTGGCCGTACACCACTGGTGATCGTCGAGGGGACACTGAATAGTGCACGGTACATCCAAACCGTCATCGAACCCATCGTTCTACCATTCCTAGACCGGCAAGGGAACTTGCTGTTCCAACAGGACAATGCACGTCCGCATGTATCCCGTGCCACCCAACGTGCTCTAGAAGGTGTAAGTCAACTACCCTGGTCAGCAAGATCTCCGGATCTGTCCCCCATTGAGCATGTTTGGGACTGGATGAAGCGTCGTCTCACGCGGTCTGCACGTCCAGCACGAACGCTGGTCCAACTGAGGCGCCAGGTGGAAATGGCATGGCAAGCCGTTCCACAGGACTACATCCAGCATCTCTACGATCGTCTCCATGGGAGAATAGCAGCCTGCATTGCTGCGAAAGGTGGATATACACTGTACTAGTGCCGACATTGTGCATGCTCTGTTGCCTGTGTCTACGTGCCTGTGGTTCTGTCAGTGTGATCATGTGATGTATCTGACCCCAGGAATGTGTCAATAAAGTTTCCCCTTCCTGGGACAATGAATTCACGGTGTTCTTATTTCAATTTCCTGGAGTGTATAAATGACCTCGTAGATAGTGTCGGAAGTTCCATGCGGCTTTTCGCGGATGATGCTATAGTATACAGAGAAGTTGCAGCATTAGAAAATTGTACCGAAATGCAGGAAGATCTGCAGGGGATAGGCACTTGGTGCAGGGAGTGGCAACTGACCCTTAACATAGACAAATGTAATGAATTGCGAATACATAGAAAGAAGAATCCTTTATTGTATGATTATATGATAGCGGAACAAACACTGGCAGCAGTTACTTCTGTAAAATATCTGGGAGTATGCGTGCGGAACGATTTGAAGTGGAATGATCATATAAAATTAATTGTTGGTAAGGCGGGTACCAGGTTGAGATTCATTGGGAGAGTACTTAGAAAATGTAGTCCATCAACAAAGGAGGTGGCTTACAAAACACTAGTTCGACCTATACTTGAGTATTGCTCATCAGTGTGGGATCCGTACCAGGTCGGGTTGACAGAGGAGATAGAGAAGATCCAAAGAAGAGCGGCCCGTTTCGTCACAGGGTTATTTGGTAACCGTGATAGCGTTACGGAGGTGTTTAACAAACTCAAGTGGCAGACTCTGCAAGAGAGGCGCTCTGCATCGCGTTGTAGCTTGCTCGCCAGGTTTCGAGAGGGTGCGTTTCTGGATGAGGTATCGAATATATTGCTTTCCCCTACTTATACCTCCCGAGGAGATCACGAATGTAAAATTAGAGAGATTAGAGCGCGCACAGAGGCTTTCAGACAGTCGTTCTTCCCGCGAACCATACGCGACTGGAACAGGAAAGGGAGGTAATGACGGTGGCACGTAAAGTGCCCTCCGCCAAACACCGTTGGGTGGCTTGCGGAGTATAAATGTAGATGTAGATGTAGATGTGAAGACTGCACTGTAGTTCCTTCTCTAGATTGTCGCACAGATGACAAAATGGTAGATATCGAAATAGACGACAGAGGGATAGAGAAACAACTAAATCACTCAAAAGAGGAAAGGCCGCTGGACCTGATGGGATACCAGTTCGATTTTACACAGAGTACGCGAAGGAACTTACCCCCCCTTCTTGCAGCGGTGTACCGTAGAAGAGCGTAGCGTTCAAAGGGCTGGAAAAGGGCACAGGTCATACCCGCTTTCAAGAAGGGACGTCGAACAGATGTGCAGAACTATAGACCTATATCTCTAACGTCGATCAGTCGTAGAATTTTGGAACACGTATTATGTTCGAGTGTAATGACTTTTCTGGAGACTAGAAATCTACTCTGTTGGAATCAGCATGGGTTTCGAAAAAGACGGTCGTGTGAAACCCAGCTCGCGCTATTCGTCCACGAGACTCAGAGGGCCATAGACACGGGTTCACAGGTAGATGCCGTGTTTCATGACTTCCGCAAGGCGTTCGATACATTTCCCCACAGTCGTTTAATGAACAAAGTAAGAGCATATGGACGATCAGACCAATTGTGTGATTGGATTGAAGAGTTCCTAGACAACAGAACGCAGCATGTCATTCTCAATGGAGAGAAGTCTTCCGAAGTAAGAGTGATTTCAGGTGTGCCGCAAGGGAGTGTCATAGGACCGTTGCTATTCACAATATACATAAATGACCTTATGGATGTCATCGGAAGTTCACTGAGGCTTTTTGCAGATGATGCTGTGGTGTATCGAGAGGTTGTAACAATGGAAAAGTGTACTGAAATGCAGGAGGATCTGTAGCGAATTGACGCATGGTGCAGGGAATGGCAATTGAATCTCAATGTAGAAAAGTGTAATGTGCTGCGAATAAATAGAACGATAGATCCCTTATCATTTAGCTACAAAATAGCAGGTCAACAACTGGAAGCAGTTAATTCTATAAATTATCTGGGAGTACGCATTAGGAGTGATTTAAAATGGAATGATCATATAAAGTTGATCGTCGGTAAAGCAGATGCCAGACTGAGATTCATTGGAAGAATCCTAAGGAAATGCAATCCGAAAACGAAGTAGGTAACAGTACGCTTGTTCGCCCACTGCTTGAATACTGCTCAGCAGTGTGGGATCCGTACCAGATAAGGTTGATAGAAGAGATAGAGAAGATCCAACGGGGAGCTGCGCGCTTCGTTACAGGATCATTTAGTAATCGCGAAAGCGTTACGGAGATGATAGATAAACTCCAGTGGAAGACTCTGCAGGAGAGACGATCAGCAGCTCTGTACGGGCTTTTGTTAAAGTTTCGAGAACATACGTTCACCGAAGAGTCAAGCAGTATATTGCTCCCTCCTACGTATATCTCGCGAAGAGACCGTGAGGATAAAATCAGATAGATTAGAGCCCACAGAGTCCACGAACAATACGAGACTGGAATAGAACCGTCAGGTGGCTTGCGGAGTATGGATGTAGATGTAGATGTAGATGTAGATGTACTTATAACCCAACTCCTGAGGGGAGCCCACCCCTTAAGAAAAGCCAGCAGTCCTGTAAGCTGTGAGGGTAACACTGCAGGTTGGACGGGACGCCAGCACCCTCTCTCCGTAAAAAATTAAACATGCTTTCAAGACTACAAATAAGCCTCGGAACATTATTGACAAAAATAGACGACGTCAATGGCAAAGAAACGGTATACGATTTGGAACGTGGAATGTAAGGAGTCTGTTCAAGACAGGAGCTGCAATCAGTATGGTCAAGGAAATTCAAAGGTACGAACTAGACCTAGTTGCACAGCAAGAAATCCGGTGGGACGATGCTGGGAGCATTGAAGTTGAAAACTGTACAATTCTGTATGGAGACTGTGAACGATGTCATCTGTTAGGTTCAAATGGTTCAAAGGGCTCTGAGCACTATGGGACTTAACATCTGTGGTCATCAGTCCCCTAGAACTTAGAACTACTTAAACCTAACTAACCTAAGGACATCACACACATCCATGCCCGAGGCAGGATTCGAACCTGCGACCGTAGTACATCTGTTAGGCACTGGTTTCTGCGTCAGTAAGACGTTGGCCACTATTGTTTCAGAATTCGTTTCAGTCAACCCAAGAATATCTGTTTATGTGAAGTGAAAGACGAGTTCTATGCACAGCTAGAGGCAGTGATGGACGCTATACCAAATGGACACCTGAGGCTCCTCCTTGGTGATATGAATGCATAGGTTGCGAAAGAACAAATATTCCAAGACACAACAGGTAGGCACAGTCTACACAACCTAAGCAATGACAATGGAGTTAGGTTCATCAGCTTCGCTACATCATTAGGGTTGTTCATCTCCAGCACAAACTTCCAGCGGAAAAACATACATAAAGGAATCTGGGTATCGCCAAATGGGAGAACTGTAAATCAAATAGACCATGTTGCCATTGATCTCAGAGCCAAGAGATGGGTGTTAGACGTTAAGACAGCGCGGGGTGCCGAAGGTGGGAGTGATCATTTCCTGGTCAGAGGCCGTTTATACATACAGTGTAAAGGAATAACGGGGCCTAAGTTAAAAAGAGTGGAAAGGTACCATGTGGAAAAACTGGAAGATGAGGCAACGAAGACGAGATACTAGTTGCAACTTAGCAACCGCTTTGAAGCACTCAGTGAAATGGACACAAATCAGGACCTCGAACTAATGTGGGGACATATCCAGAGCTCAGTTAGGGATACAGCAAAGAAAACACTCATGGGAAACCCAGTGGGCAAAAAGATGTGGTTTGGAAAGGAATGTGCAGATGCCCTGGAGAGGAGAAAGGAAGTCAGGAACAAATGGCTGAAGGGGACAAATCTCGCACAGGCTAAAGCACAATTTGAGGAAGTGCGAAAGACTACACAAGCAATTCTGAGAAGACCAAAGAGGTCTTCGCATCTCTTACGATCTTGCTTGGCACATACTCATCTAACGCATATTGTACGATGGTTTTGAACTTTGTCCACTGATCCCCAACACTATCTGTACTTGAGACAAAACTTTTGTGTTGAGCCGTCAGGTACTCTGTAATCTGCTTTTTGTCACTTTTGCCAAACAGAAAAATCTTCCTATCTTTTTTAATATTTCAATTAAGGCTGAAATCATCGATGCAGTAACCACTTTATGATCGAGTAGGTATAAGAAAATTGGAAAAACGCCCTCGGGCCTCGAAATCTAATGCCGTTGGGGTCGAAAAAGCAAGAGTTGGCCAAGGGAGGCCGACAGGGAAGGAGAAAGAAGAAGTCTGGCACAAGTAAGTGGAAGCAATGTCAGACTCAGCTCGGGTCCCCGCGGTCGCCACCCGCTTACTTCTAGCTGAAGCCCCCTGTATTTGACATACAGCTAAACAAATCATCTATTCGTTACAAATAAATGTATATAAACCTACACTTATTACTGAGTGCCAAAATAAAGAGTTCTACATGATTACACGAAAGGTTAGAATTATACTAAAGATTAGGCTCTGCATGAATTATTTGTACTGATCTTCTTTAATTTTCCTTATTTATTTAATTTGTGAAATAATATTCTTGCTTGAGTAACATACTGCAGAACGGGCAAGAGGCATTGAAGTAGCCTTTCCGGTTTATGTGATATTCAAACTATTGTAAAAGTTGACTATATGATACTGCAGGAATGAAATGAAGTTATATTCAAATGCAGTTCTTCAAATACATCCACTGATAAGCCAAAACATTATGACCACCTACTCGTGCTTAACAGCTTGTTTGTCCATCTTTAACAGGAAACACACCACTGATTCTGCTTATCAGGGATCCGACCGTTTGTTGGTAGGTTAGTGGAGGTATGTAACGTTAGATGTCTTACGCACAGGTTATGTAATTCGCGTAAATAACGTGACACTGATTTTCGTACGTGGTGATGGAACCCAATAGCGACCCACACAGATTCCATACTATTTACATCTTACGAATCTGGTCGTCTAGACATGAAAGTGAGTTCGCTATAATGCTCCTCAAACCACTGTACCACGGTTCTGGCTCCGAGACACAGACAATTATAATGCTGAATTATGACTTCGCCGTCGGGGAAGACATCAAGCATGAATGGATGCAGATGGTTCGCAGCTGTCAGCGTCTCTGATTAGTACTACAGGTCCCATGCAAGCGCAGGAGAATGTCTCCCGTAGCATAATACAGCTCTCACCAATCTGCGTCCATGGCTCGCTGCACGCTTTGAGCAGCCGTTCACCTCGATGATGATGTTTGTGGAGACGACCATAGACTTAGTGTAGCAAAAATGTGATTCTCTCGAAGATCCGACACGTTTCCATTGATCGACGGTGGGATCCCGATGGTCCCGGGCCAGGTGCCTCCTGCAGTCGTAAATGAGGATGTCGTTGGGCCAAAATGTGAACACGTAGGGGTGATCTGCTGCGAAGATCCATTCTCAGAAATCTATGATGAGCGGTGTACTCCGAAACACTTGTGTGTGCCCCAGCATTGTACTCTTTCGGCAGAGATTCCACAGCTCATCATCTGTCGTACTTCATAGAGCAAACAAGCCTCCGAATGCCACTAGTTAGGGTCTAGTGGTAGTTTCACTGTCCTTCTACCTCTTTCCTTAGAAACTCAAGATGGTAGCACGTGGACATTCGAACAAATTGGCCGTTTTCGAGGTTCTCGTTCACAGGTTATGGGTAACAATAGTCTGCTGTTGTCAAAGTCGCTTATCTCAATGGATTTCCCCACTTGCAGCCCGTATCTTCTCTAGGGTGATGTCCCGTCTATCTGTGCTCCGCTTACATACTTTTGTTACCGCGTCACGTGCCCGCAAACCATTACGCAGCATCAAACATCGCGTTGGGCAGTGATCATCATATTTTGGCTTATCAGTATACAGGGTGAGTCACCTAACGTTACCGCTGGATATATTTCGTAAACCACATCAAATACTGACGAACCGATTCCACAGACCGAACGTGAGGAGAGGGTTCAAATGGTTCAAATGGCTCTGAGCACTATGCGACTTAACTTCTGAGGTCATCAGTCGCCTAGAACTTAGAACTAATTAAGCCTAACTAACCTAAGGACATTACACACATCCATGCCCGAGGCAGGACTCGAACCTGCGACCGTAGCGGTCACGCGGTTCCAGACTGAAGCGCCTTTAACCACACGGCCACACCGGCCGGCCGTGAGGAGAGGGGCTAGCGTAATTGTTTAATACAAACCATACAAAAATACACGGAAGTATGTTTTTTAACACAAACCTACTTTTTTAAAATGGAATCCAGTTAGTTTTGTTAGCACATCTGAACATATAAACAAATACGTAATCAGTGCCGTTTGTTGCATTGTAAAATGTTAATTACATCCGGAGGCATTGTAACCTAAAGTTGACGCTTGAGTACCACTCCTCCGCTGTTCGATCGTGTGTATCGGAGAGCACCGAATTACGTAGGGATCCAAAGGGAACGGTGATGGACCTTAGGTACAGAAGAGACTGGAACAGCACATTATGTCCACATGCTAACACCTTTTTATTGGTCTTTTTCACTGACGCACATGTACATTACCATGAGGGGTGAGGTACACGTACACACGTGGTTTCCGTTTTCAATTACGGAGTGGAATAGAGTGTGTCCCGACATGTCAGGCCAATAGATGTTCAATGTGGTGGCCATCATTTGCTGCACACAATTGCAATCTCTGGCGTAATGAATGTCGTACACGCCGCAGTACATCTGGTGTAATGTCGCCGCAGGCTGCCACAATACGCCGTTTCATATTCTCTGGGGTTGTAGGCACATCACGGTACACATTCTCCTTTAACGTACCCCACAGGAAGAAGTCCAGAGGTGTAAGATCAGGAGAACGGGCTGGCCAATTTATGCGACCTCCACGTCCTATGAAACGCCCGTCGAACATCCTGTCAAGGGTCAGCCTAGTGTTAATTGCGGAATGTGCAGGTGCACCATCATGCTGATACCACATATGTCGACGCGTTTCGAGTGGGACACTTTCGAGCAACGTTGGCAGATCATTCTGTAGAAACGCGATGTATGTTGCAGCTGTTTGGGCGCCTGCAATGAAGTGTTTGTTACAACACGCAACTGAACGTCGGAGGTTTCAAGCGTCAACTTTAGGTTACAATATCTCCGGATGTAATTAACATTTTACAATGCAGCAAACGGCACTGATTACGTATTTGTTTATATGTTCAGATGTGCTAACAAAACTAACGGTGTTCCATTAAAAAAAACGTAGGTCTGTGTTAAAAAACATACTTCCGTGCATTTTTTTATGGTTTGTATTAACCAATTACACTAGCCCCTCTCCTCACGTTCGGTCTGTGGAATCGATTCGTCAGTATTTGATGTGGTTCACGAAATATATCCAGCGGTAATGTTAGGTGACTCACTCTGTATACTCGGAATATTTAAAATTTGTAGAGTGTAGGTGTGAGCGAATGATGGTGAGGCGTATATAAATATATATGACCACTGTAGTTGGTCTCGTCGCAGAGCTGAGACAGGAGCAAGCGCAGTACGCCTTGATGTCTCCTGCTGATTGTAGTTGATTGGTTAATGTTGGTAAGCTATTGTACGGCTAGTGAGCAGCACGTGTATTTTAAATTGATAAGATCGTTTTGGTCTAGACATCTCAGGCTATTAATCTGCTATTCTGATGAAGCTGACCTGTATTTTAAAATATGGGACACTGCACGAAAATATTCACTGAATTGTTGAAATGTGAAGAATTTGTTCGTATTATCGGTTTGTTGCACTGCACAATGTGTTTAGCATCATTTAATCGTTATATTCATACTCTCTGCTTGCTCTTCTGGGACACTTCAACAATCTTCTCAATTTCACTGCGTATATTATTCTCCCACACAAGGCCATCATTCTTAATAAGTTGTTTCTTTAACACAAAGAATAAGCTGAAAGTGAATCGTAATTCTGTGCTCAGGGTACGTTTTCATTCTAAGGGACGACTGACTGGGTATTCGTGTTGTTCTTATCATTTTGTCTCATCTTCACCGATGAGCAAGTCGTCGAAGTGACACCAAATAGAAAGACATGCTTTAGGCTGCAGAACAACCTCAGATGGGATCTCTGAACCATTAATACCACAACATCAATTCATTTCGGTTTGTTCAGTAGGTATTCATTGATTTTTCGTTAGATCGGATTACCATTTGTTAAAAGATTTTTTCAGGAGCACAATAAAATTATTCACAACCACCTCAGGAATCGAGCCACTAAGCTGAGCTACGGTTGTGAATTCGCCCTACACTGGGCGGTTAACAATTACCTGATGAATAATTTTACCCCATTTAACTGTTACCATAAAGCATCCGTTGCAGTGACAATTGAAACAGTAAGTTGTGGGACCCGTGAGTTGTAGCACTCATCTTCCGGTTTTTACTGTACAATATTAGCTACATTCTATGCTGTAAAGTTTTGTTCATAAGTTACAGAGAATCTCTCTCACACTCTTCTTTTTGTTTTCGTTCTGTCATCGGTGCACTGACTCGTTTGATGCGGCCCTCCTGAATTCCACCCTGTGCCATTCTCTGCATATCAGAGTAACACTTGCAATCTACGTCCTCTAGGTATCAATCTCTGTCTTCCTCTAAAGTTTTCAAGTTATCACCCCCTACAGCTCCCTCTAGCACCATTTAAGGAACTCCATGATCTCTTAACAGACGTCCTACCGTCCTGTCTCTTGTTATTCGCAGATTTTTCCATATATCCTTTCCTCGCCGATTCTCCGGAGAATATCATTCCTTACCTTATCAGTCCACCAAATTTTTAACATTCTTCCGTATTTCAAAATTTGAAATACGTCGATTCTCTTCTCTTCTGTTTTCCCATTGTCCATATTTCGCTAAAATACAATGCTGTGCTTCAAACGTATGTTCTCAGAAAATTTTCCTCGAATTGAGTCCTATGTTTGGTAATATTAGACTACTCTTGACCAGGTGTGGCTTTTTCGTCAGTGCTAATCTGCTTTTCATGTCCTCCTTGCTCCGTCCGTCCTGCTGGCTAGGTATCAGAATTCATTAACTTCATCATTCATCCTGATGATTTCTTGCTTCTTCTAATTACTTTCACCTGTCTTTTATTTACTCTAAACCTATATTCTGTCTCATTACACAGTTCAGTAAATGCTGTAATTCTTCTGGACTTTCACTGTGATCAGCAGTGTCATCAGCGGCTCTCATTTGTATCTTCTCACCTTTGCTAGCTAGGGCATAACCAAGTATGGCGAGGTAACATACACTCACAAGCGACAACATCGCCAGCCGCTGCAGATCTACAACATTGACTGGATATGCCAGCTGCTATCACAGCCGACCAACAGGCTACAGCAGGGAAGCCGACAAGTTCGCACACTGACGCACAGACAAACCGCCAGCACTACCCTACACTGTGAATCCGATATATGACCCATTGGGCACTAACCGATGATGAACCCAACTGTTACAGGTATGTTGATGCTGATCGAGAATCCAACTCCGGTACAAATTGAAACGTCCCCTTAGAAAAATTATACATGACTGTGCTTAAACTGACAAACAATATTTTTAGCGCAACGCAATGTGACTTTCAAAAATCCCTACAAAAGAACGGCCCTGACTAACATTAACCTATACCTTTCACAAATCACTTACCTCACAAAAATCTTCATTACTCGAACTACTGCAATACAGCGAGCGCCAATACTGCCAGCTAAATAACAGATTCAAACTACGGAAGGCACTAACTACTAGTAGGCATTGTTAGCAAATGAAAGATTTTGATAGGGAACAAACAATGTATTTACCTTAATAGTGTTGAAAAATCATAATATACATAGCAGTTCATAATATCCAGTATTACAAATTTCAAAACTCCGCCATCTCTCTCCCCACATCCACCACTGCTGGCGGCTCACCTTCAACTGCGCAACGCTACGCGCTGTTCACGTCCAGCTGCCCAACACTACAATGGCAGACAACAATGCAAACTAGCCACAGACTGCACACAGCACAGCCAGTGATTTTCATACAGAGCGCTACGTAACGTTGCCAATAAGAAAACATAAACAGCCTACTTACAAAATCTATGCCCTGCCTTCCTATCCATAACGAATCCCAGTCCCGTTATTCCATTTTCTGATGCTGTTGATACTACCTTATACTCATCTGACCAGAAATCCTTGTCTTCATTGCATCACACTTCACTGGTCCCCACTATATGTATATTGAGTTCTAGCATTTCCGTTTTCAGATTTTATATCATCCCTACAGCGTTTCAACTTCTGAGATTCCACGCTTCGACTCGTACAACGTTATACTGCCATTGGTTATTCAGTCTTTTCTCATGGTCACCTCCTCCTATCATGATGACACTTTTTCAATTAAAGGCCACATAACCTGTGGATTGACAATATGTGTCTTAATGCAGTGGTTTCCATTCCCTTCAACATCCTCATGCCGTTGATTATAGCTGAGATTTTCGTCTTTAGGGGCAGTTCCTCACCCCATGGGCAAGGGAGTGCCCTGAAGCTCTGTCCGCTCCTCCGCCCTCTTTGACATGACCGTTGGCCGAATGAGGCTGACTTCTTATGTTGAAAAATTTCAGCCGCCATTGCTAGTGATTTTCCTTCAAAATTTAAGCAGCGGTGGTGTTCGAACGATGCACCAAGCACGTCTTGATTGCTAATCAAAACGCTAATCCTACACCCAGTATAATCATCTCTATAATATAATTTGTATGTGCAGGCTCATAAGCAAGTTTAGAAATTATATGTCCTTGATACTTCTGTCAGAGTACTGATGATCTGATGAAGGCAGTAAGCCGAAACCGGTCATTGTGAATTGTTAGTAATGTGCTGTCAAGACGGACGTTCGTGAATAAAGTATCATGTCAGTCACTTAACAATAAGTATCCAGAATTGGTAGCAATAAGGTATTGTCCGTTACAACGCTCTATTGTAGGTGCTCTTTGGCTTCTGGTATACATAAAGGCACACTTACAGTTTCAGAAGATGTAAGTTTTGTCTTTTTCGCTTATGATACAGATATATGAATAAAAGGGAGTACCAGTGTCCCTAGGGAAAAGGCAGGAAAAGAAATATTCGACACCATCAGAAAATGGTTCAAAGAAGATGAATTATCAATGAATTTTGGAAAAGCTCAGTAACTAAATAATTGTCTTACCAAAAAATAAAATGGAAGAAATAGAGAGTGTTAAGTTTTTGGAACAACAAATCACAAACTTAATAGGAAAACACACTCTTGAACATTAATGAAATGCAGTAGTTCGGCTACGTTAGTAGTACGCATGTTTACTGGTACAAGTTACTTAAAAATGAAGAAAATAGCTCAGTCTGAATGTTTCCATTCGTTAATGAGTTTTGAAGTCATCATATAGTACAGTCATCATATACAGAAAGGAGTCAGAATAATGGAGGAAGTATGTTATCAGTAGCCTAAAAAAATATTAAATGTCATCTCAATAAGTGATCAAATTTATGGTGGAGCTTAAGACTGAATTAAAGGACTTTCGCATGGGCAGCTATTTCTATTCCGTGGAAGACAGCTTTCACATAAATTCCTAAATTATTTTATAATTATAGTTATCAACGTAATGCAATATTCTTCCATAATTACACGACATTTTATTGTACCGCTCTTAAATAAAAATATGTAGCTTTGGCACCTATCCACGTACCAGCGTCTCATGTAAGGAAATCCGTGACAAACGACTAATGTGTTGTCACGTTCCAGACTAGCTGTACACAAAATACAGTCCTCATTTTTTCTTTAACTGCAGTTGGTTACTGCTGAGAGGTATTTTAATGGGTTAGCGTATTTCTCAGCTTCGTGTGGTGTGTGCTGCCAGTGAGTGTCTAATTAAACAGTCTCTGACTTACGATTAACCACAGAGAGTACAACTACCGTAGAAAGTAACTGATTATTCTAAATGTATTGGCGTCTACAGTACACGGAAATGAATAATGCAACGACTAGGTAATAATATGAGGGAGTTGACTGGTAAAAAGTGAATTGGTAATGTAAAGTGTGGGATAAGGAATGCCTATGAATCTCCAAGAGAAATAGTTAGCACCACTGCTCAGGTCAGTGATTAAAGAGTAAATAAAAAAATGAAATGGAAGAGCAGTAATTTAAGAAAGAACAAGGACGATATTCTGTTTTTTGAGGTCTGCTTGTGAAAGTGCTGAAATAGTTACATGATTAGCTTTATTGCAAGTTATTTTACATACCTTTTGGTGTAGGGCACGCCGTTTTATACTCCAATGACAACCTATAAATCGTGGCAATTAGTTAGTGCCTTGGAGATCTCTTCAGTTCCCTCTCCCAGAGGTCCTGAATCAGTTCGTTCGTTAGTTAGATGTGTTATAGATCATTTGCATGATTTTTGTCGAAATGATTTGAAACTAGTCAGTTTACAGGCTACGCGAATAATATTTGTAATTTCGGCTGCGTGTTGGCTATTTAAAGTTACCAAATTGTTCACAAGACTCAATTTAATAAAAATGAACTTATTAGTCTAATACTAATCATTTAATTAGTGATGAATAGAAACATAATTCTTAGATACACATGCTATCATTTTTTAACAAAACAGTTAAATGTGGAATAACAGCTGTCCAGAAGAGATCAGTTTAGGCTAGATTTAAACTTCAGTCATTCATTTGTGTTGTTAGGGAAACGGTTTTGTGGCTAAAATTTGAACTCCTGTCTGAATTACTGATAACTTCATTAATGAGTAGTAAAGAAAATTTTCTTCTATTAATGTGTCAGTGAATATTACTATTCCTCTCAGATTGTGGTGGAGGAATTTCGTGATCAGTTATACGTATTTTGTTTGGGGGTTAGAAATACTCGACTCTGCATAGGCACTACTATGTACAGTGATGCTCAAAAGTATCCGAACGACCTGAATCTCATTTCGCCTGATTCGCATGCAACCGGCATAACGCGGCTATCTAGCAGGTCCTCTAATCGCTCCTTGGTACAGTCGTTTGACTATTGAAAATGGCTCCAAAAAGTCACCACTAGAAAACACTGCTCTGTATCACAGTAACTCAAGATGTAAAGTAATACCACGATGCTACAAATATTAGGGAACACCTTATGACAGACAAGACTGTCCTTAAGGCTTGTAAGCTCACATTTATTACAATAAATGACATACCTGAAATGTTACCACTCTCATTATTACGTCAGATAGGTTATGCACGTAGCAAGTTCGTCGTATTCATGATTTCCTCTTCAAAGTAACATACAGTACATATTATTAAACACAAAATGACATTAAAAATTTGAGTTATCCACGAGCAGTTAGTTGAGAATATGTATGAACTTCAAATGACACGACGAACCGTCTCGTTCTGCATTTGGATTCAAACCCAGGTCAGGCAGACTAGCAAAGATTTCGTGACAGGCAAACTAACAGTCATTCCTGATTAGGCGTACAGAGGGTGACATACCTCGATTTTAGACAGTATCACTTAGCAAAAATCAACTTTAAATTACATAACGCAAATATTTTAACTGACGCGAGCTAGAGTTTATGGTCAGCGACTAAGTGTAAGGTCAATGAGTCGGATGCGAGTTTGCAACTATGAAATACTTGACTACATTATAGAAGCGAATATTAAATCTGAACTAATAATGGAAAATTTTGTACTTGGATAGCTTAGAATGAAAATTTTTCTGCTTATTTCAAAGGAAAACGATTTTCTAAAACATTATCTGTCATACACAATTGAAACAGGTCATGTCGACCAAATCATATGGACGAACTGACAGCGACATGTATCGGAAGGCAGTAAGATCTCTTGCCTTTTGGTTTGGCAGTACTCGATAGCCATTTCTAGGCGCAAGTAAATGAAGAAAGGCAGGGCGTTTTTGTTATTAAGTAACGTCTTCATCAATTACTTTAGTTTTAATGTAATCTGCGAGTAATTGCTGATGTTTGATATTAACATGAAAAGGATTCCGTAGACAGGGGAAGAACCTGTTCTTGGGAAACTACTTCAATAGTGACCAAAAGGCATTAAATGATCTTCAAGCACATGTGTTCGAGCAGCGGTATGAATAAAATGACAGTAATAACGACGGTAATAATCGAATTATCCGGTAACTTCACACTTAACAGAGGATTTTCTTGAACTGAGAAATTTGCTCAATTTGTGAAAATTCAAAATGTTTATTTCGAGCCTATGATGCCTAGAAGAGTCTTTACATCCTACTGACATGAGAATAGCATAATCTCCGCGTCAGTAGCTTGCTTCTACTTAACCATTTCATAGATTCGCATTTTCGCCACCGTGACTAATTTTGTAAGCTAAGCACATCATCCGTTTCAGCACACTCTTGAGGCTGGGAAATGTGGCCACAATATTCTGGTGGAACGAATTATCACAGGTGCAATGTGCGGGTTCAGGCATTTACTTTTAAGAGGCAGAACAGATTTATTTTAACTCTGGTAACCTCAAGACAAAGACGTTATAATCCATAATCCGCGTTAAACATCACGTTCCTTCATTACCAACTGGGCAGAGCCGGTTTACGATGGGAAATGACATAGCGGAAGTCATGGAAAACAGAAATACAGTCGCCAGTAAACTTACTTACATTAGAAAATTTTATTTTATTTGATGAACCGATAGCCAATTAAAGGAACAGGGCCTTATTTTACTTGTACTTGATTGAACTAGAGACGTTGAAAAATTTGGTGCTGGACTGTGATTCGAATTCGTATCTCCTCTTTCGAGGATCTAAATCTCTCGGAACAGTATAGTTCAATCATTTCGTTCCTTTTCCCAAGACTGCAATCTTCTCTAGGTCTCCTCCAAAGGATGCAGCACAAAAATATTCATAATTTCATTTCAAGCCCTATCAAGTGCACACCCACCTACTAGTGAAAATTAACGTGCATTTTTAATCTCTGTTCATGTGTTGCCAACAATCGCAATAGGTGTCGTTATTTCTGGTCGAACACGCACACATCTTACTGTTGGTGAGTAAGCAACTGATACTCGTGGATGCACGGTAGGTGTGCAGTTCGACTGTCGCTTAGGCACAAAAGTTTGTATCCTTATTTTAGATTCAAACACCTAGCAGCTCGTAAGATAAACCGATACGTAACATTTGTTTTTTTCCGATTACGTGTTGGGTTCGTATCTTCATCACAGAACTTCACATCATGCACTTCATCTTTAAATGCACGCACACTTTGTTACTTCAGAATGGAGATATATCAGACATCTTTCGTGGTTAGCTAACAGGGACGAAAGGGTCGTGATAGGAATCCCAGTTTAATACAAAAATCGATGTCTTTTATTTCCAAGTTTAGATTTGGTTACTGGTATTGGCAAAAATTTCGGTAATTCATGACTCTTCATGGCTAGTCATCAATATGATGTGATTAGATTAGATTACATTAGATTAATTCTTGTTCAAAAATGGTTCAAATGGCTCTGAGCACTATGGGACTTAACATCTATGGTCATCAGTCCCCTAGAACTTAGAACTACTTAAACCTAACTAACCTAAGGACAGCACACAACACCCAGCCATCACGAGGCAGAGAAAATCCCTGACCCCGCCGGGAATCGAACCCGGGAACCCGGGCGTGGGAAGCAAGAACGCTACCGCACGACCACGAGATGCGGGCTTAATTCTTGTTCCATAGATCATGAATACGACATTTCGTAATGACGTGGAACGTGTCATTTTAAATGAAAGATTTATTTACATACCATGATTCAATTTCTTTACAAAATTTTTTTTACACACACTCTCTCCATCATTCTTTTTTGGTTCTTTCTCTCTCACTCTCTTTCTTTCTCTTTCTCTCTCTCTCTCTCTCTCTCTCTGTCTCTGTCACACATACACACACAAACACATTCTTTTTTATTTTTATTTATTTGTTGTGCTGACTATCGGCGAGGCTCGAAATCTCCTGTGAATGAGTTTCTTAGTCTTGAGTACACTAACGAAAGAAATATAAAAACGAGAGTTATTGATTTATGATGCTTAGTTTGCAGTCAATTCTGAGTATTATTAGTAACTACACTCCAGTCCCTAAACATAGTTACAGAAATGCGAATCAGACGCATTACGTATTCCAGGCCGTAGCAACTGCGACCTGGAGACACCAGCTATGGTCACTTCCCGACCCGCTGTAGGGTCGTATCTGTTCTTCTTCCTGCTGGTACTGTAACTGAGATTTGGCAACAAGGGAAAGTATGTTTGGCAACTCTGTGATCGACGAGTTACTTCTTGGTGTGCACGGAATTAAGCCTCAAAGTTCACTTGATTTTACCTGTCATTTCCATTGAATAATCTGAGTTATTATCGCATGAGGTGTAAAAAAAGATTGTAAACTTACGGTTTTCAGCCCAGGAAATCGCAACTAATCTCGTCATTTAAATATAGGTTTATGAGTTCTAGCCCCTATTGGCCACGTAAAAGGAAGGTAAGCCACATACTTCTTCGCCAGCTCTGTGGTAACGTGCTGATCTCTGAAAAATCTTCTGTTATGGTTCGCAGTTCCAGTCGCACTGACTGCAAGGTTTTTATCCCTTCTGTGAAAGAGCTACAGGGTGTTTCAAAAATGACCGGTATATTTGAAACGGCAATAAAAACTAAACGAGCAGCGATAGAAATACACCGTTTGTTGCAATATGCTTGGGACAACAGTACATTTTCAGGCGGACAAACTTTCGAAACTACAGTAGTTACAATTTCCAACAACAGATGGCGCTGCAAGTGATGTGAAAGATATAGAAGACAACGCAGTCTGTGGGTGCGCCATTCTGTACATCGTCTTTCTGTTGTAAGCGTGTGCTGTTCACAACGTGCAAGTGTGCTGTGGACAACATGATTTATTCCTTAGAACAGAGAATTTTTCTGGTGTTGGAATTCCACCGCCTAGAACACAGTGTTGTTGCAACAAGACGAAGTTTTCAACAGAGGTTTAATGTAACCAAAGGACCGAAAAGCGATACAATAAAGGATCTGTTTGAAAAATTTCAACGGACTGGGAACGTGACGGATGAACGTGCTGGACAGGTAGGGCGACCACGTGCGGCAACCACAGAGGGCAACGCGCAGCTAGTGCAGCAGGTGATCCAACAGCGGCCTCGGGTTTCCGTTCGCCGTGTTGCAGCTGCGGTCCAAATGACGCCAACGTCCATGTATCGTCTCATGCGCCAGAGTTTACACCTCTATCCATACAAAATTCAAACGCGGCAACCCCTCAGCGCCGCTACCATTGCTGCACGAGAGACATTCGCTAACGATATAGTGCACAGGATTGATGACGGCGATATGCATGTGGGCAGCATTTGGTTTACTGACGAAGCTTATTTTTACCTGGACGGCTTCGTCAATAAACAGAACTGGCGCATATGGGGAACCGAAAAGCCGCATGTTGCAGTCCCATCGTCCCTGCACCCTCAAAAAGTACTGGTCTGGGCCGCCATTTCTTCCAAAGGAATCATTGGCCCATTTTGCAGATCCGAAACGATTACTGCATCACGCTATCTGGACATTCTTCGTGAATTTGTGGCGGTACAAACTGCCTTAGACGACACTGCGAACACCTCGTGGTTTTTGCAAGATGGTGCCCGGCCTCATCGCACAGCCGACGTCTTTAATTTCCTGAATGAATATTTCGATGATCGTGTGATTGCTTTGGGCTATTCGAAACATACAGGAGGCGGCGTGGATTGGCCTCCCTATTCGCCAGACGTGAACCCCTGTGACTTCTTCCTGTGGGGACACTTGAAAGACCAGGTGTACCGCCAGAATCCAGAAACAATTGAACAGCTGAAGCAGTACATCTCATCTGCATGTGAAGCCATTCCGCCAGACACGTTGTCAAAGGTTTCGGGTAATTTCATTCGGAGACTACGCCATATTATTGTTACGCATGGTGGATATGTGGAAAATATCGTACTATAGAGTTTCCCAGACCGCAGCGCCATCTGTTGTTGACAATTGTAACTACTGTAATTTCGAAAGTTTGTCTGCCTGAAAATGTACTGTTGTCCCAAGCATATCGCAACAAACGGTGTATTTCTATCGCTGCTCGTTTAGTTTTTATTACCGTTTCAAATATACCGGTCATTTTTGAAACACCCTGTACAAGCAGTCAGATCAAACATCAATAAGGGAATCGCAAGAAAATACTTTCGGCTCATAGTGAAATGGTGAAAAACTTACAATGCTGCACAATAGGTAACGCCTCTTTCCGCTGCTGACAAGCAAATTTTGGATTTGTAGAAATACATAACTATATTTATGAAATGCCACATTTGCATACCTCTTGAGTATGACACAGCATACCAATTAAACACAGACCCAATCAAAATCTAAGAGAGTAGTATTTTACTAATTCGTGTCGATAGAGGCACGCTTGTGTACAGATACTCAGTTTTATTAAAACAGACTTTCGTCGTAAGGTTATCGTGGGTAGTTTTATTTCATTTCTTATCATACAGTACATAATTTTCGTAAGGTTTCCTGTAGTGTTGTTGAAACAATAGTAAACATGAGAGCGAAATTAATCATCAACGATATATGCGAATTCTCTGTCGTTATCTATAACAGTCTGACAATGCACATGCAGTTTATTGTTTACATGCATGTAGAAAACTTGTTCTGAGTTAAAGCTGTCAAACAATGTTTGAAGAAGAATAAAATGCCACTACCACACGACAGCTAATGTAGAAAATACTTTTCTGACGTATTTGGGCACGATGCGCTCTCCCCATACATAATACCAAAGCTTCGAGATGCATCTGCTGGCTGCCTGTCTATTAAACCTGAAAAGAACAAAATGTCACAGAAGTTAGCCCTTTTACCACATGCGACTATTTTGGGTTGAGAAGTGAAGGGAATTATGTTCAAAGTTCCATTAGATTGGTGACTTCAGCAGACAGCAAAATTGCGTTTTAAAAAAATGTAGCAGTAAATGTAATCGAAGTCGCCACATATTATGTATGGTGCACGACACTTACCACTATGCTACTAGCTGACGCATACCTACAACAGCTCCAGAGCTGAACAACATTTCCTCCAGAACTTCTGCATACCACAGCGCTGCGAGATAATGCAAATGGCCAGGCGTGGACTTCTTAGAGAAACAGTTACAGCTTTTCTTTTGCGCTGCACGACGTTTTCTACAAACAGATAGTCCAATAGAATAGATCAAGTGGAAAGGAACACTTCCTATTTAAATTTCTGCATCCTACACTGTTGACAGTTCTGTGTAGGTGGCAGTTACGTGATTTTATTTCGGTGATTACAAAATAGAGTCGAATGTATGCACTGGGTAGCCGAGGCAGGTAGTTCATGGTGATTCGGTCAACCAAGTAAATGAATTTACTGAACATGCTGCAATTTACTACAGGGAGCCTGTGTGTCAGAATTTTCATCCAGTGTGGCGCAACAGTGTTATGGTAGAAAAATGAGTCACGCAAATGAGGATTTGGTGGTCTGTTGGACTGATGATAGGTTCTTATACCTGAGGTCTGGGTTTGATTCCCACTTCCGTCAATGATTTTAGATAGGGAGAGAAAGATTCCATTCTCTTCTGGCTACACCAAGCGAAGAAGATATAATGGCAGTGTGGTCTGAAATTCACATTAAAGATGATATTCCTTCGTTGCCAAGTAGACGTTAGGTTGAACCACAATAAAGTCTGGAGTGGCGACAGGTAGAAACTCTGTCACCAGTAACCTTTCTTATACCAGTTATTTATTTCTAGTGACGAAACAAACGCTCTGTAAGGTCAAAGGACACTTATTCCATCTTTTATCTGAGCTTCTGTATGTCGATAAAATTGGTTCTGAACTGAGAATGCAACTCAGACCGCCCTTAACGCCGAATTTGATCCATTTGTGACAATACAGATCGGCTACAATTTGTTGTTTGTTCAAAACTACAGATTCCTCAACATCTCCACATATTACGCGTGGCCCGCCACTAAAGATTTCATTATGTATTATCAAGCTCTAGCATGAGAACACCTATCTGATGGTGGATAATAATTTTGATTTTTAATTTATTTTCATTCGTTGTCAACACTAACGATATCTGACGTTTTTGACTCCCTGTGGGACACAGAACTATTTGCGAGATGACTGTAAGTTCAAGATGTTATTACGAGCCACTGGTGGAGAAAAGTTCGGTAGCTGACATCTCTTTGTGTGTAGTCAACAACGATATGTGTGGGGCTCTATTCCCTGTGAGCACTGATCTCTTCGTCATATTATTTCTAGTTCAAACATGCTCACATGTCGCTGCTGGTACAACAAATCCATATTTAACGTTCCTTTTCTCTAAAATATAACAGTGATAGTTGCCGGGTTGGAGTCCTGGGAAGGAAAAAATTAATGTTTCGTCTCGTCATTTCAGTTAAAACATCTAGTTACTGCCGAGAAAATCCGATATGTCACAGTTGGTTGTGCTTCGATATCAATCCGATTAGGTACTGGGTTCGAATCCCTGTCCAACACTAGGCTTTACCTCACGGAATTTCAAGTAAGTTACCTGAGAAGAAGCAATATTTAACATCTCTCGTAGTTCGTTAACAGGGACAAGAGATGCTGGGTAGCAATTCGCGTCCGTTAAAAATGTTTACGTTATGTAATTTAAAGTTGATATTTGCTAAGTGATACTGTCTAAAATCGAGGTATATCACTCTCTGTATGCCTAATCAGGAATGACTGTTAGTTTGGGTATCAGGAAATCTTTGCTTAGTTTGCCTGACCTGGGTTTGAATCCATATGCAGAACGAGACGGTTCGTCGTGTCATTTGAAGTTCACACATATTCTCAACTAGCTGCTCGTGGATAACTTAAATTTTTAATGTCATTTTGAGTTTAATAATAGGTACTGTATGTTACTTTGAAGAGGAAATCATGAATACGACGAACTTACTACGTGCACAACCTATCTGACGTAATAATGAGAGTGGTAACATTTCAGGTATGTCATTTATTGTAATAAATGTGAGCTTACAAGCCTTAAGGACAGTCTTATCTGTGATAAGGTGTTCCGTGATATTTGTAACATCGTGGTATTACTTTAAATCTTGAGTTACTGCGATACAGAGCAGTGTTTTCTAGTGGTGACTTTTTGGAACCATTTTCAATAGTCAAACGACTGTTCCAAGGAGGGATTAGAGGACCTGCTAGACAGCCGTGTTATGCCGGTTGCATGCGAATTAGGCGAAATGCAATTCAGGTCGTTCGGATACTTTTGAGTTCGACTTTACAAGATGGGCAGACGTAATACACATCAAACTGATTTACTTCTTTAAATTTTCATTCATGCGTAGCTCGTGAAGTTATCAGGTCCTGGGTTGGTTGACACCGCATTTTAGCGGGCTGCTTAGCCCACGTGATGGATGAGTGAACTTGTGTTGACTAATTAACGCACTGGCTAAGCGTCACTGACGCTGTCAGGTACCCAACAGCGTAGGACAAAGCCGATAACGGGAACAGAATCGGTCGCGTGTCTCCTGCAGGCGAGCTGAGGATTGTGGGCGGGTGACGTCCGGGTTCTCTCTTCACAACCAGCTCTCCGACCGGTCAGACCACCCTTTCATCCCTCGCCGGCCATGACGCCGCCATCTTGTACGAAAAAAGAATGCACGCTTCATTGATGTGTCTTTTAAGGATACACAATAAATCATGCCATGATTCAGTTTCAGTAGCAAACTTTGGTATTTCTGTTTTCACATTCTGCAACCACTCCCTAAACAAAAGATGCCCACCCTCTCCTCACGTACAGGAGCATCTGGCCAACTGGATGGTTGTTGGAGACCACCATATATTATTTTCAATGCTTGCTTTTGGGCAGTAAAATCCCTCCTAACTGATGAGGTAAAAAGGAAAATTAAGCTATAAGATATTAATGAGTGGAAATACGAAAAATTTATTAGATGTTGGTTTATTCGTTTTCAAAACTACCAATCATACAAGAGAAAATGTTTTTGAAATAATCTATTAGAACACCTCAATAGTAAGTTTCTTCTAGTTCAAGTCTTCATCATTGTCTGCATCCAACTGTTGAGAACATCACATCGTTTTCACTGTATCCCATTCATGTTTTGCGTTTCTAACTGGTGTTCTTGTAGCCACCCTCCGTGAATCTGCTTTATGTTGTTATCTACTGTATACGCCCGACTGTTCGTTATATCTGTATCTCAGATGGAGCAGCCACAAGCATCTTCACTGTGATGACTCCTAAATTTCGGGTTTTATTACTAATAATTAATGTTAACTTTTTGTTCAGTCGATCATCCTTTATTTTTTGCTGCGTTACCGAAGACAAGCTAGTTAGTAACGTCTTTGGATGTTATTTATTATTTACTAATACATACGTTATTATGAAAATCACTTTAGTTTTTATTGACAACATTCAATAATAATTAAATGATTATGAATGATTCCGTTTTGTATAGAGGGAAAAGGAGGGTTGATCCTTCAGTTCCTCTCAGCAATTTCGGCACTAAAATGTCCGTGATTTTTACAGTTCGTCAGTCAAAAGTATGATAGCAAGAATTATGGTCCATTACTATATGTGGATACAGTAATTCAAATTTCGTACGCTTTTATTTTCAAAGAAAGCTAATTGTCCAGTTCCGTTCTGACATTCAGTTTAACGCCCCTTCGTATATTCCACAGATACGATCATCATTTATTCGGTATATAATAGCTTTGATAGTCCGCCCCTCGTGGTCTCGCGGTAGCATTCTCGCTTCCCGAGCATGGGGTCCCGGGTTCTATTCCCGGCGGGGTCAGGGATTTTTCCTGCCTGGAGATGACTGGGTGTTGTTGTGTCGTCTTCATCATCATCATTCATCCCCATTACGGTCGGAGGAAGGCAACGGCAAACCACCTCCATTAGGACCTTGCCTAGTAAGGCGGTGCGGGTCTCCCGCATCGTTCCCCTACGCTCTGTAAAGAAGCATGGGACTTCATTTCCATTTTTTTCCAATAGATTTAATGCTGAGCGCTACTTTTTCTTGCGCATACAAGTCAGCAGATATTGTTAGTCCGTGATCTTAGGGCAAAAGTTTGTCCCGTATGAACTACTGTAGTCAATTTTCTTGCAGCTTAACAAAAGGGCCCTGATCCCTTCCGTGACACAGCACGCGGAAACGCCCGCTAAATTTCACGCCGCAAGTACATAGACGTATTTACAGCGCAGAAAACTAGACGAGAGAACTAACAATACCCGCGAAAGGTTTATATAGCAGAATTTAGAATCAGAGAACCCTCTTTGGTATACGTAAAACGTTACTTTGCTGCGAGTGTTATTCTAATGAGAAATTATATATTGACAATTTTAATTAAAATTTTTCTCAATGCGATTAATTATTTCCGATATCATCGATCACCTCTCCATTATATGACAATAAGTCTAATAATATTGTTATGAATTAAAAGAGCTTTTATATACGCCTTTAGTTGTGCAGAACTGGGTATATTACTATTCTACAAAATCAGGTGCAGTCTATTTTCAGACAACTATTTAATAATTATTTTAAAAAAATCATTGTTTTCAATTGCTTCTCATTCTCTGTGTATGAGGTTTAATTATGTGTTGTCAGCAAAAAGTAGCAGCTCTGCTTGAGATCCATTAAATAGAAGGCCATTCACATATACATATGGATCAGCACAGGACCCTTGTGGGACTGCTTCCCATTTACTAAATTTTCCATTTTCTCTCCTCTCATCACTATTTCAATTATTCAGTGTAACGTAGCGCACAGTTTTTGTTGAACATGTTAAAAACAGATTATTCTAACATTATTAATTCCATCGTAACATAATTTTTGGAGAGAATATGGTAACTGACACCATCCTCAGATAGATAATAGAAAGTGTCGGTTCACAATGTTAAATTCTTTATGGCTTGTAATGTTTGATAAGGGCACTGGGCCTAAAAGTATTATAGGAATATTTCCAACGTTTTCTCAGAGAAGGTGACAGGATGAGTCGGAATGGGCCCTGCCTCGTGTGTGTCTGTGGATGAGGAGCCGAAGCAGTACAGCCTCAGCTTGTGTTGGAGAAGAGCAACAACCTGTGTGGGAATGTTGGACATGTTGGTGAAACTGGCGTCACTTCATAATAAGATTTTCATCAGCCACAGAGTTTAGCGGTGGCACAATGGACAGTAGTTGTCTGAATCGAGGTACATTCTTGGATAATTAGTGCAAGACTTGAAGGAATGGATTGCTGAAGTAGAAACAAACTGTGTTTTTAAAAAATCGTGTCGTTAATCAACGAAGTGATATTTGCATTGACTGGAGCGGTAAGGGAGAAAAGGAATGTGTTACCAAAATTCAAATGCTTTAAGGTGGGTTTACACAATGAAATATAGTGTACAAAATAGAGTGTTGTGGAAAATATAATAGACTCTAAGGACTGCATAGGACGAAAAATTGGAAGGTCAACCGAGGAAAGCAGTAGAGCGAGTTGAAACCTTTCAGTCTGAGTAAGATCATGCTCAAGATGTTTGGCAGCGCCGGTTCTAAGCACAGAGTTAGGAAAGCCAAATAGTGATTATATAATTAATAACTATTATCTTTGCAATAAAAGAGAAAGGAATATTAAGTGGAACTAAACGTAAACGTTTGGAATCCCTGTTATTGTGCTTAGCTTTCATTACATGAAAGATCAGTTCGGAAGAGGTTTCTGACACAATTGTCCTCATAAATGAGCGAAGAGGTTGAAAATAATGCACCTGCTCAATCACTTATAATCATAGGGTGCCGAGACTCAACTAAGAACAAATATCGAAGAGCACCTGCTGTTACATAGTTTCTATTTACTTTCGAAGTAAATAAAAGGTGGAATAAAAGGTGGACGACTGTCCGGTTTATTGCCAGCAAACGTAGAAAGTAGCCTATGAACGCCTACGTTTAACGTCTAGTGCTCTGAAGGAATGACAGACCGCTCAACCTGTCCTACTGATGCGTTCAGAGAGGTCTCTCAAACAATAGTCCATTACTGCTCGTGTGTGGGTGATCGCAGGAAATCGAATGCTGGCTTGTCTGTCGCGGTTCTCCAGTGCAAGATGAGTTGCAATCCAGCGTGGAAGACAAAAGGGAACACGGAGTGCTTAAGTCAGAGATGACAGCGGTAAGGACGCGCGGACGATGGTACTGTAGCCATTTGAAACATTAACGGCCTACGTCAGCAACCCCATTCAGCTTTGACGTCCCGAAGATGCCTGTTAAGCAGTCAGCGCTCTTTATGGTTGACAGGAATGACGTCATAAATTTTGCGGAAATTACTAAAGACGGTAAGAAGGATGGTACTAAGGCCCTGATAAAAGATTCACTGTCACGTATCCACAATAGGCTATTTCATATCACTTCAGCACTTTTGACGGACTAAAAATAGCATGATAATATTCTTTGATCGCATACTGAAATGTATGAATTACGCATTAGTTACAGCATGTAGTAAATTGTAACAAGCAATTTGCTTCAAACAATATGTTATTAAACATGTCACATTTATGCCGTGTGTGTGTTTGTGTGTAGTAATGTAAAAAGTAGTAATTTTAATCCCTCTTCGCTAAATAATTTGATCTTACTTCATCCGTTTGTGTAACCGAAAATAATATGATATTTGCTTCTTCATTGCAGCCTGCAGTCATAAAATGCAATATGTCATTTGAATAAAGCAGTATAAGCACAAACAGGCTAAAGCATTTGAAGAGCAAATACGAAATTCTTTCTGCGGTACACAAAAATAAACATTTTATGGCCACATAAGACAAATAATATTTCATGTATTCGTTAACCTTGTCCGTGAAGCTTTCCTCGTAAAACCAACAACGTCGTCGTTTACCACTTCCATTTGGTAAACTGAAGCAGGTGTAACCCCAAAGTACGTCAATGACGTCCTTGAAAATGGAGCTGTAACTCCGGAACGTTTTGGGTTAAAACAAGAGAAGAAAATAGTGTGAGTGATAACAGAGTTTTACAAGAGAAATCATCCATATTCTCTAAGTAACAGTTTAAATGAAATGACCCCATACTTCCAACCGAACGGAAATCAGATACCAGACGCATTTGTTGAAAAACCATGAGGAAGTACAGTTCGAGGAAGGTAACTTTCAAAACCCTTATTTGACCAGTTCTTTGGTACTGTACGACAGTCGGAGCTTACCAAACTAGATAAATGGAAAAGAAAGAGCAAGATGAGGCACTTGCGTTTAATTGGCGCGATGCAGATACAGAAATAAACATAGTAGAGGAGAAAAGAATGCAAGAAGTTAGGTACTGAGGAGAGGCACATTCACTGCATTCCAAGGTATCTCAGTTGTCGGTGCGTTTGATGCAGATTGTCTAGAGTAGATTACATCAGATAGCTCCACAGTGAGGAGACATTTGAGGCTTCAAAACCTGTCATACAACTAAAATATATATGTACGAAAAACAGAGATATGCAACTGTCATTTCTATGGATCCTAAGTGAAATGGTTGATCACGAATGTGTAATAAGTACAAAAATTTAAACATATTCTCATTGAAGAGCAAATAATAAACTAATGAATGTAGAATATACTGAAGTGCATGTGATAATTCTTAGGCTGTTGTAGTCACGCACTGTGAAGCAGAAAGTGAGTTTAAAACACTTATTTGCCCTGAAGACGTGCAGAAGTCAGATTTTGGTAACACCCATGTGTTTTGATAACATAATAGCACAAGGACTGCCCAGAAAGTAATGCACAGAATTTTTTTCTCAGCCGAAAACTATGCTATGAATGCGAAACGTTCCACATATATATCATTTCAAGTCTCCTGAGTGAGCGCGCCAAGTTTCCGTCACTTCCGACAGAAATTGGAACGATCACATAGATAGTATTGTGGGTAGAGCAAACTAAAGACTGCGATTCATTGGCAGAACACTTAGAAGGTGTAACAGGTCTACTAAAGAGACTGCTTACACCAAGTTTGTCCACCCTATTCTGAAGTATTGCTGTGCGGTGTGGGATCCATATCAGGTGGGACTGATGGATGATATCGAAAAAGTACAAAGAAGGCCAGCTCGTTTTGTATTATCGCGAAATAGGGGAGATAATGTCACAGACATAATACGTGAATTGGAGTGGCAACCATTAAAACAAAGGCGTTTTTTTGTTGCGACGGGATCATATCATAAAACGTTCAATCACCAGTTTTCTCCTCCGATTGCGGAAACATTCTGTTGGCACGCACCTGCGTAGGGAGAAATGATCATCACGATAAAATAAGAGAAATCAGGGCTCACACAGAAAAATTTAAGTGCTCGTTTTTCCCGCGTGAAGTTCGAGAGTGGAACGGCAGAGACACAGCTTGAAGGTGGTTCAGTGAACCCTCTGCCAGGCACTTTCTTGTGAATAGAAAAGTACCACGTAGATGTAGATGTAGATGTAGATAGCGTAGTTGCAGGAAAATTTCAAAATGGCGTCTGTAGGTGATATACGTTCCAAAATGTACGGTCATTGAATTTCTCACAGCAGGGGAAGTAACTGTGGTGTACATCCCCAAACGCTTGTGAAAAGTCTATTGAGCATCTGCTGTCGACAGAAGTATAGTTAGTCGATGGGCACGGAGGGTGAGGTCATCAGAAGGCGGTTCGGCGAAGCTCTACGATTTGCAGTGGCCGGTGATACCATCCGAGGCTGTCACACCTGGCACACCTGACCGAGGCCCTCGGACTTCCTCTTGTTTGGGCCATTAAAGGATGTCATTCGTGGAAGACATTTTGAGGACGATGAGGAGGTATTTCACAAAGTGAAGCACTGGCTCCACCACCAGGACAAGGATTGATACCGACAGGGAATAGACGCCCTTGTTTCGCGCTGGAGGAATGCCATAGAATGGGATGGAGATTACGTGGAAAAATTGGATGTGTAGATTAAACACCATTCTTTCGTATGTGTAATTCTCATTATGTTCAATAAGGAATTCTACACGACCCTCGTATGTACAGCAACAGGTTCTATTTAGAAATTTCTCAGTGGAGTATACATCCTTCAGCTTCCTCTTAAAATGAATTGTGTTAGTAAAACTTTTATGTCAGCTGGCATGTTAATGAAAATATACGTTCCTCAATAATGGACACCTATGTGAACAAAGGGAAGTGACTTTAAATGGCTATGTATATTATTCTTATTTCTAATATTGATTCGAAAATTTGTGTTGGTGGTTTGAAAAAGAGATCTATTATTTACGACAAAATTTACTAAGGGACAAATATATTGGGAGGTAGTAGTTATCAGGTTTGCCCAGAAAGTAATGCACCGCATTTTGTTCCTTCAACAATTCGTTATTGAGCATAATGAGAACACACATGAAAGAATGGTGTTTTACCTGCAAACCCATGTTTTTTCACGTAAACTCCATCCCGTTCTATGGCCTTCCTCCAGCGCGTAACAAGGGCGTGTATGCCCTGTCGGTACCAAACCGTGTCCTGGTGGCGGAGCCAGTGCTTCACTGTCTGAATTATCTCGTCGTCCTCGAAAGTCTTCCACGAATGGCATCCTTTAACGGCACAAACAAGTGGAAGTCCGAGGGGGCTAGGTCAGATGAGACAGCCGTGGAGGTCTCCCCGACCGCTGCAAATAGCAGAGATCCGCCGAACCGCCTTCTGATGACCTCACCCTCCGTGTCTAGCGACTAACTGTACTTCTGTCGACAGCAGGTGCTCCATAGAATTTGTATAACCGTCTGTGAATATTCCCCACAGTTTCTTTCTTTGCAGTGAGAAAGTCAATGACGTTGGTTGTAACGCTCATCACCTACAGACGCCATTTTCAAACTGTCCTGCAGTTACGCACTCTTTCGGAAGTGACGGAAACTTGGCGCGCTCACTTTCAAATACCACATACGTAACGTTTCTCATTCGTGGCATTCTTTTTGGTTGAGAAAAAAAATGCAGTGCATTACCTTCTGGACAACTCTAGTAGAACCCTCAGTTCCTTGAATACGCCTCTGCAGGACATTCTCCAGTTCAAAGTAATTGGTATTACACGCTTTTGAACTCGGAAAAGTCTAGCTTGGCTTCATGGGTTACCCCAAAAAATGATCCCATCCGTGTCTTACCACCCAGGATACACTGCCTGTAGTCGAAAAAACTGCCGCTACACAATGACGAATTTAAAGTCATTGCTTTACGAAGGTGACAATCATACCCATACCTTATTGGTTTGATTAGTGAGAAATTGCATTTAATGGCGTCCTCCAACTGTCCTGTAGAAACTCATATGTGAACAATCTGAAATTAACTAAACGTTTTACAAAATTCAGGCAGGATGATCGCCAGGCATAATGAAAACAAGTGGTTAAGCACGCTACTGGTACTCAAATCGTCTCGTATTCGGACAGGACCATTATTTTATCCGTTCTATGTATTAACCGCTACGCAGATGTCTCTCAAAATCTGATGTCCACATCAGAAGCAGCGCGTGTCGAGAAACGCCTCCTTGCGTAAGAAAATGTCCCGTGGAGAGCATGAAACGGAAACATAAAATAGTCCTAATGACGCTCGTAACGGTGGCTTTCATAGGAGAGGCGTGCATAAAGCAAGTTAATAGGTCCGGTGTCCGGCCGCGGCAGGCGCGACCCCTGCGCCCTCTGCAGCGCCAGCGCCAGGCCGTGCGGCCGGCAGCTCCTCCGCAGCCAATAAAGCAGGCGGCCGCCTCCCCAAGACGCCGTTCCGGAGGCGGGCCTCGACGCAGTCGCGGCCGCTGTCGCTGTCGCTGTCGCGGCACAGCCGTAAACAAGTAGCGCACCGAAAGCCGGCCGTGCCCCATGGGTCGCTGTTAGTTTAGCGATAATAGACCGTTGCCACATCGAGTGTGAGTGGGAGGCGCTGTCTCCCCAAATTTGTTTCATAATACTCATCCACGTGCTCCGCTCTTTGACCTGATAATACTAGTGTTTCATTATTATGATTTTTGCAGCTTACTTCCGATCATTTTTCAGATGTACATCCGGGAGACAGAAATCCCCTCTTGGGATATGTCGGCTGTGCATCTTTCAGCCATCTTCAAGGCGAGCCAGTAACTGTGTTCTAAGTTTTGCCCCTTCCGCTGCCTTGAAATCTTATTAAGTTTTCGCCATCGGTGATTTTACTACCTGTGTGTTTCCTTTGTCTCTTATGCACTGGAGTGCTGATTAACACTTATGGTCTGTCTGGATCACAATTTAACATTGGCCTTTACAGAAACTGTTATTTTCATATGGTCCTCGAATTCAAATTACTTCATAAGATTCGGTAGGAAGGACATCTGCAACTGAGTTTCGTAGTAGAATCAGATAGTGATGATAATGTTTGGTTTGTAGGCGCTCAACTGGGTGGTCATCAGCGCTCGTACAAGGTCCCAATTTTTTACAATTCCAATTTTTATACAATCCAATCTACCCACTGTCACGAATGATGATTGTGATGAAATTATGAGGACGACACAGACACCGAGCCCCCGGGCAGAAAAAATCCCCAACCCGGACGGGAATCGGATCCGGGATCCCGTGATCCAGAGGTAGCAACGCTAGCCACTAGACCACGAGTCGCGGACAGAATCAGATAGTGAACCACTTAAGTTGTAAACAGTTTCATTGGTTCAAAAATATAACTTGTTTCAGAGAACTGTAGGCCCATTTTCAGGTGTGGGAGTGTCCGCAACACACTGTGAACAGTAGGCTGAACGAAAGTGACCGCCACACGTGAAGCTGAGATACGGGATGATGTCATGGTAGAAGGCAGCCTCTCACCAAAACAGTGAGCGTCACACTAGTGGTTCGTAGTGTGTCGGTAGTTTTGAGAGGCTGCTGTGTGGCTCACATTTCTTGTATCCTCGCAGATGGGCTTACAACTGCTTGGTTGTATTTTTGAACCAATATATTTACAACTAAAGCAATGATTGTCTGATTCTAATTTAAACTGCTACGATGGTTCAATGATGCCTTGCTCGACTTTTAATTTATGGAATCTGTGAGGTCCTGCAGCAACTTCATCGTCCAGGTGTCGTGTTTAGGCCGTTATCCTGTACTGTTTTCTAAGCTCCTCAGGGTCTTGTTTGATGTCATAACTAATGTATTTTGCATACTATTCGGTATGAATATCTGCCGTTTTTGTGCACTAGCAGACCGTTAAAATCCACTTGAGGCACTTGCTTTGCAGTCGTCAGGAGATGTCAGTGTTAGTCTTGCACGTTGTACCCCAGGATGAGGTAGCATACATTTTGTCAGTTAGGATTATAGTTCCATGTGATTCAGCTGTTCCAACCTATGGGTTTTATGCAGCCTGTAACGCCTTCAAAACTACGAGCGAGATTTTCATTTTCTCTCTCCCTGATATGCACAAAATATAAGTTCTGCAGCAAAAATGAACAGGATCTTTTTGTAGGAAATTTAACGTAGTTAAATTGTGTACTGGGGTATGTTTTCGCTGAAGAACTCGGTTTCCGAGTTATTCAATAAAATCTCGTCTGAAGGTCGCTTTTGTAGGATTTTCTCGAATACTTCGAAAATAACGTCCTATAGCGAAAAGGTATCCCAGTACAAAATTTAACTACATTACATTTCCTGTATAAATGTCCTGTTCATGAGTTCTGTAGGATAGTTAGTTGCTGATAGCAGCAGTTCGGTTGAAATAGTGCAGTGAGAGGTGACGGTGTGTTTCAGTCAGTCAGTAGATGTGTGTATACTGTCTGAAAGTGCGGGTGGCCTGTTTAAGCGCCATAATAGTAAGTTTAGGAAACACGAACAATGAGCGTGGATCAAGACTCAAGTGGCACGTGGAGCAACATAAGAGCAGACATCATCCGCGCCATATGGCGGTCCTTTTGAGACATCGACAGAGATGGATGCGGCTTCTATCTCTGTCGGGGGAAAGGGGGTGGGGGGATTATACTGAGGGCACTTAATACGGTGGACGTCTGTCAGTAAAGTCTGGTGCGAATGATATCCATGTTGCCACTATTTTTATCCAACTCATGTTGTTTTCTCGTAGCGAGCGAGAGAATATGAGAATCTTCAGTGTACTTTTTAAAGGCTTTGCAGGTTGCTAACATCCTTAGCTAGGACCAGCAGAATCACCCTGCCTATCTAGACCTACTGAGAGGTAATCTTTACCGCAGAAGAATGTGAGCCGTGTGCGCATTAGAACCGATTCCTCACGGTCATCAAACTTCTTTTCTCCGTGATTACAAGCAATAGGTTGCTCGGCGACTCGGCAGAGGGTGCAGAGTCACTTAACATGTGAAAGACGACGAAATAGACGGTTTCGTTGGCTTTCACATTATTGATATCTGATATGCAAATTATATACAGTGATATATATGTCGAATTAATTTATTTTGAAAATAGCGTATTCCTTTATTTCTTATTAGAGATTATCCTATAGCAATTGCCAATATATGAAGTACACGTAGGAGTGTTATTTCACCAGCACTCATGTTTGGCTGGGCTGGCAGCTTCACAAACAGACAGCAGGTCAAAGCGGGGCTATGGACACCATTAGCTTAACGCAGGTTGTAAAGGTGACCCTGACACCAGGTAGGACAGCGTTCGGCGGAGGCTAGTATGCGCACTGGACGGCTTGAGCGGACACCAGTAGCGAGCCGACACATTGTTGACAGCGGGTAGCGCCGTCGTTGGAATACTGCATGAGATGACCGCTGCTCCCAAGTTTCTAAAATGTTTTCCTGAGTTGAGGGAGTTGTAAAGTACAGCAAATGTACCGGAAGGCGGGAAAGAATGAGCGTTGGGTGGAGACTGCAGAGAAGACGGTGACAGTCTGCCGATACGGGAGCACATACCGGTGGACACTACGCAGGCTCTGTGAATGCGACTGGTATTTATGGTTCTATGATCTAGACAGAACGAGGCAGGCGAGGTCTGAGGATTCTGTAAGTGGGAGACTTCAACTTTCTCGTCCTAAAAATACCTGTAGCTGGATCCTCATACATATAACGCAGATAGCACTCTTTGGAGTGCTCCTTTTTTTAGCTATAGGCCACTGGGCCCAAAAATGCGGGGACTTCATTGGTCACTGGATGGCTGCTCGTGAGAGGCTAGGATTGGCTCTCGAAGAAGGATAGAATGTTACGAGGCTAGACAGGAGGAACTAAGGTGGTACTTCGTCCGCTGCTAATGACAGAATCACTTCGAATTCTGTTCGCAGAATTCGGTGAGAGGAGTTGTCATTTCACTTTGCACCTCAAACTGGAGCATGATGTAAGGTTTGCGTTATTTAGCTTTTCGGGATTCACAGACATCGTCCGAAACAGCGGCCACCGACAGCTGCACTGGCATACGACGCAACGACGCTGTAAAAAAAAAAAAAAAAGGTAAGACCTGCATTCGGCTTCGGCATGTATACGTCGAAATGCAGTCAGTAAACGTTACAGTGTTAATGAGTAAGAGGAAGACGCCCTTCTGTCATGCATCATTTTACGATCTCAAACTTTTTCAATCACTGGCGTGAGGTAGCGGAAACGGATCAGTGTGTTAATAATGTAGTAACCTTTCTATCGGCTCCTTGTCTGGAATCTCTATCATCGATTCCTTGTAACAGTTTCATGTCTCTGTGATAATTTGTCGAATAGAATGTTATTAACCATGTTCGTGTTATACTTCAGTACAGCTACCGCTCTCATGTGAGCTTGTTAAGCTGATTGTCTCACTGTTGATCATATCCGGAATTTATGTATACGAATTTTAATGTTTCCTAAATGCTGTGTCATTTTCACTAACGTAATTACTAACATTTTTATAGTGGTTGCTATAACACCTCTTTTGGCTTGTTTATTTTCTCAATGTTACTATGTCGTTGAGACAAATAGATATTAGAAATAGATTTCTTAGATTTTGGCTCAGCACTTTACCACTCCCAAATCCATGCCTCCTACAATTTCAGATGTGTATGAGGCTTAGCATTGTTTTGGGTAGCTTACTTTTTTTCAATAACTTGGCACGTACAAGCGAGTTGACGCTGTAATTGATCCCAGAGTAGTTTCTTTCTGGTTTTCATTCAACAAATTTATTGTTTCTGTTGACACAGGTTTTTAATTTCGAACTATTGCTCGTAAAGCATGTGGATACGGTTTTGTCACTATTGAGTTTGATTTTCTTTGATCTACGTTTTGAATCCTTGCTAATGGTCAAGCGTACCTTTTTATACCCTGGGACGCTAAAACGATTCAAATATGTAAACCGAATTTGCGTCGAAGCAGGTCGTCATGAAATTTCCAGTCACAGATAAATCCTATGCGTCAAAGATGGAAATATGGAAAGTGGCGTATCGAAACCAGCATAAATCAACTGCAGATTCACAGTGCTTATCAATCAGGCAGATAATTGTTAACATTTTTGTCAAGTGTCAGAGCGCCAGGAAGTGAAGATTCAGAATAAGAATCTGTTTGAGAGTGAAGACAGTGAAGACATGAAATGAGTGGTTTCCATGAACTGTCGAGATGAAACCCTCGTGTCGGTTGAGGAAGTTATCCGCCACCAACTGTATTCCCCCAGATCTCTTAGCCACTGGATCCCAAAAGGATGGGGTTGTGGCCAATGCTGTAACTTCATGGATTGGCCAGCGGAACTTGGCGCTTACAACTCTGTTATTTGTGTTTGGAATTATTTTGCTGGCTATGGTTTTTGTGAAGCATGCACAATTTAATCCACAACATACTTTCCAACAATTTTATCAAAATATGTCCGTTTACTGCTGAAGAAAGATTTTTGGAATTTAAAGATAGCAATTGAACTTCCCTTTGATCTCCGTAGGCCTTCTTGCATAACTGCTTTGGACGTAGTAATTAATTATTTTCCAATTGCAAAACATTTGTTCAACCCTGCAAATAATATTAAACATAACATCTATAATGAGAGCCGATATTTGTCGTAAAGGAGTGGGAAAGTAAATTGCTGCATTTCACTGCTTTCCTATTTAATTAATTTTTAAAATTCTGTTTTTTAGTGGGCACTGCTTTTCAACTTCACCTCTCCTTCTTTCTTTGACTTCTACTGAATTACCAATATTATTTCTCCTAATATCATCAATTTTTATTTTCATTCTCCGGCCCACATTATTTTAGGCATCTTTTACTTCATTTTATATGTGCGTTCAAATTTAATTCATTCTTAAAATAATTTATCCCGCTATTTACGATACTTAAATGATGTTTTACTGCCGACGTTTTTGGGCTACTTTAGTCAAATTATGCTCACTGGCTTATTACTCGTATCAGTAACTAGCAGACCGAAAACATACTGGGACAGTGCTTTTTTGTATTTTAAGAAATACGACGTCGTCTACCAGTCTCTTTTCCTGTCATTCAACGATTCTTTGCTTCCGAAAACCATCGCACTTAACTCGCTGACACGCTAGACTCGAAATAATCTTGCATTACTAATAAAAGAAACATTACTGTCACACCCAGAAGTCACATCTCAATGACACGGACAACCGCATTGTGAGTGCAACTGGATCGGAAGGATATCAGTGAAGTGGCAACGTATAGCTCTTGAAGAGAGGAGCAGCGTTCTCAGTAGCTGAAGGAGCAACTGAATGACTGACTTATCCGACCTTCTACCATTAGCAAAAGTGGTCTTGCTGTATTGGCACCGCACAACGACTGAAAGTACGAGGAACCTGCAGCAGTTATATTTCCCTAAGGCATGTAGCTATGCTGTAAGGATTATAATGATGAAAAATTAGACATGACATTAGAAAATCATATTACTGTCGAGTGCTTACTTTCAGAAGTTGTCAGGGTGACTACTGACAATCCTAATGGTATAAGAGTCGATGTCAATGTCAGAATCAATACCGCATTTTACGGACTATAAGACGCCACGGACTTTAAGAAACACCTTAATTTTAAGCATTTTTTAATAACACTTTCACCATTTTTATTATTAGACTGCAAAGCCAGACTAAGAAGAAAATTTTTGGTTTATAAAACCGAACCAACCTTTAAAATTGCCTGACACCGTCATCTGAAAAAATGTTCAAATGTGTGTGAAATCTTAAGGGACTTAACTGCTAAGGTCATCAGTCCCTAAGCTTACACACGACTTGACCTAAATCATATTAAGGACAAACACACACCCATGCCCAAGGGAGGACTCGAACCTCCGTTATCTGAACTTTCTTCTTTTTCTTCTTCTTTCTCTTTCTCTTAGTCGTCATTGTTAGCCTCTTCGAATATAAGATGGTCTTCATTACCATAGAGAGCGTTATTTAAGCTGCACTTCTTGAAATATTTAACAATAATGTCTTCCCTCACTCTAGATCAAGACTGCTTTATCCTCTGATTCACTCCTTTGATTGTAGGCCGTTTTAAAGCTGCCTTCAGTACGAATTCATGCTGGGTTTCAGCCATCATCCATTTGTTCCATTCCTCTGTCATATACACATTAAATGGTTTATTTATCGAGGCATCAAGAGGTTGGAATTGTGAAATAAGTCCTCCCGGAATAACAGCAAGTTCGTATTTCCTTCCCTGTCTCAATTTCTCTTTGACCGATTTTTTACCAACTGATTACGAAATTAATCTAGCACAAGAAGAGAGCTCTTCTTCAACAAAGCACCTTTCCTTCTCTCACACAATCTGTTAGTCCAGAATTTCATACTAGCGATGTCCATCCAATCCTTGACATGTTAGCACCTTTCATAGTAATAGTTCTGTTACTCGACCCATGAAATGTCGCAGGAGTTACGCCCATATTCGCTATTTCGGTTAGTTCCATACTGGTCTTCCTTCGATGCTGAATAATAAGGTGATGGAAAGATAACATTTTCTCTTCATACTCCTGTAGAATAGTTTGAGATACTTTAATTTTGATTCGCATGCTAACTTCATGACTCTTCATAAATCTGTAGCACCAAGCAACTCCACCCTTAAGGCCTCTTAAGTTCCACTGTAGCGCTAACTTACGAATGTGTATTTGAATCGGTTTTGTATTAATTCCGGTGCCATTTTGACTTCGTCCTTGAAACCATTTCAGTACGTCATCTTCTAGTATTTTGCCATTTTGCGATCAGTTTTCTATTTGCATATATAGTCCCCCTCACTTTTTTCAGTTCTTATTTACTGTCCTGCCAATCACGAATGGTTTTTTCTGTTGATAGAGAGTCGAAATGCCGCTCAACTGTTTTGTTTTCATGTTCTTCTGCATGTGCTATTACTTTCAATTTATAGCCCGTATCATATGAATATCTTTTACTTTTTTCCATTACGAAACTATCTATTGACAAAAATATTATGCTGTTACCGATAACACAAATCGCTTTCAATTCAAGTTCACTAGCACCGTAGACCGCAATGACGCATCATAGGCCACACAGTGTTCTGGGTTTGTGACGGCAGAGCGAAAGGAAGACAGCGTTAGCGAACTTGTGAATTCCCGCATCTCATGTTCATCGCATCGGTGCATTGCTGCTGCCAATTGAATCCATTGTTGCCAGATAGAGACAGGTTTCCGTAGCATCGAATATATGGCCATTTTTAAGACTGGCGGAAATTTTAAACCAAACACCGCACATTTTTATATTAATTTCGACACACATGTGTTTTGGAAGCAATTTTTCGAGGAAAAAAATTGCGTATTATAGGCCGTAAAGTTCCGTAGATTTCTTTACAGCGACCAAAATTGTTTTGGAAGAAGACAGACGTCTGTACAACATTTCTAGATATTTGAATATTTCGAACATTTAGGCCTCACGTTCCGTTAACAACAAGATCATTATAGTTGGACTGCAATACTCGATAGAAGAATGACGGTGACAGTTGTCGGAATTCGGCCAAGTCTGTTCAAAAGAATGAGTGGGGAGTTTTCCTTAAAATGCTGCCTGCCACAATGCCTCTGGGGGGCACAGCAGAAGTTCACGCCTAGCGTCATATGTCCGCCGTCGGCCACACGCTCCAGTATGTGTCACTCTTTCTCAATTCACACTGGTGAGTTTCGATAAGTCTGCAATTATTTTGTCAGGGCGACAGACACAGTGACGGCGGGTTGGCGTAGCGTTCTATTGTAGCTCAAGTAGGGAATTTTTTTTTCCGTCCGAACAAGCCTTGGAATGCCTAACGGTACCGACCGGCCGCCGTCTCATCCTGAGGCACAGGAGTCACTGGGTGCGGATATGGAGGGGCATGTGGTGAGCACACCGCTCTCCCGGCCGTATGTCAGTTCACGACACCGGAGCCGCAAATTCTCATGCAAGTAACTCCTCAATTTACCTGACAAGGGCTGAGTGCACTTCGCTTGCCAACAGCACTCGACAGACCGGATGGTCACCCATACAAGTGCTAGCCCAACCCGACAGCGCTTAACTTCGTTGATACGACAGGAACCGGTGTCACTACTGCGGCAAGGCCGTTGGCTAAGTAGGGAATAAATCGGTTAAAATCGCTTGCACTATGTCCACGATGTCAAGAACATAATGCTTACGTTGCCTGCTAACTAGCACGAGGTGTCCTCAGTCGAGGGTAATCCATCAAATAGGTATATGGTATGCTGCATTATGCTCTTATTCGAATCTGTATTTGACTCGCAACTGGAGAAATCTCCGCCATAGCTTACTGCATTCTACACTGGTGACACTTTTCTACGAATTTCCATACGTACACGCAATGGCGAATATCTGTTACACTTGCTCATTTAGGTTGTGGTTCATTCACCGAACGGTTACGGCTCAGCTTGCCAAAACGAATAAACCTCGATATGGCTGTGTCGAGGAACGTGAGGCTAGGACGGCGTGTACGTGTGTCGGGCTGCCTATTCCAGATCAAAGCAGGCGCCACGGATACGGCCGCCGCCTGCGGTCAGGACTCATTTTGCTGAAGCCATAACGCGCCCGCAACAAATGCGGCCCTATTACGGGCCGCAAAAACCCCGCAGCCACAGCTGGGAGGAAGGCAACGGAGGGCGGGGGGGCGGGGGGGGTGAGGAATCCAAACACCTGTGAGAGCTGGGCTGCTCTCCTTGGCTGAGGTAAGCTGCCTGCGTGTCGAGCGATCCCCTAGCCAGGCGGACAACGCCCGCTTCCCCTAGCCAAGCGGATGCGCCGTACCTGCTAGACTGAGCATTCTCGTACTCTGAAATAGATTCAGTATAGTTTTTTGTCTTCTTAGTCATTACTACTCCGTAATTCACTCACCTTAGGTACCGACAGATGACGTGGAACAAGTTATCTCCTAGCCGAGCGGTTCTAGGCGCTACAGTCTGGAACCGCGCGACTGCTACGGTCGCAGGTTCGAATCCTGCCTCGGGCATGGATGTGTGTGATGTCCTTAGGTTAGTTAGGTTTAAGTAGTTCTAAGTTCTAGCTGACTGATGACCTCAGAAGTTAAGTCCCATAGTGCTCAGAGCCATTTGAACCAAGTTATCTCTTGATAATATTCTTTTCGGGTGTGCAGCCGTATCATGACGTCATCTTGACACAGTATTTCAGCCGTCCAACTGGCCGCCATCTTCAGATGAGAGTGCTGGTACACAACCACGCCGAAACTGACTGACTGCTCAGCGCAAGCGGCGGTCCCTATATACGCTGCAGAAGGCCCACAATCCGTGCGCGAGAAGGTGCCGTAACTGCCCATTAGCGTAAGTAAAGATACCGCGCCACCAGTGGTGGAAACAGGCGAAATCGAGATATCGCTATCAAAAATTATTCCGACGATCGAAACACAGACCGTTGTTTTTTAATGTCATAACACCGGGTTCCAAGTCTTACTTAAAAGGCAACCGTTGTCTCTATTAATAACATTATCAGATAAACGAATCTCTGTGGATTCTTTTAAAACACAGTCCCAGTAGCGAGATGCAGGGGCAACCATTTGTGTCTCGTCATACAGCATTGTATGTCCCTTGGTGAGACAGGGCCCCACCACTGTACATTTCTCATGCTGAAGCAACCGCGTGTGCCGCTGGTGCTCAACACATCCGTCCTGAATGGTCCGGATTGTCTGACCAACATAAGCCATCCCACAGTAGCAAGAGATCTTGTACACACCGGGCTTCCTCACACCCAAGTCATCCTTAACAGAGCCAAGAAGCGCTCTAATCTTGGCTGGAGGACGAAAAATACTTTTGATATGATATCTTTTCAGAATTCTTCCTATCTTCGAGTAAATGCTCCCAGCAAAAGGTAGAAAAGCCACCGATTTGCAGGTATCTTCTGGTGGTTCAGGTGAAGGTCGGAAGTGGAAAGTGCGACGGATCGGTTTATCTGTATAGCCATTTTGCTTGAACACAACCTTGGGGTGGTCCAATTCTTGTGTCAAGCTTCCTCCGTCTGAAATGGCATAAACTCTTCTCCCCAACGTCCGCAGGACCCCCGTACGCTGGAACGATGGATGACAGCTAGAAGCATGCACGTAACGGTCCGTGTGCGTAGGCTTTCGATCAACACTGTGTCCCAGTGTTTCATCATCCTTTCTGTACACCAGAACATCCAGAAACGGAAGGTTTCTATCACTTTCCACCTCCATGGTAAACTTCATGCTAGGATGCAGGGAATTAAAATGACCTAGGAGGCGGGCAAGAGCTTCTCTCCCATGAGGCCACACCATAAACGTATCATCGACGTACGTTCAGAAACAGGTTGGTTTTAAAGACGCCGTCTTCAGGGCCATGTCTTCAAAATCCTCCATAAAACGATTGGCGACTATTGGGGACAATAGGCTCCACATAGCCACTCCGTCAGTCTGTTCAATATATTCGTCATTGAATAAAAAGTACGTCGACGTCAGCACTCACTCAGTTTCTCACCAGTTAATTGCAAGGATTCTTCCAAGAGCCAAGTATTTAGCACCAGTTCTAGTCCCTCACGTCGGTAAATGTGAACATCACATTCCCAATTCTATGGTGTTTATTCAGAGATTGAAGTCCTTGTCTCTTAGTCCCTGGGATTTGCTTGTGAGTTTTGATGTCGTGTCGCTTTTTACCCGGGTTCCTCTGGAAGAATCCTTGCAATTGACGTTTCCAAAACCGATCGCGGTTCTCTGGTTTGGAGCCGAGTGGAAGGTTTAAACCAGAGGCTCAGACGATTCTGCGGAGTGCAAATTTCTCGACCACCGCTATCGGGTGGAAAAATGTAGGGTTCCCCTGAATAGTTCAGGCGTGCACTACACGCAGTAAGCGGCTACAAGGGTAGCGAAGTACGTGTGGAGTGCACATGAGGCTTGCTAGGTTAGAAAATTCCCTCCCTAGGCCCGACAAGACGTCTCCTGAGACGCGACAAGGTAGCAGTAGGCCAAACGCAACAAGGAATGACAATATTAATGTGGTAAAATTAAACTGCAGGAGCGTCTACAGAAAGGTCCCAGAACTGCTCTCATTAATAAACGGTCACAATGCCCACACAGTACTAGGGACGGAAAGTTGGCTGCAACCAGATGTAAACAGTAATGAAATTCTAAACTCAGACTGAAATGTATGCCGCAGAGACAGGCTGGACAGAGAATGAGGAGGCGTGTTTATAGCGATAAGAAGTGCAACAGTATCGAAGGAAACTGACGGAGATCCGAAACGTGAAATTATTTGGGTGAAAGTCATTGTTAAAGCAGGCTCAAACATGTGTTAGCTGTTATGGCAGAACACCTGAAGGAAAATATGGAAAATATTTCTGGAAGATTTCCCGACGATGTTATAATTTTGGGTGGAGATTTCAACTTACCGGATATAGACTGGGAGACTCAAACGCTTATAACGGGTGGCAGGGACAAAGAATCCAGTGAAATTTTTTGAGTGTATTATCTGGAAACTACCTTGAGCAGTTAAACAGAGAACCGACTCGTGGCGATGACATATTAGACCTTCTGGTGACAAACAGACCCGAACTATTTCAAACAGTTAACGCAGAATAGGGAATCAGCGATCATAAGGCGGTAACAGCATCGTTGATTCCAGCCGTAAATAGAAATATTTAAAAAAGGTGGGAAGATTTTTCTGTTTAGCAAACGCGACAAAAAGCAGGTTACAGAGTACTTGACGTCTCAACGCAAATATTATCTCAAGTACAGATAGTGTTGGGGATCAGTGGACAAAGTTCGAAACTATCGTACAATATGCATTAGATGCGTATGTGCCAAGCAGGATCGTAAGAGATGGAAAAGAGCCGCCGTGGTACAACAACCGAGTCAGAAAACTGCTACGGAAGCAAAGGGAACTTCACAGCAAACATAAACATAGCCAAAGCCTCGTGCTACGGTCGCAGGTTCGAATCCTGCCTCGGGCATGGATGTGTGTTATGTCCTTAGGTTAGTTAGGTTTAAGTAGTTCTAAGTTCTAGGGGACTGATGACCACAGCTGTTAAGTCCCATAGTGCTCAGAGCCATTTGAACCATTTGAACCAAATCCTCGCAGACAAACAAAAATTACACGAAGAGAAATGTAGTGTGAGGAGAGGTATGAGAGAGGCGTTCAACGAATTTGAAACTAAAGTTCTATGTACTGACCTGGCAGAAAATCCTAAGAAATTTGGGTCTTACATTAAAGCGGTAGGTAGATAAGAACAAAATGTCCAGACACTTTGTGACCAAAATGGTACTGAAACAGAGGATGACAGACTAAAGGCCGAAATACTAAATGTCTTTTTCCAAAGCTGTTTCACAGAGGAAGACTGCACTTTAGTTCCTTCTCTAGATTGTCGCACAGATGACAAAATGGTTCATATCGAAATAGATGACAGAGGGATAGAAAAACAATTAAAATCGCTCAAAAGAGGGAAGGCCGCTGGACCTGATGGAATACCCTTTCGATTTTACGCGGAGTACGCGAAGGAACTTGTCTCCCTTCTTGCAGTGGTGTACCGTAATTCTCTAGAAGAGCGTAGCGTTCCCAAAGATTGGAAAAGGGCACAGGTCACCCCTGTTTTCAAGAAGGGACGTCGAACAGATGTGCAGAACTATAGACCAATATTTCTAACGTCGATCAGTCGTAGAATTTTGGAACACGTATTAGGTTCAAGTATAATGACTTTCCTGGAGATTAGAAATCTACTCTGTAGGAATCAACATGGGTTTCGAAAAAGACGATCGTGTGAAACCCAGCTCGCGCTATTCGTCCATGAGACTCAGAGGGCCATAGACGCGGGTTCCCAGGTAGATGTCGTGTTTCCCGACTTCCGCAAGGCGTTTGATACAGTTCCCCACAGTCGTTTAATGAACAAAGTAAGAGCATGTGGACTATCAGAACAATTGTGTGATTGGATTGAAGAGTTCCTAGATAATAGAACGCAGCATGTCATTCTCAATGGAGAGGAGTCTTCTGAAGTAAGAGTGATTTCAGGTGTGCCACAGGGGAGTGTAATAGGAGCGTTGCTATTTACTATATATATAAATGATCTTGTAGCGGATGATGCTGTCGTATATCGAGAGGTTGTAACAATGGAAAATAGTACTGAAATGCAGGAGGATCTGCATCGAATCGACGCATGGTGCAGGGAATGGCAATTGAATCTCAACGTAGACAAGTGTAATGTTCTGCGAATACACAGAAATAAGGATCGTTTATCATTTAGCTACAATATAGCAGGTCAGCAACTGGAAGCAGTTAATTCCATAAATTATCTGGGAGTACGCATTAGGAGTGATTTAAAACGGAATGACCGTATAAAATTTATCGTCGGTAAAGCAGATGCCAGACTGAGATTCACTGGAAGAATCCTAAGGAAATGCAGTCCGAAAACAAAGGAAGTAGGTTACACTACACTCGTTCGCCCACTGCTTGAATACTGCTCAGCAGTGTGGGATCCGTACTAGATAGGGTTGATAGAAGAGATAGAGAAGATGCAACGGAGAGCAGCGCGCTTCGTTAAAGGATCATTTAGTAATCGCGAAAGCGTTACGGAGATGATAGATAAACTCCAGTGGAGAGACGCTCCGTAGCTCGTTAAAGTTTCGAGAATATACCTTCAACGATGGGTCAGACAGTATGTTGCTCCCTCCTACGTATATCTCGCGAAGAGACCATGAAGATAAAATAGATTAGAGCCCACACAGAGGCATATCGACAATCTTTCTTTCCATGAACAATACAAGACTAGAATGGAAGTGAGAACCGATAGAGGTACTCAAGGTGCCCTCCGCCACACACCGTCAGATGGCTTGCGGAGTATGGGTGTAGATGTAGATGCAGATGCTACAGCTGTGGCGGCTTTAGGACCGTGATTCTTCAGCCAAAGCATTCTAAAAGTATTTGGGGGTGTCCTTAGTTGGACACCTAGACGCTTCGTGTCCTCATGTTGCAGGTATACTCGTATATCAGTTCAGTCCTGTGTGACCGTGTGTTATCGTAAATCAGATATAGATTCCATGAGGAAAAAGTCAGAAATACCGTCTCAGGACGTAAAGCACTATGGGTCTCAGCGCCCACAGTAACTGTTAGAAACATCCAGTGGCACTCTCCTACTTTTCTTAACAATACGCATAATGTGTGGGCCACTTTTTTTCCGAGGAAACAGGAACCTTTGAGCGTTAGAATAGCATCTAGAGGACCGTAGAGTGGCTGACAGAAAAAAATAAACAGATGACAAGGTCGGGTGTCAATGATCACAGCACTTGTTTACACCATCGGCAGCTTTGTAGATGATTAGAGATGCAAATCTCTTTGGCTGTATGACTAAAGAGTGCATTAGCTGTATTCGTGTTTAGTGTTGTTACCAGACGTGGTATGGTACACTATGTGATCAAAAGTATCCGGACATCCCCAAAAACATACGTTTTTCATATTAGATGCGTTGTGCTGCCTGCTACTGCCAGGTACTGCAAATCAGTGACCTCAGTAGTCATTAGACATTAGAGCAGAATGGGGCGCTCCGCAAAACTCTCTGAATTCGAACGTGGTCAGGTGACTGGGTGTCACTAGTGTCATACGTCTGTACGCGAGATTTTCACACTCCTTAGGTCCACTGTTTCTGATATGATAGTGAAGTGAAAACGTGAAGGGACACGTGAAGCAGAAAAGCGTACAGGCCGACTTCGTCTGTTGAGTGATAGAGACCGCCGACGCTTGAAGAGGGTCGTAATGTATAATAGGCGGACATACATCCAGACCATCACACAGGATTTCTAAACTGCATCAGGATCCACTGCAAATGCTATGACAGTTAGGCGGGAGGGGAGAAAAGTCGAGTGGCTGCTCATGAGCCACACATCACCCAAAACGACGTCTCGCTTGGTGTAAGGAGCGTAAACACTGGACGATTGAACAGTGGAAAAACGTTGTATGGAATGACGAATCACGGTACACAATGTGGCGATCAGATGGCAGGGTGTGGGTACGGGGTAGGCCGGTTAACGTCATCTGCCAGCATGTGCAGTGACAACAGTAAATTTCGGAGTTGGTGGTGTTATGGTGTGGTCGTGTTTTCATGGAGGGGGCTTTGCACCCCTTGTTGCTTGTTGTTTTGCGTGGCACTATCTCAGCACAGGCACACATTGATGTTTTAAGCACCTTCTGGCTTCCCACTGTTGAAGAGCAATTCGGAGATGGCGACTGCATCTTTCAGCACGATGGAGCAACTTTTCATAATCCACGCTTGCGGCCGAGTGGTTACACGAAATATCATCTGTGTAATGAACTGGCCTGTACAGAGTCCTGACCTGAATCCTACAGAGCACCTTCGGGATGTTTTGGAACGCCGACTGCGTGTTAGACCTAATCGACCGACATCAGTACCTCTCCTCAGTGCAGCAATCCGTGAAGAATGGGCTGCCATTCCCCGAGAAACCTGCGAGCACCTGATTGAACGTATCCCGCGAAAGTGGAAGTTGTCATCGAGGCTAATGGTGGGCCAAAACCATATTGGATTCCAGCATTACCGATAGAGGGCGCCCCAACTTGGAAGTCATTTTCAGCCAGTTGTCCGGATACTTTTGATCACATAGCGTATGTAAGAGGGGTGAAAAGCGTCAAACATTGACTGATCACTGTAAAGGTCACTGTGATGCCATGTAATCGTGTGCGACAGCGTTATCAGCTCCCACAGAGCTTGAAAGTGGCCTCATTCTGGGTCTCCATTTGACTGGCTGGTTGAATAGTTTAATATCGAGATATGTAAGGTATTATGATGTGGCGATGGCCTAATGTTGTACTGTGTGGGAGCGTTCGTCGTTATGGTTCTGGTCAACACCCTTCGATGACCACAAGCACATCGTAACTACATCAATGCCTGCAATATTCTGTCATCCCAGGTCATTGGTCAGTGCCTAACAGCTGCCGCACAAGGGTCTTCCCGTCCGATGTGTAGAGTGCTGTTAACACCACAACACAAATGACGGCTTACGAAATGGTTCCATGACCGGCAAGAATTGACTTCTGAGTAATGCCACTTCATACGGAGCAAATAATCATGATTATGCATTAGCACAGATAACCATCGTCGACGAATAGGGCGGCGACTTGGGCAGACATTCTATTCTTCTAGTGTTATGGAGGGATGCAGCGATAATACTCCTGGCGTCATTGTGTGGGGAGCCGCGACTGGCACTGACTGAAAGAACTGTGGTGCAAAAATACCTCAGTCATTTGGCACCATCACGTGTTACTTCTCATGTGACAGTATTTGTGATGCCGTTTTTCTACATGAGAATGTTCGTACATACAAGGTACACGTATCTGTGAACTGCCTGCATGATGTTGAGGTACTCGTATGGCCAGCAGGGCACCCAGATTTGTCCCTGATAGAACATCTCTGACGTCAACTACATCCCAGTATTAGTATCTAGGATATAGCAAAATCTCCTTCTGTGTGACTTGCGTTTGCTATCAGGAACAGAAAAATTGTTGAATGCTTAGTGAAAGAAAAATAATGTACTAATTTAGAAAATCAGACAGGCCTGCAATTTTAGGATCGTCATTTCCTGGTGCCATATTTCATGATTATGGTTAGTTTTACGATATAGGAAAAAAAAAATATCTGTCTCGCTTTAGATCGGTATGCAAGAGGCAGAGGGCTTCCCTGAAGAGCTGACCCGGAGAAAACTATTATTCCTTTTATGTTTTGACTGTGAAATCTCACCTTGAAAAGGGTGACAATTATACTCGCTTAATTTTTACGTATCGCGCAGCGGCAATTCTGACACCGTGTAAGCTGCCAAGAATTAACCCATTATCACTTACCTCCTGTTACAGCCTCAAAGAACCGCTGAACTCCTTCGCCTTCTCTACAGTAAAAGGTACCATGGGACAATAATAATTATGTACACCGAGTTCTTCACTTGAATCGTTATTATTAACTATCGAACGGACATATTCCTATCTGCCCAAACTCTACTCAGCGCTGAAAATGTAAAGATACCAGAAAGTGACAAAACAAGATAAACTTTCACACATCTACTTTATTTATATAAAGATCATAAAATGCTATCTGGAACTGAATTCATTTATTGTTAGCTCTTCACCGCTCCTTGTTTGAAGTCTGTGCAGTTCACACTCACACGGCTGAGCCCAATGATTCCCTTCACAAAACTTTTGTTACATACTGTCTTTCACTAGTACACAGCGTTCTCGGATATTCAGAAATCTTAGTATTTATATTTGTTGTTGAGGTTCAGTGACCTCATTCGTTCACATACCAGTTTTTACAGGTGGTCTTACATTATGTTCCTTCAACTATAAAAACTTTCACAAAAATTGTCTTTACACACAAAAAGATCATTCTAACGTATTTTATACAGTCACACTTCAATAACACATAAAAACAAATCTCTTTCATTAAAACACATACACTTTCTCTTACCTTAAACGGAAACATGAAGAAAGATACAGGATTCCTACACAGGAACATTTTCTCTTCGGGTGACTTATTGGATTTTTAAAGTCGTAGGATGAATCAGGAATAGGTGGAATAATTGGACTGTCCTTTGATCCATTCGTGATAAGGCTTTCAAAGGGTAGATTTTTGGTACCGGCGACTCCCCATTGTACTCCATGGGTGCATACGCAACAATCAGTACGGTATCACAGCGCTGCAACTGGTCTTCTTATCCACCACAGTAGAGCGATGCGACATACCTTATAAATATACGTGTGTTACGAGCTTGGGTTGCCGAATGCTTTTTTTCATTATGGTTTTACATGCACCTGGCTGCGCCACACCCAGAGTAGAGTAGCAAGGTTCTTGAAGAAGTCGAGAGTCCCTTTCTAAGTACTAGATCCCGGTAAGTAACACAGCTTAATGTTTATTTGCTTGCACACTCTATCTTTAGATACTTTTACTGTCCACCGTTGGAAGTCAGGAACGACTTTTCTTCCACAACGGGAACAAAACTCCCTTAAACCACAGTTTTCACTTCACTATATTTGCGCTACTCGAATGTAGTCACTCAGTTTCAAGTCATTTTTTAATTTAACTTTATAACAATCTTTCATCAAATCGTCCTATCTCATGAGCGCAATCCGTACTTATTTGAGAACATCATCAGCCGCACACGCATTTATTTACAATTTATTGTTTGTCAGACGATTATTTGAGGTATTGCTTCCTCTCACTGTTATTCGGGATGTAAGCAGCAACGGATTTCATGAGACTGCCTTGTGCTTCCAGCAAATCGTATGTATACGCGGATCGCCTGGATAGCACGCCTTGTTAATTTGCAGTACTTATTTTCGTCATAGTAAATGGTTTACTTGATTGCTTTGTTACTTTCGCATCAAAATTTCGGAGCACCGTCAAGCGCTCAGAAACGTCCGATATTTCGGACGTTTGTACAAAGTTTACTGTTGGGGGGCGGTGGCGTGGGGGGGGGGGGGGGGGAGTGGAGTGAGAGGGAGAATTTCATTTCCTCGAGACGCAGAACGCAACTTCGCCGTAATTACCAACTGATAGTTTCAAATCTCAACAGCAACACTTAAAATAATAAAAATATATACAACCAAAAAATCTAAAATAGAGAATATTATTTAACTTTTCTTTCATTTATAGTTAGTGACATCAACACATAGGTTTACATGTAAGTGTGTATCGTTTTTTATTCTTCTAGGTTCACCGTATTACCTGATTTGTTTGTGTCTGTAATGTTTGTGGTTCGTATGCATTTCATTGCGTCCTTTACTCAACTTTATGATAACTCGCCATCTGCGGATTGCTGGATACGTCCTCAATTATTTGATGGACGTGTTCCAGTCACTGTTCTCCCCTGTAGTTTTTACCCTCTCCGGCTCCCTCTAGTACGATGGAAGTTATTCCCCAGCGTGTTAACACATATCCTGTCATCTTGTCCCAACTTCTTGTCAGTGTTTTCCATATAGTCACTTCCTTGCAGATTCTGCGGAGAACCTCCTCATTTCTTACCTATTAAATAAAAATAACCTGTGCTATAGATGAGCTCTTGACATGGTGCTACATATATTTATGTCTTCTCATTCGTTTCTGTGCTTCTGTCAGAGCACCAGTGTATGCTAAAAAAGTTCTTCGCTGGTTCTTCTCATGTGATCTGTACTTCTACTCTTCTGTAGGTTCAGAAAATTAGCCCTTATTGGCGTAAAGAGTAATACTACCATTGAAAGTTGCATGGATTACTTATATTTGTGCCAAGACAAAGAAAAATCTACATGTGCCCATTACTCTATTCCATTCCTTAATTTTTTGTCCCATCCTTTCTCCACTCGTCTCATCAATGTGTAGTAAAATACTTTGCGAGGTCCGTATCCATATATTCCTTATTCCTTTATTACTTAATGTAATCTATAGTGATCAATATACTATCTTGCCTGACATCTGCAATTACATTGCCTCCCTTCTTATCTGCTAGCCACAAATATAACCTAGCCCATTTTCCTTTTTATAATTCAGCGTCATTTGGTCCTCAGTCTACCGGTTTTTGTTTTGCTTAAGTACTGTGTAAATATAGAATAGCACCAGTATGTTTGTGTTGTTGTGATTTTGTTTTTAATATTGCCCCCCCCCCTCCCCCCCATGAACCATGGACCTTGCCGTTGGTGGGGAGGCTTGCGTGCCTCAGCGATACAGATAGCCGTGCCGTAGGTGCAACCACAACGGAGGGGTATCTGTTGAGAGGCCAGACAAACGTGTGGTTCCTGAAGAGGGGCAGCAGCCTTTTCAGTAGTTGCAGGGGCAACAGTCTGGTTGATTGACTGATCTGGCCTTGTAATAATAACCAAAACGGCCTTGCTGTGCTGGTACTGCGAACGGCTGAAAGCAAGGGGAAACTACGGCCGTAATTTTTCCCGAGGGCATGCAGCTTTACTGTATGATTAAATGATGATGGCGTCCTCTTGGGTAAAATATTCCGGAGGTAAAATAGTCCCCCATTCGGATCTCCGGGCGGGGACTACTCAAGAGGATGTCGTTATCAGGAGAAAGAAAACTGGCGTTCTACGGATCGGAGCGTGGAATGTCAGATCACTTAATCGGGCAGGAAGGTTAGAAAATTTAAAAAGGGAAATGGATAGGGTAAAGTTAGATATAGTGGGAATTAGTGAAGTTCGGTGGCAGGAGGAACAAGACTTCTGGTCAGGTGACTACAGGGTTATAAACACAAAGTCAAATAGGGGTAATGCACGAGTAGGTTTAATAATGAATAGGAAAATAGGAGTGCGGGTAAGCTACTACAAACAGCATAGTGAACGCATTATTGTGGCCAAGATAGATACGAAGCCCACACCTACTACAGTAGTACAAGTTTATATGCCAACTAGCTCTGCAGATGACGAAGAAATTGATGAAATGTATGGTGAAATAAAAGAAATTATTCAGATAGTGAAGGGAGACGAAAATTTAATAGTCATGGGTGACTGGAATTCGAGTGTAGGAAAAGGGAGAGAAGGAAACGTAGTAGGTGAATATGGATTGGGGCTAAGAAATGAAAGAGGAAACCGCCTGGTAGAATTTTGCACAGAGCACAACTTAATCATAGCTAACACTTGGTTTAAGAATCATGATAGAAGGTTGTATACATGGAAGAACCCTGGAGATAGTAAAAGGTATCAGATAGATTGTATAATGGTAAGACAGAGATTTAGGAACCAGGTTTTAAATTGTAAGACATTTCCAGGGGCAGATGTGGACTCTGACCACAATCTATTGGTTATGACCTGTAGATTAAAACTGAAGAAACTGCAAAAAGGTGGGAATTTAAGGAGATGGGACCTGGATAAACTGAAAGAACCAGAGGTTGTACAGAGTTTCAGGGAGAGCATAAGGGAACAATTGACAGGATTGGGGGAAAGAAATACAGTAGAAGAAGAATGGGTAGCTTTGAGGGATGAAGTAGTGAAGGCAGCAGAGGATCAAGTAGGTAAAAAGACGAAGGCTAGTAGAAATCCTTGGGTAACAGAAGAAATATTGAATTTAATTGATGAAAGGAGAAAATATAAAAATGCAGTAAGTGAAGCAGGCAAAAAGGAATACAAACGTCTCAAAAATGAGATCGACAGGAAGTGCAAAATGGCTAAGCCGGGATGGCTAGAGGACAAATGTAAGGATGTAGAGGCGTATCTCACTAGGGGTAAGATAGATACTGCCTACAGGAAAATTAAAGTGACCTTTGGAGATAAGAGAACCACTTGTATGAACATCAAGAGCTCAGATGGAAACCCAGTTCTAAGCAAAGAAGGGAAAGCAGAAAGGTGGAAGGAGTATATAGAGGGTCTATACAAGGGCAATGTACTTGAGGACAATATTATGGAAATGGAAGAGGATGTAGATGAAGATGAAATGGGAGATACGATACTGCGTGAAGTGTTTGACAGAGCACTGAAAGACCTGAGTCGAAACAAGGCCCCCGGAGTAGACAACATTCCATTGGAACTACTGACGGCCTTGGGAGAGCCAGTCCTGACAAAACTCTACCATCTGGTGAGCAAGATGTATGAAACAGGCGAAATATCCTCAGACTTCAAGAAGAATATAATAATTCCAATCCCAAAGAAAGCAGGTGTTGACAGATGTGAAAATTACCGAACAATCAGTTTAATAAGCCACAGCTGCAAAATACTAACACGAATTCTTTACAGACGAATGGAAAAACTGGTAGAAACCGACCTCGTGGAAGATCAGTTTGGATTCCGTAGAAATACTGGAACACGTGAGGCAATACTGACCTTACGACTTATCTTAGAAGAAAGAATAAGGAAAGGCAAACCTACGTTTCTAGCATTTGTAGACTTAGAGAAAGCTTTTGACAATGTTGACTGGAATACTCTCTTTCAAATTCTAAAGGTGGCAGGGGTAAAATACAGGGAACGAAAGGCTATTTGCAGTTTGTACAGAAACCAGATGGCAGTTATAAGAGTCGAGGGACATGAAAGGGAAGCAGTGGTTGGGAAGGGAGTAAGACAGGTTTGTAGCCTCTCCCCGATGTTATTCAATCTGTATATTGAGCAAGCAGTAAAGGAAACAAAAGAAAAATTCGGAGCAGGTATTAAAATCCATGGAGAAGAAATAAAAACGTTGAGGTTCGCTGATGACATTATAATTCTGTCAGAGACAGCAAAGGATTTGGAAGAGCAGTTGAATGGAATGGATGGTGTCTTGAAGGGAGGATATAAGATGAACATCAACAAAAGCAAAACGAGGATAATGGAATGTAGTCGAATTAAGTCGGGTGATATTGATGGTATTAGATTAGGAATTGAGACACTTAAAGTAGTAAAGGAGTTTTGCAATTTGGGGAGCAAAATAACTGATGATGGTCGAAGTAGAGAGGATATAAAATGTAGACTGGCAATGGCAAGGAAAGCGTTTTTGAGGAAGAGAAATTTGTTAACATCGAGTATAGATTTAAGTGTCAGGAAGTCATTTCTGAAAGTATTTGTATGGAGTGTAGCCATGTATGGAAGTGAAACATGGACGGTAAATAGTTTGGACAAGAAGAGAATAGAAGCTTTCGAAATGTGGTGCTACAGAAGAATGCTGAAGATTAGATGGGTGGATCACATAACTAATGGGGAAGTATTGAATAGGATTGGGGAGAAGAGAAGTTTGTGGAACAACTTGACCAGAAGAAGGGATCGGTTGGTAGGACATGTTCTGAGGCATCAAGGGATCACCAATTTAGTACTGGAGGGCAGCGTGGAGGGTAAAAATCGTAGGGGGAGACCAAGAGATGAATACACTAAGCAGATTCAGAAGGATGTAGGTTGCAGTAGGTACTGGGAGATGAAGAAGCTTGCACAGGATAGAGTAGCATGGAGAGCTGCATCAAACCAGTCTCAGGACTGAAGATCATAACAACAACAACAATTGCGCTCTGATCTATAGTGTTACTTTCTCCTTACTGTTTTTTGATTTTAGTATTACCAACACAAGCATTGTCTCCGCTATTAGTTTTCCTTAGGTTTTCTACTAGAAGTACTTCTTCAGGTCACGATATCCGTACAAACCTTTTATCTTCCCGCTCTGTGGGTATACAAGTAAATAGCTTTTATCATGTGGTTCTCGCCCAATGAGAAAATGACCGGTTTACAACAGTTGTCATTTCTTATTTTTCTTTTGTAACAATGGTGGTTCACAGTAGGTCTTTATCAGTACATTTTCCTCAAGAGAGAATAATTTCAGTTCGACGCATTTGCAACCGCCGAACGTGTATTATCTGTGACCTCGAGTATATTCATTGCTGGATTTTGATATTCCCAGTGCGGCTCCCCATTCGCATTCTGGGCCGAATTCTATTTTTGATAAGTATTTCCTCCCTCATTAAGTTGTGGCCGGCTTCTCTGCTGGTATTACCACCGTGGATTCTGAAAATTCCTATTCGTATTGTAGTGACTATTTGGTGGTGGTCCCCACTGATGATTCCAGTTGCCGTTAACGTAGTTCGAATAATTAGGGTGACACCTGTCATCATTCCTGCGTCTCCTTTTATGATTCTGAGAGCTGCCGCTGGCCGGGCCAGGAAATGATTTCGGTGCAGCCTTCTGTGTGTCAACACATCGGGACGCGCATTAGATGTTCGCCCTTGATTGTTGCCGTTATACTTCGTCCTGGTGGGTGTAGGTCGTCTTCCGCCCCACAATTACGGTACACATTCTGGTTGTTATTGTTATTACTAGCTTCCATATCTTCGATTAATAGGACAACAGAATCGTGGACCGATAAAAAGTATTCTAAGTTAGTTTCTGGGGCTCTACCAGTTTTCGCTAATGTTAAATGGAAGTTTTCCTTTCAAAATGTATAGAACTTCACTAAGAGCCACGAGTTCATCCCAGAAACGAGTCTTATTTATGTACCTCTCGAAAAACGTTCCCTGCTGATGTTGTATGGCTCCTAAATAATTATTTTCTTAAACTTTCCTGCATATAGAACGACCAATATTTCGCAAGAAGTGCATTTTCAAATTCTGCGAATGTTTGACGGCTCTCTGCCGTCTCGTCTTTCCAAAGTATGGCCTCACCTCCTATGGAACTTAATACATACTGGATCTTTTGTTGTTCAGACTAAGCTATTGGCAACAGGCTTCTGAAAGCTGTTACGAAAATAACTGGATTAACAGATTTCTTTTCTGGGTTGAACACCTGGAATCTTCGGTTATTTACAAGACTTTCTTCTGGTATAAATTATGAAAGTGTGGTTACTGCCACCAAATTTCTTGGTTCAAATGGTTCAAATGGCTCGGAGCACTATGGGACTTAACATCTTAGGTCATCAGTCCCCTAGAACTTAGAACTACTTAAACCTAACTAACCTAAGGACATCACACACATCCATGCCCGAGGCAGGATTCGAACCTGCGACCGTAGCAGTCCGGCGGCTCCGGACTGAATCGCCTAGAACCGCACGACCACCGCGGCCGGCAAATTTCTTGTAACAGCCTTTTGTGCTACTATGTTTGTGCTAGCTGCTGTTCCTTGTGCAGACACATTTGGATGAGAAACTGGGCTATGACATTCATCACTTTTCTTACCAGTACAGCTACTACCATTCCTTGCTTTCTCCTTAATGTTATTCCATTCGTCTTCTAATTTCTCCAGTTGTGTACCTATTTGTGTTTGCACATGTTCTTTCAACCTAGGTAAGGTCTGTGGACCTAACTTATATTGTTTCCTTAATTCTGACATATTCTGCTCTGTTCCCATATCGGTAGTCGTTTGCTCAACAGCCTTTTGAAGCTCTGTCTCTAGGCTGTTATCAATTTAATTCCCGTTCTCTCGTGAAAAAAATTCGTCACCTTTTTTTCCCTGTTGAACTATGGACTGTAGTGTTGCGAGTTCTAACAACATTGTATCAAAACCATTTGTTAGTTTTTTAATCTGTTCTGGCATTTCTTTTACTGTAAGTTTCATTGTTGAAAAGTCATTCGTTACCCTCTGTCGCTCAGCGACGTGATTCGCAACGACTGTTTTCAAACTGTTCCGCATCTGAATAAAATTACTAACATCGTTAGTCTAAGCCTCTAATCTTGCTCAAGTTTTGTCAAGTGATTGTTTTCCTCAAATATTTTATCAAGTCTTTGTTTGTTTTCACTAAGTTTTTGATTGAATAAAGCTTCTGTTCTTTCATATAGGTACAAAAAGGGTCAGGTGTAGGGTTTGCTACTTCGGAACTAGTATTGCTCACCGGCTGTGACGTTGCTTCACTTGGTGGAGCGGCAACATCTCTGCCGTTACCCTGAACACTTTTTACATGTCTCGGGCACAGTATCAAGAGCGTTCTCTTTCTCTGAACTTTCCATGGTTTTAAACATAACAACGCGTCTGAAGTTCCGAAATTAAGTAACCTTCTGTTTCTTGTTCGTCTTAATGTTAACTACGTAAGCAGTTCACTGTCGACGCTAGTGAAAAATGTTTCTTTGCAAAACAATTGCGTCACGCTAAGTGTGTTTATGCGGTTCTGCAAGAATGTTTTCTCCATCTTGTGAAACATTTACGTAATGAAAAATTACTATAAAAATAATAAATTTTGGTACTACTAGTGAGCCGGCCGCTGGTGGCCGAGCGGTTCTGGGTGCTACAGCCTGGAACCGCGCGACCGCTACGGTCGCAGGTACGAATCTTGCCTCGGACACTGATGTGTGTCATGTCCCTGGTTAGTTAGATTTAAGTATTTCTAAGTTCTAGGGGACTGATGACCTCAGCAGTTAAGTCTCATAGTGCTCAGAGCCATTTGAACAATTTGCTACTATTGAAGAAACCAAATTCTATGAGTAGCACAGAGTGGGTCTCAGAATTTTGAAAAATATTTCCTTACAACTGTAGCTTGCTCGGCGTCATGCACTTATTTGCATCTAGCGTGACACAAAGAAACATTTATGTAATAATAGTGTTCCTGCTTTGTACATGATAAATACGTGCATGATAATTATGTACATATTTGCGACATGTAAACGGTCGCCAGTGTAAAATCTCTTTCCGTGTGACCTGCGCTTACTGACGGGGCAAGAAAAATTGGTAACTGCTTAGTGAGAGAAAAATAACAATTTAGAAAATCCGATACGCCCGCAATTCGAGGACGATTCTCGTTGGAATAGTTAGTTGCAGCACACAAAATGGATTTTCATTATCGAAAGAGGTAAGAACATATTTGATATAATCAGATGTCTTGGAAAATCGTAAAAGATCCAAATTACTGATATGATTATTATTTTTTCACTGAATGTGTAAATACGAGGGCGAGCTGAAAAGTAATGCCTCCAAACTATTTATATGAAAACTCTTATTGAATTTTAAATAAAAAGAACGTCATAAGCATTCTACATCTTTATGTCTCATGTCTACATTTCTATATATAGTCGCCTTGGCGACGAAGATATTTCTCCCATCGAGAGGCCAGTTTATTGATAACGTCATTGTAGAATGTTTCACTTTGTTGACGGAACCACAACCTGACCTCTGGTGGTACCGCTTCATCACTATCAAACTGAAGCCCTTGGAGATGTGCTTCAAATTCTCGAAACAGACGAAAATAGGATGGAGACATGTCAGAACTTTCTGCTGGATAATCCATGACAGTGAACCCAAAGCGTTCGATTGTTGTACAAGTCGTAGCGCTCGTGTATGGTCTAGCATTACCATGCTGAAGATGAGGGTGCTCCATATGTGAACGAACTCTTTGAATTCCTGCTTTCAGTTTTCTAAGAATCTGGCAGTAGCTTTCTCTGTTTATGGTGGTGTCTTTCGGCGAGAATTCCAAATGCATGACACCTTGAACATCGTAGAACACTGTGTGCGTGGCTTTGTCTGCTTTTTTGACGACAGCGATCCCGTTTGAGGGAAGTCCATTGATGCTCTGTTATTTTAGGGGTCAAAGCGAACCCAGCTTTCATCATCTGTCACAATGTTGTTAAGAAACCTGTTACCCTCTCCCTCATAATGCAAACGAAATTGCTGATACATGTCCAATGCCTTCTATTTCATGTCAGGAGTGAGCATGCGAGGTACCCATAGTGCACGCAGTTTCCTGTACTGTAGTTCTGCAAAGATGGCCTGTACACGCTCTCGTGATATGTCACAATTACCTGACGGCCGTGTCTGTATTATCCGATGATTGGTAAGTGTGGTGTCACCGCCAGACACCACACTTGCTAGGTGGTAGCTTTTAAATCGGCCGCGGTCCGCTAGTATATCAGTGATTGCAGACCGAGCGCCGCCACACGGCAGGTCTAGAGAGACTTACTAGCACTCGCCCCAGTTGTACAGCCGACTTGCTAGCGAAGCTACATTGACAAATACGCTCTCATTAGCCGAGACGATAGTTAGCATAGCCTTCAGCTACGTCATTTGCTACGACCTAGCAAGGCGCCATAGCATTTGATAATTATTATTGTGAAGCCTGTACAGTAACGAGAGATGTTCTACAATTATGGATTAAAGTTAAGTATTCAAAGAGCTTCGTACTTTATTTATTAGACTCAACTCCTTTAACTGTTCCAGACCTCACGCCAGTCTGCGTGAGCTTTAACGCGTGCATTTCGGCATGGCTGTCTTGCCAAGTCACTACAGTAAGTCCGTCAACCCGATCCCGATGAGTCTCGTCGGTTGCCTTACGCGTTCGTTAATTCATAGATGTTGACGTTAGCACCACCATATCACTCATTACGAGTACGAACAACCCAACGTCGCCCATTACGTACGTCAATACTATCACAACCGTACACAGCTTCATCATTTTAAGGATTCCAATGAAGGCACGTTTCCTGTGGCTAGAAACTATTACAGCATACTGTTTCTCACGCGCCGACATTCTTACGCTACACCCCAGCTTGTTGCACGCTTCAATTCGAAGCCCACTAGCGGCAAACGGTTGCAATTTACGCTCGTGAAGAAGAGAAAGCCGACAGAGTAACATGCACACAACATGTCTGCGTAATACTTCAAACGACACTGACAAGGGAACCTCCCCATCGCACCCACCTCAGATTTAGTTATAATTTGACACAGTGGATAGGCCTTGAAAAACTGAACACAGATCAGTTGAGAAAACAGGAAGAAGTTGTGTGGAACTATGAAAAAATAAGCAAAATGTACAAACTGTATAGTCCATGGACAACATATGTAACATCAAGGATGACGTGAGCACAAGAGCGCCGTGGTCCCGTGGTTAGCGTGAGCAGCTGCGGAGCCAGAGGTCTTTGTTCAAGTCTTCCCTCGAGCGAAAGTTCAGTTACTTTATTTTTGCAAAGTTATGATCTGTCCGTTCGTTCATTGACGTCTCTGTTCACTGTAATAAGTTTAGTGTCCGTGTTTTGCGACCGCACCGCAAAACCGTGCGATTAATAGACGAAAGGACGTGCCTCTCCAATGGGAACCAAAAACATTTGATTGCAAGGTCGTAGGTCAACCGATTCCTCCACAGGAAAACACGTCTGATGTATTACATACGACACTGGTGACACTGGCATGTGCGTTACATGACAGGAATATGTTGTCGACCCACCTAACTTGGGTAAAAAGATTCTTCTACCTTGCCCGATTTAGGTTTTCTTGTGGATGTATAATCACTCCCAAAAAAGTGATGAAAACATAAGAGTGTGTCACATAAACTGCAACAAATGAATGCAACAGTTTCACAGTCGCACAGTTTTCTCTGTGCTCTGTCAAAAATTTTTTTAACGTTTTCAAATTTTTCCGTGTGTAGACTGTCAAATCCTGTATATGTCCAAGCAAATCTGAACATGTCCTGGAATTTTGGAGACCAAAGTTAATTATGTGTGGGTGCCTGAACTCTGATAATTGTCTGAAAATAAAAAATTAAACTTTTCAGTCGAGGGAAGACTTGAAACCTCTAGTTCCGCAGCTGCTCACGCTAACCATGGGACCACGGCGCTCCTGAGCCCTCATTATCCTAAATGTTGCCTATCTTGCATATGGACTACTCAGTTTGTATATTTTGCTTATTTTTCCATAGTTCCACACAACTTCTTCCTGTTTTCTCTATTGATTTGTGTTCAGTTTTTCAAGGCCTATCCACTGTGCTAACTAAATCTGAGGGGGGTGCAATGGGGAGGTTCCCTTGTGAGAACAGAACAAAAAATTCCGGGGCATTACATTTCAGCACGCCCTCCTTGTTCTCAGTGGAGTAGCCCTTTCCGAATCTAGACTTTTTCAATTTTCAGGTAGTACGTAAAGTAAATAAGGGTAGGTCTGGCGAATTATGAAAGATGCATATCTTGCCGCGTTGGCGGCTGGATAAGAGTATCATTACACGTGTCGCCTTGTTGGACGTCTTCCGCAGCATCAGATACCGCCGCCGTCCTCTGGCCGCAGACAGATGTGTTCGGTTCCCAGATGGATTATGGAGTCGGAGCACGACTTGTAAGCGGCTAGTGCGTCGTGTAACTGGCGACGGACGTGGCAGTCGCATGAATAAGCTAGCGGCGAGCCTGCGCCTCACTGGAAGGCGGACCGCGCTGCGCCGGCAAAGTGGCAGTCCGCTCCAGTCCACTCCAGCTCCAGGCTATCTCTGCGGCCATCTCCACGTCTCGCGCCGGCAGGTGCCGCACGAGCGCACGCCGTCTGCGGGCGGGGGCGTCATTTGCTACCGGACGTGCGAGTATGGGGCTAAAAAGGGCCGCGATCCTTACCTCAACGTACCCGTTTGGACGGCATGAAACCACCGTTGCAGAATGTCGACTTCATATGTCCGTCATTGTTGCCAAGCACCACGATCCTACACAGAGTAAATCGAAGGTTCGACTGTTGGACCACTTACTTATTCATTTACTTTTCACACCCGCATTTGTAGCTAAACAAATAAAGTGTAACAAACTGAAACTGGAAGTTTCTGCTTTCAGTGATGCTTAAGCTGGTATAATAGGTTCGCGAGGCAGCTACTTCGCTTCCCTTTCTTAAAGCTTTCACTTACGAAAATAAGATGTGATTTGGTTCTATAAATCTAGAATTACATTTCTTTGTAAACATGGAAGACTTATAATATTACAAAACAAAAAAAAAATTAAGTTACCACGAAGAATGTTCGTGTAGAATTTAGGAGAAACTAAGTCCTTCACTTACCAAATTGTACTTCTTTTAAAAAAAGAAGATTTCATTTTCAAGGCGGACTGTGCCGGTCCAAGAAGAAGGAGAAGAAAAGACGGAGGACGGAAGAAAGGGATGAAGGGGAGAAATAAGCTACAAAAATTTAAAGAAATAGAAAGAAAGCAAAAAGTGTAACGCAGAAGAGATTGCTAATGCTCTTTTGTGCCACAGCGCTCGATGTAGAGGTAGCTGGTTCAAATCCAGGTGGCGGAAAAACTTTTCACCGCCGCTAGTTACCGACGAGGGGAGTGGTAGCGAACCTTTGCTGAACATCAGTCTTTGCAGTAATGTTTGGGAAAAATTTCGAGATACTGTGTAGCGCCTCATGGAGGGAAGTCATGTGAAACTGCCTTCCGCCCCTTGGTGCTTTCTGATAGTACTTCGTAATTCATCCTCACCAGGTTTCACACTCTCACATTTCTCTGTCATGACACTAAACCGTACACGCACTCATCACTGTCACCTACATCGAACAGATACACCTGACACAACGTAGTCCGTGCAGGAAAGGTGTCATTCTCCGGCAAGAAGGATAACGTTTCATAAATAGCCAGCGGAACGACTCCACATTGGTGACCGAGTCAATAAAGTCATAGCTCTTTAATTTTATGTATTACAATACTTGAACCAGCATGTAATGTTGTCTTTTCTCTTCACCGCGATAGCACTGTTATATTAACACATTTGTTTTCTTTACTACTACTATTAATTTATTGTTTATCAGACAAAACCATTCCAACATCGTTTCATCATCATGGAACTCGTTTCTCCTACAGGTGAATTACATTACTTAGCTGTTGAAATGGTATGCGGTAGACCTACGTCTAAGAATCAAAGTACCTGCCAATGAATCGTACCAGAATGTGAAATTTAAAATTTTCCCGACGAATTGAACGTGCGAAGAGATTGATAGGGATTGTGGCCGGTCATGGTAAACTTCACTCCAGGACATTTCGGTTGGACTAATGCCAATAATTTTCAGGTGGGCCGTCAGTCTTCGATGGTTCACCTGAAAATGATTGGCAAGTGTCCAGTCTATATATCGTGGAGTGAAGTTTACGACGACCGGCTGTAATCCAGAAATCTCTTCGAACACGTACCAAAATGTTGTTTATTCCGAGGGAGTGCTTTTAATAGAGATAGCACAGCAGCTCTCTTCTTGGCGTAGAGTTTGACAACGGAGGAGCGGTGAGAACTGAAATGGTTCAAGTTAAAACGTATAAAAAATGTTACTTTTCCTGAATACTACTTCTTAGTGGTGTATATTTACAGAGCCTCAAAAAATCCTAGAAAATTTCCTTGCTAAAATGGATCAGATCCAAAATCTTAGTACATATGATTTTTGTTGTAGACTTGTCGGCAGATGTTGCTTGATAAAACTTTAATGCAATGGAATCAGATGAATGTGTGGAACTTTCTGATTCATTCTCTAAGAATGTGCCTTCATAGAACGAATCAGCTGCTACAGAATTGAAAGAAGAGAATCGCAAACTATCAAATTATAGCAAAAAATTTCTGAATTCATTTTCATTGATTTCATGTTCTATTTTTACTATTTTTAAGGTCATTTATCGCCAGTTCTTAAATCTGTGATTTTGTATACGAAAACCTAACGACGAAAAGGAACATCATACATTACCTTTCTTTCTAGATCGATTCAGGCCAGGTGCAACTATGCTTAGCTTAGTCTTCGTTATTTCCTGGACCAAGTAGGCCTATTCAAGAAGACGAGCAAGCAAATAAAGAAAGGAGCACGAAAGAAAGAAAAATGAAGACGCTTGGAAAAGAAGGTAAAAAGCGAATTTTAAGGAAAGTATCGACTCGCTTACAATTCACTAAAAGACAAAGAAATTTCTAAAAATTACTTTAAAGATTCACCTCGTCAATAAAGAATGAATTCTAATAAAAAAATTCGCAGAATAGTGAAAAAAGTACACATTCGAATCATCTTGGAATTTAGGAGATTACAGCAAACAAAATGAGTATGTTAACGCTTGAGTTACGAGTCGCAGAGTGGAACGTAACGAATACGAGATGGAAGTAATATTGAAAAATAAGTTTCGTTTCACTATGTTTTAAGGGATGGTGTCAATACTCAAATGACGTGCAGAAAGTATTTCCTTGAAACCCTTCGGCTTAGCCATGGTAGTGTTTACACAGAATACGAAAGTCTGAACTTCATGCCGTCAGTGATATGTGTGGTAAAATATCTCCAATTAATAGTTTAGATGTTTCCAATATGATAGCACAAATCAAATATTTTCCAGCATATCAGAGTTACTACAGCAAAAAAGCTCCAGGGAAGTATCTTCAGCCTGAATTAAACATGAGAAACACCAAAGTGAAGAAAAGCAAGCTTTGAAATAAAAGCTTTAAGATTATATTTTCTCTACCAAACTTAAATTGCATTTTAAAGTTTCTGAAAAATGCAGGTAGTAGATGCGACGAACTTCAAATTCTTTTAACAGTGATATCAGCTCAAGGATGTATGCGACGAGACAGTAGAAGAGAGAGGGTCCCAAGAAATAGCATCTGTACTTGTTGCACGTACTAGCAAGAGGTTAATAATCATACTAATGTTATTCTCTACTCTGACTTGTACAGTGCCCGACATCAAGACACCAAAGCTGCCTCTAGATTAATTAAATTGCTCTTAGATCCTTAGTTGAGAATTAAAACAACTGATCACAATTTTTGGTTAAAAGTAACTTATATTAGCCAATTGCAATCATTTTGGAGTAATAGAATCGACGTCTTGGAAGTGTAGTCAGATCCAAGGAATTCAAATGTAAGAAGCTTTTCGTTTTTGATAATACCTAAACACCTAAAATTTTACCCGCCAAAAACTTGAAAACATGAAATTCAACAAAAATATACAAATAAAAAATTTAAACAATGAAGACCGTACCATTAATTCCTTAGAGATGAGCTGAATGAGGTTTGAGCGAGAGGAACCTAGGATACTGCAGTTTAAATATACCTCAACTGCAAATATCGACTTCTCCAAAGTAACAATATCTACGAAAACTACTAAATTTATTGTGAATCAAGACCTGCTGTACAAAACTTCAAGAATAGTCGCCCAAACACCCACACCCATTTCAAAAGCCTACAGACAGAAAATGCCACATGGACAGAAATATCCCTGAATGAGGAATTCGTACAATCATATAATGACGAGCTTCCCTTTAATGAGACCATTTGAAGCTTAATTTGAAACTTTTTGGTTATTCTATGGTATAGCTGTTAAAAAGTAATAAAATATTTCCATTTTCCCTGTGTCGTATTCATTTGATCGAGCTTATGTGAAAACATTTTAATCCCAACGTGGATAAAGTCTAGTAAATACTGATTCAAAACTGAAATGAACTGATTGGATGGCATTATTGGCCAGCAGATTCAGTCCGAGATGGTTTGGCTGCTTGGTGCAAGCCTTTTTGTTTCACGCCACTTTGGCGATATTAGCATCACTGAAAATGAGATGAAATAATTGGGACAATACGAACACATATTCCACGAGAGAAGAAAATCTCAGATGCAATCGGGAATCGAACCAGGGACCTCGCGATCTCCAGGCAACAAAGTCAACCAACAGACCAAGAGCTGCGGATATTTCAAATTGAATTTGCACATTAATTATTTTTTTACTTTTCAAATTTTGTAATGGTATAGATCGAGAAGTGATGTCTCTGTAGACATTAACTTCTGTTGCAATTTAGAAGAATTTAAGTAACACCTGAGATCTGTTTCGGTAATTACATGAAACACTATTGGTTAAAGATGTAGAAGTTAGTGCAGAGGAATTCAGTAATAGATTAGTAAAGCTATGAAGGAATCTGATAAAAATTGTGTTAAGAACCTAAAGGGACGAATAAGGGGTTCTTGAAATGAAGAGAAGGAATGGGAAAATAGTATTTGTGATTTAGACAAACAATTTTCTATAAACCCCTTCCTTCTTAGAAAAAATTTTCCTTTAAAGAATACACACTGTAAGTAGGCTGTTTAGGTTTTTATGTTGGTAACGCCACGTAGAGCTCTATATGAAGATCACTGACTGTGCTGTGTGCAGTCTATGGCTGGTTTGCATTGTTGGAATATTCGTTATTCTAGTGTTGGGCAGTTGGATGTGAACAGCGCGTAGCGTTGCGTAGCTGGAGGTGAGCCGCCAGCAGAGATGGATGTGGGCAGAGAGATGGCGGAGTTTTGAGAGCGAACGATATGGACGTGTGTCCATCAGAAAGAGTAAATTTGTAATACTGCATATCATGAACTGACATATATATATATTAACTTTTGAACATTATTAAGGTAAATACATGTTTGTTCTCTATCAAAATCTTTCATTTGCTAACTATGCCTATCAGTAGTTTGTGCCTTCAGTAGTTAGAATCTTTTATTTAGCTGGCAGTATTGGCGCTCGCTGTATAGCAGTAGTTAGAGTAACGAAGATATTTGTGAGGTAAGTGATTCATGAAAGGTATAGGTTACTGTTAGTCAGGGTCATTCTTCTGTAGGGATTATTGAAAGTCAGATTGCGTTGCGCTAAAAATATTGTGTGTCAGTTTAGTGTTGATCAGAATAGGTAAAGAGCGAAATGTCTGAGTACGTTCAGTTTTGCTCAGCTGTTTGAAAATCAAATAATGTAAGAGGTTTATAAGTACAGTAATTCATAAATTTTTCTAAGGGGACGTTTTATATGTCGACCCTTAGCCGAGGATACCACACTGGAATCTTCTGATTTTTTCTTGCAGTTTGTGTAATTAGTGTAGCTATTGTTTATTGCTAGTGCGTAATTGTAGAGAGAATATCCTTTGTAGTTGTAGTTTTTCGTTGTTGTACAGTAAAACATTTGTGGGATGCATGTAGATTTGCACCAAGTATTTCGCAGCTGCGTTTGCAATTAACTAGATATTATTTTCAGTGCTATGTTAATGTGTTTTCTTACTTTTGCTCTTCAAATTGTGCTTTTCTTGTTATCGTGTGAAATACGTGATAATTATGGCGTGTGAAAAACGAAACGCTAGGCTCCAAAGTAAATTGAGAAGTGATAGTGACGACGAGCGTAGCTTATCAGCACCACTGTGTAATGAATTAACAGACATTCAAAGTAGTAATTTGGTAATTGTGCATAGGGAAATGGAGTGGGCGGCAAATAATGGTGTAGACAGTGAAACAATTAGTGAACAGGGAAGCATTATCGATCGATCGGTCGGCAACAGCTCGCCTAAGGAATCCGAAATGACAGGACACAATTTTGCAAACGCTGTAGATTCAGGTTTTACGTCCTCATCGTTTTCTCAAGTCAAGACACATTTTCTGCTTTTGAAAATGCGGATATTGCCGGTTCAAATGCACTGCCGAATAGCACTGAGGAACATGTTTCAGACACCAGTGCATTGTTATTACAGTTAATGCAACAAATGGGACAAAGGCTTCAAAAGTTATACATAACGCTTGAACAAAATCAGAAACAAATGGGGCAAAAGCTTCAAAAGTTAGACGCAATGAAACAACACCAGAGACAAACACAGCAACAGTTAGATGCAATGGAACAAAATAACAAACAGTCACTTCAACAAATGGAACAAAATCAGAAAGAAATTAAAGAAACGCTTCAACAAACACGTGAAGATTTAACTACTGAGTTACATAACATCGAATCGAAATGTCAAAAAGTCTGTAATGATGTAAAAACACAAATTTGTGAGCATTTTCAACATATTTTTTCGTGGAATGAAAATGCATTACAGAATCACGAAGCAGCCATAAAAGAACTGCAAACTGTTGTTCATGAAAATCACGAGACCTTGTGAGCTAAAATTGACTCAGTTGCATCTACCGATTCGGTTACGCAACTTGCAAAAACTCAGGAAAACTTTAAGGACAAAGTAGATACTCTGAAAATTGGTTCAGAAAGACACATGGAGGAAATTAGTTTATTATCAGAAAAAGTAGTTGAACTTTCGGATCAGATAAATAATTTATCTACGAAGGTAGATGATAATCTGAATGACACAAGACCGGTAGTCTTTAATGACACAGAAGAGTACGAAGAAATTAGGAAACTCAAACAAAATCAGAATCAAATAAATACGCAGCACAAAAGAGAAATCCGGGAAGTACAAGATAAGTTGGCACAAGTAACAGAAGAATTGCATATTTCAGAGGACACTCGTAATCCAACACGGGAAGAGGAACTTAGAAATACGGAAAAGCCTCAAAATAATAACACAGGGCATTTCGGAAATTATGAAAGAAATTGGCAAGGTGTACTGAGTTTTGAGATGGAAGCGCCGAAACGACGTAACAATGACCGATATGCGACTCGCCAACATGACAATTTTGACTATAAGCTGTTCATTACAACACATAAAATCAAAACATTTAAGAATTCTGGCAACGACATTATCCACAATCGTGGCTTCATCAATTCTCTAATTGTTTTCCTCCCAACTGGTCATTGGAGCACAGATTAGAATTTATGTGTGGCTACTTAGCGAATGAACCAGCTGTAAGAATGCGATCGATCATTCACGATTGTCACAGTCACGGATAATTTTATCATGCCTTCCTCTCAGCACGCTGGTCTCAAGCTACTCAAGATCGCGTAAAATGCAGCTTCATGATGATGAAACACTTTGAACAATCTGAATTTTCCAGTCTTGTGAAATATTTTGAAGACATGTTGCACAAGAGTCAGTATCTGTCAAACCCATACAGCCCCTCAGAACTCATCCGCATTTGCTTAATCAAATTGCCTGAACATTTACGACAAATTATTTTGGCAACATGTTACAAAGACGACATTGAAGCTTTTCAGGGACTGTTACAAGAATTGGAAATTGACACTGACAATCGCGGGACGCGAAAACAGGAATACAAAAATTAAAGGTCACATCCGTCACAATTCCGCGATGAAAGAAATAATAACTGGACACAACAAGGCTATTCTTACAATGTAAATAGTGACCAAAACAGACACCACCCGTATGACAACCGTTGGCAGAGTAGTAATAGTTACAGAGAAAGATCGTAATGAATATGACAGAGATAACCATAGAAACAGACAATATGGGAACCAAAACAATTTGTAAAATTTTTTGTGAGGAGCATGGGGGCTATGTAAGTAGGCTGTTTAGGTTTTTATGTTGGTAACGCCACGTAGCGCTCTGTATGAAAGTCACTGACTGTGCTGTGTGCAGTCTGTGGCTGGTTTGCATTACTGGAATATTCGCTATTGTAGTGTTGGGCAGTTGGATCCGAACAGCGCGTAGCGTTGCGCAGTTGGAGGTGAGTCGCCAGCAGTGGTGGATGTGGGGAGAGAGATGGCGGAGTTTTGTAAACGAACGATCTGGACGCGTGTCCATCAGAAAGAGTAAATTTGTAATACAATACATAAACATGAACTGATATATATATGATCACTACTGAACATTATTAAGGTAAATACACTCCTGGAAATTGAAATAAGAACACCGTGAATTCATTGTCCAAGGAAGGGGAAACTTTATTGACACATTCCTGGGGTCCGATACATCACATGATCACACTGACAGAACCACAGGCACATAGACACAGGCAACAGAGCATGCACAATGTCGGCACTAGTACAGTGTATATCCACCTTTCGCAGCAATGCAGGCTGCTATTCTCCCATGGAGACGATCGTAGAGATGCTGGATGTAGTCCTGTGGAACGGCTTGCCATGCCATTTCCACCTGGCGCCTCAGTTGGACCAGCAATCGTGCTGGACGTGCAGACCGCGTGAGACGACGCTTCATCCAGTCCCAAACATGCTCAATGGGGGACAGATCCGGAGATCTTGCTGGCCAGGGTAGTTGACTTACACCTTCTAGAGCACGTTGGGTGGCACGGGATACATGCGGACGTGCATTGTCCTGTTGGAACAGCAAGTTCCCTTGCCTGTCTAGGAATGGTAGAACGATGGGTTCGATGACGGTTTGGATGTACCGTGCACTATTCAGTGAGTGTCCCCTCGACGATCACCAGTGGTGTACGGCCAGTGTAGGAGATCGCTCCCCACACCATGATGCCGGGTGTTGGCCCTGTGTGCCTCGGTCGTATGCAGTCCTGATTGTGGCGCTCACCCGCACGGCGCCAAACACGCATACGACCATCATTGGCACCAAGGCAGAAGCGACTCTCATCGCTGAAGACGACACGTCTCCATTCGTCCCTCCATTCACGCCTGTCGCGTCACCACTGGAGGCGGGCTGCACGATGTTGGGGCGTGAGCGGAAGACGGCCTAACGGTGTGCGGGACCGTAGCCCAGCTTCATGGAGACGGTTGCGAATGGTCCTCGCCGATACCCCAGGAGCAACAGTGTCCCTAATTTGCTGGGAAGTGGCGGTGCGGTCCCCTACGGCACTGCGTAGGATCCTACGGTCTTGGCGTGCATCCGTGCGTCGCTGCGGTCCGGTCCCAGGTCGACGGGCACGTGCACCTTCCGCCGACCACTGGCGACAACATCGATGTACTGTGGAGACCTCACGCCCCACGTGTTGAGCAATTCGGCGGTACGTCCACCCGGCCTCCCGCATGCCCACTATACGCCCTCGCTCAAAGTCCGTCAACTGCACATACGGTTCACGTCCACGCTGTCGCGGCATGCTACCAGTGTTAAAGACTGCGATGGAGCTCCGTATGCCACGGCAAACTGGCTGACACTGACGGCGGCGGTGCACAAATGCTGCGCAGCTAGCCCCATTCGACGGCCAACACCGCGGTTCCTGGTGTGTCCGCTGTGCCGTGCGTGTGATCATTGCTTGTACAGCCCTCTCGCAGTGTCCGGAGCAAGTATGGTGGGTCTGACACACCGGTGTCAATGTGTTCTTTTTTCCATTTCCAGGAGTGTACATGTTTGTTCTCTATCAAAGTCTTTCATTTGCTAACTATGCCTGTCAGTGGTTAGTGCCTTCAGTAGTTAGAATTTTTTATTTAGCTGGCAGTATTGGCGCTCGCTGTGTTGCAGTGGTTCCGGTAACGAATATTTTTGTGAGGTAAGTGATTCATGAAAGGTATAGGTTATTGTTAGTCAGGGCCATTCTTTTGTAGGGATAATTGAAAGTCAGATTGCGTTGAGATAAAAATGTTGTGCGTCAGTTTAGTGTTGATCAGAATAAGTAAAGAGCGAAATGTCTGAGTACGTTCAGTTTTGCTCACCTGTTTGAAAATCAAATAACGTAAGGGGTTTATCAGCTCACTCATTCATAATTTTTTCTAAGGGGAGGTTTCAGCACAGCTGAAGGCCTTATTGAAAGGGGTTCACGTAAATCCTCGGCCGAAGGTCACGCATACCACATCGAACAACTAACGGTTTAGGGCCTGGATTACAAACAATGTCAGATAGAAACAATTTTAAGAAAATAAATTTTTTAATATAATTAATCTTCAAAATATTAAATTGACATGGCTGGGGGTCTTTATGTAAAATTTAAAAAGAATTGAATTAATACATGGCCAAAGGCCTCACACAATACCTCAAACGAAAATGAAAATAAGAGTCTAAAACAAACAGAGCCAGTGGTGCTCATGAGTGTTCCAAGGATCGACCTGAGAAAGCAGCTAAAGCGTAAGGTGAGGTGAGACAGGCAGCAAAGAGTTGAAGTTAAATAATCGGATGGCAACGCAAACTACGGATGACCCAAGGACCGACCAACAATTTAACCAATTCCCTTCTGTCCGACCAACAGCACAACGATGGAAAATATCGGCCGAGGACGAGGATATGAACAGCACTACATTTTCAGAAATTGGTGTTTAAAAACAGTCAAGGGAACAATAACCACTCTAAGCAGAATACGAACCAAACAACTTAAAAGGCTGTCGAACTACATTTTGTGCCTGACAGCATCAACACGACGAATAAAGGCACACTGCCGGAAAACTAAACTAACGACCAGGGCAGGTAACTAGGGCGTTAACAGCCACAGGGCAGAAAATACCGCTGGTGCACTTCACTGGCAAGTAACAGTCATGTTAATAATTAATCAAAATATAGGAAGACGGCTGCAAGATTTTGCCAACACATCATATATTGCTGCTAGTCTGAACAGCTCAGGGAGCAGCAACTCACAAATGATGTCACAATAGAATGAAATTTTCACTCTACAGCGGAGTGTGCGCTGATATGAAACTTCCTGGCAGATTAAAAATGTATGCCGGACCGAGACTCGAACTCGGGACCTTTGCATTTTGTGGGCAAGTGCTCTACCAACTGAGCTACCCAAGCACGACTCACGACCCGTCCTCACAGCTTTAAATCCGCCAGTACCTTGTCTCCTACCTTCCAAACTTCAGAGAAGCTCTCCTGCGAAACTTGCAGAACTAGCACTCCTTGAAGAAAGGATACTGCGGAGACATGGCTTAGCCACAGCCTGGGGGTTGTTTCTAGAATGAAATTTTCATATCAGCTCACACTCCGCTGTAGAGTGAAAATTTCATTCTAGAAACAACCCTCAGGCTGTGGCTAAGCCATGTCTCCGCAATATCCTTTCTTTCAGGAGTGCCAGTTCTGCAAGGTTCGCAGGAGAGCTTCTGTGAAGTTTGGAAGGTAGGAGACGAGGTACTGGCGGGTTTAAAGCTGTGAGGAAGGGGCGTGAATCGTGCTTGGGTAGCTCTGTTGGTAGAGCACTTGCCCGCGAAAGGCAAAGGTCCCGAGTTCGAGTCTCGGTCCGTTACACAGTTTTAATCTGCCAGGAAGTTTGATGTCGCAATAGTTGTTTCATAACAGGTAAACTGATCACACAACTTCAGCATCCAGGTTTGGTGGGCAACGAACTTAGTTGCTCTCACAGCTAGTGCCTCACGATACGACAGCGTGAGCAACGCTGCCAGCAGTCCCGGCCTGGCCTAGCGCTGCGGAGACTTCCTTGCTGCTCCATCCGAACCGACTGACCACATGCAGCCCGCAGACAGCATTAAAATAGCTGCTCAGTCAAAACCACACACGCTACACATGGTTCCAAGAAAAGACTTCCACATACAACTCAAACAATACTAAGACCAGTGACTGTGAAGCAGCAAGGGTGAATCACAAGTCGACACACACACGGAGATCCCAGAAGAGGTTGGCGACGAAATACACGTCGTCCGATGAGACGACCGACCGGACGACCAAGTCATGTGTGTCGGCAACGGTCGGGCGAGTCATGGCTGTCCGGACGTCACTGCTGCTCCATCCCGACTCAACTCATGACACACTACGAACTGGAAATACTAGTTGTCGCTCCAAAGATAATACAACAGTGCTCTTATCGACAAGAACTGCTGCTGCCACTCAAAGACAGGCAAGCTAGAACATAGTGTCGCCAGCAAATCGAATAAGAAACGAGACGGGAGTACCGCCAAGACAAGGTGTCTAGCAATAGTGGGACGAAAACGAGCCGCGAACGGCTCAAGTAAGCAGGAGACCAGGTTTCGAATCCCGGTCGGACACTGATTTTCAACTTTCCTCGTCGATTTAAATCAATGCCCACTTGCAGCCAATGTCTGTTATTTCTTTGTGTCTACAATCAAACATTCGATTGTGGTTGTAGTGGTAGGAGAAGAGCAAAGGTTTGCGAGAGAATATGGGCTTGCTAGTGGAAATGAGGGAGGAGAATGACTAGTTGAGTTCTGCAATAAATTTCAGATGGTAATAGCGAATACTCTATTCAAGAATCACAAGAGAAAGAGGTATATTTCAATAAGGCCGGGAGATACGGGAAGATTTCAGTTAGATTCCATCATGGTCACACCCAGATTATATATTGGATACTACTGCGTACTCAGGGGAACATATAGACTCAGATGCTGAAGAGTACGCTGAAGTTTAAGAGGCTAGTCACGAAGAATCAATGGGGAAATTACGGAAGTACTAAGTCACTTAAGAAAGAAATAACTAGGAAGTGCAAGGAAGCTGTGGGGAAATGCTATATGAAAAATGCGAAGAGATCGAAGAAGAAATGAAATTTCGAAGGGCTGACGCAGCATATGTAAAAGTCAAAACAAGCTTCGGTGAGATTAAAAGCACGGACGGTAACAGTAACAGTGAAATGGGAACTCCACTGTTGCAGAGAAGAGAGCAGATAGGTGAAAAGAGTACACTGAAGACCTCTATGAGGGGGAGGACTTACCCGCTGATGTGACAGAAGAAGAGACAGGAGTCGACAGGGAAGAGATAGCTGATCCAGTATCAGAATCAGAATTTAGAAGATCTTACGAAGACTTAAAATCAAGTAAGGCGGAAGGGTTGGATCCATTCCATCGGAATTTCTGAAATACTTGAGGAAAGTGGCAAAATAACGATTATTTACTTTGGCGTGTGAAAGGTATATGAATGGCGATATACCATCTGCCATTGGGAAAAACAGTTTCCATACAATTCAGAAGATAGCAAGAGCCGACAAGTGCGAGAATTATCGGACAATCAGTTCATGCATCGATGTTGCTGACAAGAATAATATACGGATGAATGCAAAAGAAGACTGAGGATCTTTTAGATGACAATCAGTTCGACTTTAGGAATGGTAAAGGTACCATAAAGGCGGCAGAGAAGCGGATCTGACGTTGTGGTTGATAATGAAAGCAAGACTGAAGAAAAGTCAAGACACGTTCATAGGATTTATAGAACTGGAGAACATGTTCGACAGTACAAGATGTTCGAAATCCTGAGAAAAATAGGGGTAAGCTATATGTAAAGAATGGTAATATACAACATGTGTAAGAACCAAGAGGAAATAATCAGAATGGAACATCAAATGGTGTAAAACAGGGATGTTGTTTTTGGCACCTGCTGTCCAGTCTACGCGTCAAAGAAGCAATGATGGAAGTAAAAGCAAAGTTCTAGAGCAGAATTAATATTCAGGGTGAAAGGATATGTATGATAAGATTCGCTGATGACTATTCTATGCTCAGAGAAAGCATAGAGGAACTATAGGATATGTTGAATTGAATCAACGGTCTAATGAGTACAGAATGTGGATTGAGAGTAGATCAAAGAAAGACGAAATTAATGAGAAGTAGCAGCAATAATGTCGGCGAGAAACTTAACATCAGAACTGGTAATAATGCAGGAGAATCAGTTAACGAATTCTGCTACCTTGGCAGCAAAATAATGCATGATAAACGGAGCATGGAAAACATATGAGCCAGACTAGCACTAGCAAAAAGGGCATTCCTGGGCAATATTTCATAAAATTTCTGAGAATATACGTTTGGAGCACAGCATTTTATGGCAGTGAGATTTTGACTGTGGCATTTGAAATGTGGTGCTACAGAAGAATGTTGAAAATCAGGTCAGCTGATAAGATATGGAATGAAGAAGTTCTCCGCAGAATCGACGAGGAAAGGAATATAAGGAAAACACTCACAGGAAGAAGGGACAGGATGACAAGACATCTGTTAAGATGTCGGAGATTAACTTCCATTGTACCAGAGGGAGCTGTAGAGGGCAAAAACTCTAGGGGAAGACAGAGATTGTAATACATTCAGCAGATAATTGAGGACGTAGGTTGAAAGCGCTACTCTTGTAAGAACATGTTGGCACAGGAGATAAATTGGCGACGGGCAACATGACACCGATCAGGAGACTGATGACACAATAAAAAAAGAAATAAACAAGTAATGGTTATTTCAACGCAATTGGTTGTGCCTAAAGTAAATTTCGTAAGTCTTTCGTCCTCTTTCTCATGTTTTTTTATTTATTTTTTTTAACTTGTAGTTGGAGTCAACGAACTGTACAGTGACTCAGATAATAGTGGATAAAGTTCTTCCCTTTTAGAAACGACTTCCTTATTTCCCGAATTGGGTTTCTTTTTTGTTCTTTTTTCACGTAGAAACTTTAATGATAACTGCAAATAACGACAGACAGATCTGTACGTTATATGTGTTTGACATTTTGTCAACAGCTGGGTGTGATCTTCCTTGTTATATTAATCTGAAATATCATGTGTACCAAAATATCTATTGTGATGTTAAAGTGAACGAGTGCGCTAAGACATCAGTACAACATGATGAACTTTTTATATTTGGGGTATTTTGTGTCTGACATGCTGATGTTTCTTGCTACTTTTCACTGTAAAACGACGTATCATCACTATACGGCTTGCAAATTTGTAAAGATATTGAACGTATATCAGTATTTTACAAGATAAGCTGACGACAGGACATGTCTGTCGAAACCGGTGCTCAAAACAAAAAAGATTTACAAGCGATCTTGGTATACCTGATAGTTCTGAGTAACATAAGAATTGTGTATGAGACTGTCTTTATTCTATGACACGATTAGTCTCAGCGGCACGGTACCGCCATATTCAGGCCCCACCACTGCCAAAAGAGTATCTGAAAGCTTAATAAACCACGAAATAATGCAGATAGAGAGATAAAAATTGACACACATGCTTGGAATGACATGGGGTTTTATTAGAAGCAAAAAAAAAAAAAAAAAGTTCACAAAATGTCCGACAGATGGCGTCGTTTGGTGATGATCGTGCGCTCAGCCCCCACTTTCGTCATGCTTGGCCTCCCAGGTCCCCAGACCTCAGTCCGTGCGATTATTGGCTTTGGGGTTACCTGAAGTCGCAAGTGTATCGTGATCGACCGACATCTCTAGGGATGCTGAAAGACAACATCCGACGCCAATGCCTCACCATAACTCCAGACATGCTTTACAGTGCTGTTCACAACATTGTTCCTCGACTACAGCTATTGTTGAGCATTTCCTGTAAAGGACATCATCTTTGCTTTGTCTTACTTTGTTATGCTAATTATTGCTATTCTTATCAGATGAAGCGCCATTTGTCGAACATTTTTTGAACTTTTGTATTTTTTTGGTTCTAATAAAACCCCATGTCATTCCAAGCATGTGTGTCAATTTGTACCTCGCTATCTACATTATTCCGTGATTTATTCAGTTTTCAAATTTATACAGACTTTTTGATCACCCGGTATATCAACTGACTCCCTCTTTCACACAATAAGATGTACATCCATAAATATAAGAACTGTACTTGTGTTACACGTGCGATCAAGGTTTTGACTGAACGTTTGCTATTTGAAGCACGAATACGACAACGGCATTCAATTAGCGCAGTCCGCCGTGCCCGCAGCGAACAGGCGGAGGTGGAGTGCCGGGCAAGCGGCGGCCGCTACGCAGGAGGGGTCGCGATCGTATCGGCAGCCCTCGCCGGCGCGCCGCACCGCATCTGGAGCGCGCGCCCTCGTTATGACGCCGACGCCCGGGCCGCCGTTTCCATGTATGCGGCAGGCCGGGCAGCGTGCGTGCACCGGCAGCCGATGAGGCCCTTACCTCTGCTTTACCTTACCTTACCTTACCTTACCTTACTCCACCTCACCTCTCTTCACCGCACGGCGCTATCACGAAGCCCGTCTGCCGAGTGACGCCTTTCCAGCGCCGTCCGGCGGCGTCTCACATATCAAAAACAGGCCGGCACCTGTAGCTTAATGTGCACGGGAGCGTAGCAGTATCGGGTTCGTCACATGGCTAGGCAGGCATTTGTTCCGACGCAGGCTTCCTGACCTCCTTTCTTTGTGTGCTCGTGGGAGTACACAGGTGGGGCTGCAGGGTAACGGGATCGTTGGAGGCACGGGTGTACGTACGTTACGCTTGTTGGTCACCTTGAGCCGCACAGGTAATGTACACCAGAATGTATACTAACACGCGACAGCAGTCACTGCCATATCGTTGTCACTAAGCTCCCTCTCAATAACAAGTAATAATTCAATGATGTATTAATTGATGCCACACTTCCAAAAATGACACTTGAGATGCCACGAGGAGTGGCCGCGCAGTTTGAGGCGCCATATCACGGATTCCTCCCGGCGGAGGCTCGAGTCCTCCCTCGGGCATGGGTGTGTATGTGTGTAGTTCTTAGCATAAATTAGTTTACGTTAGTTTAAGCAGTATGTAAGTCTAGGGACCGATGACCTCAGCAGTTTGGTCCCTTAGGAATTCGCACACATTTGAACATTGGATACTAGTATAAGGCTGTAATGAAGCCAAGTCTGCCCTTACTTACAGCTACCTCGCCTCACTGTCGACCGTATAAAAAATCTAGAATTAAGGCAAGTGCTTCTAAAACGGAAAAATCTGATCCATTGTTATCGGAATCACTACAGAATCCGTTGACTACAATCATAAATCAAGAAAACAAAAACACAGATGAAATAATTTCGGAGTACGTAAATCACACTTACTTGTGTTGGAATGAGAATCAATATTAACTGGAAAGTGACAGATGTAAACGAACGAAGTAAGTGCAATTAACCACACGCTTTGTCACGCATGAAGGACTACAAATTCAGCCAGCACATGAGACTACTTGCAGATATCATCAAGCAAATAAACTTGCAGGGCACTCCTTGTTAGGATACAATGGGAATCATACAGCCAACCAGTTGCATGTCGGAAGTGTATTCAAACCCTTACCTAGGTTTCGAGAAATATAAACCTTCAGAAGAAGTAATGACAGCTAAAAATAGGGCATATTACATCAGTACATGGAAGTAGTATGCGCAGCAAAAAGAAATATCAAAAATTAGGCCTACATACAGTGGAAATATAAAATCAGTATATATATATATATATATATATATATATATATATATATATATATATATATATATATATATATTAATGCTATGCCATGACCATACGGCTTAGTCAACAGCAAAACTGATCCACGTAAAATCTAAAGTAGACGTGCATTGTACACACACAAACAGACAATTAACAGGATAAAAGGGGCAAGTCAGCAGGTAACTTATGCCCAGGTGGTGCTCCATAAAGAGCGGTGCCAACCACAAGTGACACCTGACTGGTTAATAAAATTTCATTAAAATCCCAGTACAGAAACATAACAAAAATTGTAAAAAAGCATGTACACCAATGCAAACAGTAAACACTACGACGTACATTAAAATAAGATAGGACAAATTGCGTCTTTGCGAAAAATAACGTCAATTTAAGGACAGGCCGAAAACCGTCTAAGAATTTTCTTTTTCTCAGCTGTAACTGGACATTAAAAATAAAATAAAGCCCCTATAATTGAAACTGTGCTTAAAAATTTGAAATTCCTCCAGCAAGACCAAACTAAAACTCTTCTCTTCCCTATGCACGATAACCGTGTCTTCCAATTTCATACGGAAGTGTGCACATTGTATGAGATGCCATAGCATTTACATCGACAATTTCACTGTTGACTAAACCAAATGACTTCGTTTCTCTTTTCTCATAACACGTAAAATGTGAATTTATTTTATATTTCCAAATATGACTTACATGTACTGGTGTAAGACAGATTGCAGATCTTATCATTTCTTCCAAGGATAACAGGTATATATGTGTCAAAACCTAGGTAAAGGTTAAAATAAACATTTGACGTGCAACTACAGTTTCTGACTGCTGCCATGTTCAAGATTTTAGGGATCGTTGTTAGCCTCGAATAGGGTAGCATCATTTTGTAGTGATACGTTGTTACTGAATCCACTTTGGGAAGCTCATTTATAAGGTTGGAAGTCGTCCACTGTCAGACACATTTCATGTCGTGTATTCTTGCAAGCGTCAACAAGCGCCTGTCCGTCTCAAAGAACCTGTAGTCATCCACCCCCTGCTGGGGTGGTATATCACAGCCAATCGGCTGAACTTTGGAGTAACCCAGCTAACTGAAAAGCTTGGTTATCGAGGGTAGGCTAGGGGTCACTCTCGTCTGGACACTGTCCTTCCGCTTGCCACCGTGAGGACGTACTGATCTATTTAGAACAGATTCTTTGTCTTCTGATAATGAAACGGTCATATTGAAGCGTCTTCGTTCTGGAATATGTTGAGATATTTGCTGGCTGCTTGGTTGCACTGCACTTACGTGATTGCACCGTACGTGCCTTTTCACATTGTGGAACGTTAGATATCTATCCGGGATATATTTCTGGGTCATGTTTGACGAGGGCAAAGTTAGGTCTTTGTTTGACTTCACAGCTCCGTTAGACGTGGGAACCAATGCCCATTTCTTATTCAGTCATTCGTGCTCTCAGTTTGTCTACCTTGCTGCCCTTCCACTCATCAATACATGATGATCTCCTTTGTCTGTTTTACACGGATGGTGATGTAAAGACACTTGGTCCATTGAACGTACTACTTTCGCTTTAACTACATTCAAAGTCGAGAGGGAATAAACTGTTTTCAGCAGCTATTTAATTTTATATTAAAAAGAAATCTTCATTTGCGTAGGTAAGTAACTGTTGCTGTGAAAGTTGTAGACTCTTGATTGCGGGGACGGAGACTTCGGGATAAGACACACACCAGCTCATATCCTTTCGTTTACTAGGTGTTGTAGGACATAGAGTGAAAACATATTTGAATCCCGCGAATTACACCCCTAAGGTGTAATTCAAACATAACGTACAGAAACTGCATTAGATCTATTGTAACGGTTATGGTTTCAGTTTCGCCTTGGCTTAGCTCCTAATGAACCTCCATTTAATTATTCCATTGCGCTATGGGAATGTTCTCGCTGCTGTGAAATCTTGCGTTCATTCATATATTGATCATATAAAGGAATTACAGAGTATTGAATACAGAGCTCATAGACCGTTATGAACTCACAGGTCGAAGTATCACGTAGTGCAAGGCTTTCAAGGTGACGTAGAAAATAATTTATATAATGGCACGCAAAACTTAATGACGAAAGTAACTTTCGCATGATGTGTCACTGCCCAACTTGGACCATATACACACGTCAAGAAGAGTTTTGCATCAATTCTGTTCCGAGAGTTACGGAACCTGTCCAGAAAAATGGAATAAAGATCAACATAAAAATCATTTCCACCCTTTTTACTGCTCATGAAAACCACACATTGCATGTTGTACTATCATACAGCGAGACCTTCAAAGGTGGTGGTCCATATTGTTGTACACACCGGTACTGGCACGTCCTCTTGCATTGATGCATGCCTGTATTCGTCGTGGCATACTATCCACAAGTTCATCAAGGCATTGTTGGCCCAGATTGTCCCACTCCTCAAGAGCGAATCGGCGTAGATCCCTCAGAGTGGTTGGCGTTGTTGTCAGGGTTCTTCCGAGCCATAATCCATAATAACATCACTTTGGTTCACTCCGAGACCCCTAAAGACTTCCCTTGTTTAGAGCCCTTCTAGAGAAACAATGCGGACGCGATCGAACCACGTTATTGACCGTCTAGGCATGGTTGAACTACAGACACCGAGAGCCGTGTACCTCCTTCCTGTTGGAATGACTGGAAGTGATCGGCTGTCGGACCCCCTCCTTCTAATAGGCGCTGCTCCTGCCTGGCTGTTTACATCTTTGGGCGGGTTTATTGACATCTCTGAACAGTCAAAGGGACTGTGTCCGTGATACCCGGAGTTCTGAGAACCAGGGTGATGAAAAACTTCTTTTGATGTGTGTGTAAAACAGCTACACTATTGTAAAGAAGGTAACTGAAATAAATGCTAAATTAGGCGAACATGAATGACACTTTTATTCAGAGAAAATAAATAAACTGAACTCACCCCGATTTAAGTCTACTGGACATTAAGAAGGGTCGTATATGGTTCTTAATAGGGTATTTGAAAGCACGAAATCCAGGGCATGATCCTCAACATGATCCCGTGGTGGCCACAAGTTTGGTAAGGAGTCCTTCTGAACGGGCGTCTCATTCCTCCACCAGTGCCGTTGACAACAGCTGTACCCCTCGTTGGTACGCAATACGTCCCTCCAACGCATCCCACAAGTGTCTGATGGGACTTATGTCGGAGGATCAGACCGGCCAATTCACTCGCACAAAATCCTTCAGCCCAAGACTTCCTCCACCTTAGCTGTCCGATACTGTCACGTATTCTCATCTGTAAAAGTACACCCCTTAAAGGAGCATACGGGGAAGGAGTACAGAGTCATAATAACGTTGATCGGAGACTGTACCGTGTTCGAAGTTCAGGAGATCACTACGCCAGTGCAAAAGTATGTCTCTTCACACTATAACGCCCGGACCACCAAAATGATCACGTTAGACATCATACCCGGTTGCACTACACACCCTCATATGGCAAGAGCTAGGAACACGTTGCCAACCGCGCTCGTAAAGGAACAGAGCCAGCAGGTGTGGCCGAGCGGTTCTAGGCGCTTCAGTCTGGAACCGCGCGACCGTTACGGTCGCAGGTTCGAATCCTTTCTCGGGCATGGATGTGTGTGATGTCGTTAGGTTAGTTTTAAGTAGTTCTAAGTTCTAGGGGAATGATGACCTCAGATGTTAAGTCCCATAGTGCTCAGAGCCATTTGAACTTGAAAGGAACAGAACCCCCAATCATAAGAACTCCTTATCAACCTTGTTGCCGGCATGGGAGCATGCTGCGCAGTATGCATTGCCGTCGATGGTGATCGCACTCCCTATTAAGAACGACGTGCCGCCTGTTGTAATGCCCAGAGGACCACCATGAATAGCAGTGACTTCAGTGCAGTTATTGTTTTTGAATAAAAGTGTCATTTCTCTTCATATGAGTGTGTCTTTATTTCAGTTACCTTCTGGAATGTACCGTAGCTGTTCTTTCTACCCGCGGTCCAAGTTTCAACCAACTATGCTACTTATCACCATGCTAACGTTACCTTTGTCCTTAAATTTTGCACACCAATGTATTACGTATATCCATTAAAAATAAAAATTTCGCTTGACTGCAATACTTGCAATCAGTATCAGATTGAAGGTTAGCTAGCAGAATGGAATTAAAGAATATTTCGGTTGTTATTATTTTCGTTTACATAAAATTTATTTTATTTAGGACTACAGCTTACTTCACTGCGATTACTCTTTGAAAAAAATTTTCTGTAAAGATCAGTCTTCTCGTCATGTTCTAAGACAATAATTGTTTTGGCACTCTTCCTCGGTGTTGGGTATTGACGTTAGAAAGACTGATGCATAAGCTTTCATTTTAGTGCTTCAATGGATAATTACTAGGCGGTCTGCGGATGCCACGATGGCCTCGAGCTGTTCCACACATAATTCAGTAAGCATTATTTCTGAGTTGCGAGTTAACATTTATCAGGGATAAGTATCAATGAAACTGATTTATAGCCGTTGCATTCAGAAGCAAAGATATGAGGGAAGCTGCACTTTGTTCTTTGACATTACTATTTCAATTGTGTTCATTACATCTATCAGTGCTAAAAAAGGATAGGAACACAGCAAACAGTCGCAATCCTGCTGGTGCTTTATTACCCTTGCATAGCTATAAATTCCAGTTTCCTTCTCTCTGTACACCAATAAAGTCATATGGTGACATGTACCGCTGCGAGTTTGTTGGATTACTCAAATGCACTGAAGATGGTTATTTATAACTGACATCTGGATACACAAGTGAAAAAACAGTAGGATTGCCACTGTTTGCTGTGTTCCTATATTTCCTTAATTAGTATACTGTGCGTTAGAGCTGCAAACAGTGAACATGGGTCCAGACAAGGTGAGCAGGACTTTACTCTTAAAGCTGTTTTATCAAAACAATAGCAATAGTTCTGCTACTCTTCGCGTGTATCGATACAGTGCAGAAATACGGAGAGGTCCTCTTTCCTCTCTGGGGTTGAAGAACATGATTCAGAAGTTCAAATCAACTGGGGATTTGGGAACTGCTTCTGGGTGAGACTGGGGGCCAATTGCGCCATAAATTGTTGGCGAAGTTACTGTTCCCATGACGGAGCATGCTGATCGCAACATGCGATCTTCAAGCACGCGCGAGCTATGCCACGACAGCTGAACATTCCATGATCCACCATTGCAAAAGTGTTGTGAACAGTTGTGAAATGGTATCTCCATATCTGCAGGCTGTCGTGAATGCAGAGGATCGTCATACTGAGCAACATCTATAACCTGGAACGAAAATATGGTCGCAATTAACGAATGTTACCCTGTCATTTTAAAATTAAAATGTGTTACCTTCAATCGCTTATTCTTAATTCTCTTCCGCATGTCCTTACAAATGCTTCAACAAACTTTGACTGTCCTAAGATCACTCGTTTTCCAAGGGGCCCCCTCAAGTGCGCAAGTTTAATAAAATCCATCCTGTCAACCCAGTCTGTCTCCTAGCTGGGTACCACAAACGTCCACCTCGCTCCAACATCAAAATTTGACTGACCGAGATACTGTAATTTCTTCCCATCTCTCATACAATTTTCGTCCAGCTGAAAAGGACAACATATAATTCCTTAGTTCACTGATAAGAGGCAACAGAACTCTTTACAACCGAGGCAAAACAAGGTTTTGTTCCCCGCCCAAGGCGAGAGTCTGATTGTCAGTAAAGTGTCACTTCTTGCGCCGAGCGACAGGGTGTTGTGTGTTACTCATGTTAGCTTCCAAGCCTACCATTAAATCAGGCGGGATCAGATGCTCAGGGAAGAGCACCGTCACGATGTGAACGTTGATATCTTTACCTCAATAAGGCCTCAACTGATCACGCTCCAACCTCATCATTTCGCGCTAGTTGTTTATAGTGGATATCCAAGATAATTGGAGATTAAATAATGATAAAAAATATAATAGTCTGATATGGTGCTGGTTGTTTCATAGCCTTCAGCTAACTCTATAGCTACACCTACATACACTATGTGATAAAAGTATCCGGACACCACAAAAACATACGTTTTTCGTATTAGGTGCATTGTGCTGCCACCTACTGCCAGATACTCCATATCAGCTACCTCAATAGACATTAGATGTCTTGAGAGAGCAGAATGGGGCGCTCTGCGGTACTCACGAACTTCGAACGTGGAACATGGTCGGGTGATTGGGTGTCAGTTAGGTCATACGTCTGTAAGCGAGATTTCCACACTCCCAAACACACCTAGGTCCACTGTTTCCGATGTGTTAGTGAAGTGGAAACGTGAAGGGACACGTGCAGCACAAAAGCGTACAGGCCGATCTCGTCTGTTGTCTGACAAAGACCGCCGACAGTTAAAGGGTCGTAATGTGTAGTAGGCAGACATCTGTCCAGACCATCACGCAGGATTTCCAAACTGCATCAGGATTCACTGCAAGTACTATGACAGTTAGGAGGGGTTTGAGAGAACTTGGATTTCATGATCGAGTGGCTTCTCATAAGCCACACATCATGCCGGTAAATGCCCAACGACGCCTCCATTAGTGTAAGGAACGTAAACAATGGACGGTTGAACAATGGAAAAATGAGTGACGAATCATGGTACACAGTGTGGCGATCCGATGGCAGGGTGTGGGTATGGCGAATCCCCAGTGAACGTCACAGCCAATCAGCCAGCATGTGTAGTGCCAACAGAAAAATTCGGAGGCTGTAGTGTTATGGTGTGGTCGTGTTTTTCATGGAGGGGCTTGCACCCCTTGTTGCTTGTTGTTTTGCGTGGCACTATCACAGCGCAGGCCTACATTAATGTTTTGAGCACCTTGTCGCCTCCCACTGATGAAGAGCAATTCGGGGATGGCGATTGTATCTTTCAACACGATAGAGCAATTGTTCAGAATGCACTGCCTGTGGCGGAGTGGTTACACGACAATAACATCCCTGTAATGGACTGGCCATAGACCATCTTTGGGATGTTTTCGAACACTGACCTCGTGCCAGGCCGCACCGACCGACATCGATACCTCTCCTCAGTGCAGCACTCCGTGAAGAATGGGCTGCCATCCCCCGAGTAACTTTCGAGCACCTGATTGAACGGTAGGCTAACACACGAATTTACAAGTCATTTTCAACCAGGTGTCCGAATACTTTTGATCACATAGTGTAGGTACTCCGCAAGCCAACGTATGGTGCGTGGCGGAAGGTACTACTACTACTAGTACGACTACTCATTTCCTTTCCTGTTCCATTCGCAAATGGAGGGAGGGAAAAACGACTATCTGTATGCCTCTACTTGAGCCTTAATTCTCGAAACTTATCTTTGTGGTCCTTAAGCGCGGCAGTAAAATGGTTCGGCAGTCAGCTTCAAATGCCGGTTCTCTAAATTTTCCCAATAGTGTTTCTCGAAAAGAAAGTCGCCTTTCCTCCATCTGAGCACCTGAAGTATCTCCATAACTATTATGTGTTGTTCGAACATACTGGGAATAAATCTAGCAGCGTGCCTCTGAACCGCTTCGATGTCTTCCATCAGTCCGATCTGCTAAGGATCCCAAACTCTTGAGTAGTGCTCAAGAATAAGTCGCACCAGCATCTTATATGCGGTCTCCTTAACAGGTGAACCACTTTCCCTAAAATTTTCCCAATAACTGGAAGTCGACCATTCTCCATCGCTACCAGAATTTTCACGCGCTTTTTCCATTTCATATCGCTTTACAATGTTAGGCCCATATATTTAAACGACTTGATTTATTAAACAGGACACTTCTAATACTGAAACCGAAGATTAGATTTTTGTTCTTCGTACTCATCCGCACAAACCTACATTTTTCCAAATTTTCGAACTAGCTGCCAGTCATCACACCAACTAGAAATTTCGGTCTCTGTTGATCCACTGTGGACGTGGGACATCGGCTGATCAAATATTTAACAAAGAAATTCTCCGAACAGCCGTGCATATTAAGAAGTCATTATATTTTCGGTACCAATTTCGACAACTGAGATGCAGTCAGGTCTTCAAAGGAAGCACCTGAGTTAACAACTCACATTATCCAAAACAGATGCCACCGGTATGCCAATATCGGCAATTTTTGAGAGGTGCATATGGATCATGAAGGTGGAATATTTAACTGCCCAAATTGGTAGCAAAAATAACATAAAATAATTTCTTAATTTGACGGCTGTTTGGCGAATTTCTTTGTTAAACTAGGAGTCGTATCTACCTACAGTCACTCAACTTCGACTCCTTATGGTACACAGCCCAATAATCAGCAAACAACCGCAGATTGCTGCCCACCCTGTCTTCCAGATCATTTATGTGTATAGGGAGCAAGAGTGGTCCCATAACATCTCCCTGGGGCACTCCTGACGAAACTCTTGTCTCTGACGAAAATTCTCCGTCGAGGACAACATACTGCGTTCTATTACTTAAGAAGTCTTCGAGCCACTCACATATCTGAGAACATATTCCATATTCTTGCAATGGGGCACCGTGTCAAGTGTTTCCCGAAAATTTATTAATATGAAATCTGCTTGTTGCCCTTCATTCATAATTCGCAGTATATTATGTAAGCAAAGGGCAAGACGTGCTTCGCAATAACGATGCTTTCTGAAACTATGCTGATTCGTGGACATAAGCTCCATTATCAACAACCTTTCACAGTGATTCAGATTATAGAACAAGTCTGACACAATTTCACGTGCTCCACGTCATGTCAGATTTTGATCAATGACTGTGCAATCGCCTTCAACCTCTACTATCCAATGCTGTCTCTGCTTCCACACATGTGTGTACCCACGCAGTCCCTGGTCGGAACACTCTGTCTGGACTGTAACAAATGGGTGAGCAGCAAATCCTGTACATTTCTGAAGTTGTACGTTTTTGACAATTTCAAACATAAGAAACCAGCGAGGCTTCCGTGGCCTTAGATTACCCATTACAAAACTACAGTTGCTCATAAGGGCAAAAATAGTCTACAGAAAACCATTATTTTCAGGTTTCCCAAATTTGCACACAGGGGACGGCAGTGTAAAGTTTACTGCTGGCTGTTAGTTGTAAGTGGGTGAGCTGGAGAACAAAAATTATTGACAAATTGTTTTTCTTTCTCGGCGCCATTAAATATTTCAGTGTTTCAGTTTTTCTAAAAACAATCTACATTTTTGTTAGTAACTATTAAGCCGATATACAATCACATCACCCCAGTAAACTGTAAACAGATGTGTAGTGATGTTGAGTCTTGTCGTACGAGTTGAAACCTGTACGCATAATGCCGAATATTGTCGCTCTTGCGGCGCTGCTCAAAGTTGGTTTGCGTACAAATCCAAGTTTCCAACAAATATGTTGTGTGGAGCATATGTTATTTGTCAATGGCAAACAGCGTAGCACTAGCGTTTTATACACTGAAGCCCCAAATAAACTGGTATAAGCACTCTTATTCAAATACAGAGATATGTAAACAGGCAGAATACGGCGCTATGGTCGGCAGCGCGTACATAGGACAAGTGTCTGGTGCAGTGGTTAGATCAGTTACTGCTGCTACAATGCCAGGTTATCAAGATTTAAGTGAGTTTGAACTTGGTGTTATAATCGACGCACGAGCGATAAAAGACAACATCTCCGACGTGTTATTGAGTGGGGATTTTTCCGTACGACCATTTCACTAGTGTACCGTGAATATCAGGAAACCGGTAAAACATCAAATCTCGGACACTGCCACGGCTGGAAAAAGATCCTGCAAGAGCGGGACTAACGACGACTGAAGAGAATCGTTGAACGTGGCAGAAGTGCAATCCTTCCGCAAATTGCTGGAGATTTCAATGCTGGGCCGTCAACAAATGTCAGTGTGCGAACCATTCAACGAAACATTATCGATATGGGCTTTCGGAGCCGAAGGCCCACTCGTGTACCCTTAATGATTTTACGGCACAAAGCTTTACGCTTCACCTGGGCCCGTTAACACCGACATTGGACTGTTGATGACTGGAAACATGTTGCCTGGTCGGACGGGCCTCGTTTCAAATTCTATCGAGCGGATGGATATGTACGAGTCTGGAGACAACCTCATGAACACTTGGACCCTGCATGCCACCAGAGGGCTCTTCAAGCTGGTGGAGGCCCTGTAATGGTGTGCCAGTTGGAGAGTTTGAAAGATTTCTTGTGGACGGTCGGTGGAGGTGGACGCTTAGAAGAGTTCAAAACCCTGCACTCTCCCCAGCTGTATTGCTTGGAGGACTGCAAGTTTATCTCAGCATTTCGACAGGACAAGCGTCCCATCTGCTGAAACAGGGAATTGTTGACTAGTGTGCCTAATTGTCGAACGGGTCTTACGTGACTGGCGCTCTGATAGCTGCAATTAATGATTTATAATATGCTGTTCATGAGACAAACTGACTAATAACATAATAGGGTAGAACTGAGTTTTTATTGAAATTTTCTGGAGCCTCAAACAAATCTCCGAAGTATTTAACTAATTTATTTTTGGGTGGCAAATAGTGGTCAACGACGTATGCTAGTGATGTTTCAGTTTGAGTTCGTATACATTTTGTAGTCCGAAGATTCGATGGAAGTTTAACAAAACTTTATGAGTTGACCGACGAACTGAGCGAGGTGGCGCAGTTGTTAGCACATTGAACTCGTATTCGGGAGGACGACGGTTCAAACCCGCGTCCGACCTTCTGGATTTAGGTTTCCGTGATTTCCCTGAATCGCTCCAGGCAAATGCTGGCTTGGTTCTTTTGAAATAACACGGCTGATTTCCTTCCGCCGCCATCCTTGACATAATCCGAGCTTGTGCTCCGTCTCTAATGACATCGATGTCGACGGAACGTTAGCCCCAGTCTTCCTTCTTCCTTTTTATGATGAACCGCTTGAAACAGTATCGTACTCAGAGAAATCGTAATAACTTTCAGCCGTCAGTCGATTCGCTCAAATTTTGGACATACTTCCATGTAGCTTGAGCAGCTCTTGCACCAAGCAGGAATGGAATGTGAGGAACAACTCCTGCACACCCCATTAGAGAGAAAGAAGTGGCTGTTCCACTAGATGTCGTTCCTTGGTGGGCTACATGTGTACTGTATTCCTGGTGAGAGGCTCCAAAGAGCAGACTGTGAGCTCCCAGGCGCGAACCTGCATGTACCAGTTTCAAGTGGGCCTTTCGGCGCTCTTTGAAGTCCCCCGGTTTGGTGTCCGGGGCGGCGCATTTCTTTCCGCGGCAACAGGTAGCAGGCAGCGCCCGCGCCGGCCGGCGAGGATCGGCTAACAGGGCGAGGCGAGGCAGCGCCGTAATGAGCGGCTACCGGCGGCTCCGCCCGGGCCGGCTGGCGCGCCAGCGGCTTATCTGCGCGGCCATCGCTGGCGCGCCAGTCCCCGGGACGTTACGACCTTCAGGCCGGTAGCCGCGCCAGCCGCGCAGCGCGCCACCTGTGCCGTGCGGCAGGTGGCAGCAGCAGCAGCAGCGCATCCCACACAGCGCCGGTAGCGCTCTGATGGCCCGATATGTGACCGGTATTTACTGCTGCCTCGCCCGCCTAGCCGCCGAAGGGGGCCGGGATATTTACACGGCGTGATCAAAGCATCGCGGCACGACCCAAGAATAGCACCGGAGATACCGCGGTGTCACCTTGCGCGAGTCATGCATGGCCAGCACGAGATGCAAGACTTGCGCAGCTCTCGCTGTTTTATGCGCTGAATAAATAACTTTGATGTTTCAGCGATTTCAGTCGTAGAGGCTAGCCACTAGCTACACTTCTGTGCGAGTAAGAACGTGGCTGCCTGATGCGTTCTACGTGGAGAGTGACGGCGAATACTTTGCGATATTGCCAATGTGTGTTATGTATATGTCACAGTACACACGCTCCAGCCGTTGCTTACCATGGCAAAGGGCGCACTGGTCCACTGTTTTTTGCCCTAGACTTTCACTAGATATATTTCTAGGCTTGGGAAATTAACGCAGCTGCTGCTTGAAGTAATACTTCTTGTGTTTACTTTACGCCAAGAAAAAAGATAATTTCGCGTTCTGGTCTCAGACGGACCAGTCGGACCCGACCTAACACCGTGTCATCCTCTGCCACAGACATTATCGGATACACTATACAGGGGTATGTGGTCGTCACACTGCTCTCCCGCTTGTTGTCGCGCTCTTGACTTTGCAACTGTTAAATAACCGGCGAACAGCTCTTCAGTTGCCCTCACGAGACAGAGTGCACCCCACAAAGAAAAAATTCTTCGTAGCACCGGGAATCGAACCCTGGTCCTCCACCTGGCATTCAGCCGCGCTGACCTTTCAATAAAAAATAAATAAATAAATAAAAAAGGTGAAAGGCGCGGTGAAAGGAAAGTGACCCAGACTTGATACCGTCGGTTCCTAGCAAGACCCTATTCCGTTTTTCTTTTTTTTTTCCGGCTCAAAAATCCATGGTAAAACGAGATTCACTTCAACTCCCACTCGGTTCGCAGGCACGCGTTTTATCGCTTTTTTTTTTAAATTTGTATCAGTCGCTGTTTATCTGTTTACAGCGTTTTTAAAAAATTATTAACAAAACTAAAATCTCTTTATTTAGCGACCCAAGACTCTAGTCCACCAAAAAGAAAACCCTTTCAATGATTTTAATAAATATATTTTTTTCTATTATGAAATATTATAGACATATTGAAGTGATATCTCCACAAATGTGAACCTAAACAGTTATTATCACAAGAAGCGGTACAGGGGAGTTGGATGGGTTCCTGAGACATTACAGTGCCATACATGAAAATGATCCAGTCCGCTGGTGATGAAAGGCAAGAGACAGCATACTGGCAAATAAAGTCCAACAACGCTGTCATTTCCAGTAGTAACCATATAGTGCTGATAGGTACTACGGTCTGGATATTTTTCGCCTCCCTCTAAGTAGTCAACGTAATGGCCTAAAAGCGATATAATCGTATAAATTTCCGTCCGTGGGGAAAGTGAAGAGCCTGGGCGCAGAAGGATGTCAGCCGAAAAGGAAGTTTCGATCGGTCGTGTGAGGAAAGCCAGTTGCCATCTGGCAGATTCTGTGTTGTCTACCACAAGAGCTACGACTTCATCTTAACATAACAATAAGGAGAATAATGCTGCTCTCGTCCGTCACAGTTAGACCAATAAGGAAACGGCGCACATTGGTTGGTATTAGATGGTGGACGAACCTACAATACGCCGATGCCACGTTCGTTTAACAGGGGAGACGTGAGCGAGACCTCTCCAGCGACGGTGCAAGAACCTTTTAATGAGAAATGCCACTGAAAGAATATCAGCCTCCAAATAACTTACTACGATACAAAATTTCCTTATATGTTTCGTTCTGGTATTCATCCGACAAGTCAGCTACAGAGGCGGACAATTCATACTAACCATAACGAATATTACACTGGTTCAGTATCTTCACCGTAAGTAAAGGAACATGAAAATCAAAGCTAAATGTCTTATGCGCACTCTGGTGTACACGTCACCGACAGATCCGACGGAACGATACCATTAGCTGTGCCCCACGTGGTACACTGCTCCTTGCCACTGTGTTTCGCCCACCACCCGGCTTCTCACGGGCACGCTTTGAAGGAATAAATGTTGCTGTAATGACTTGCGTTTTTGTCGCACACTGCTGTCCACTTGTTTTCTGGATACTATCTCAGCTCAAGTGAAACACACGAATAACTGTAACCAGTCACTTTAAATGAACTTCCCAGTAGGCGTTTCATAAAAGGATTACAACTGTATCATCGGGCGGGTTTATATAAATTAACAGGATATTATTTCTACAAACGATTTCCTGGGCAGCACGTGGCACCATCTTTTCCAGTCGTATTTACGTTACATTCAGGCTCTATGGGTTTATAAAGAGTGTATGTAACTAAAACCAGCCTATGACAACAGAAGGTGCCACATGTTGCACACAAAAACGTATGTACAAATTGTCTGCCGTATTTTACGGATTGTAAGACGCACTTTCCTCTTCGAAAAACTGCCTCCAAACTTCAGGTGCGTCTTATATTCGAAATTAATATAAAAATATCCAATGTCCGATTTAAAATTTCCATATATTCGATGCCGCGGGAAACCCGTCTCTCTCTGTCAACATGGGATCCAACTGGCAACAGTAGCGCACAGATGCGACGAACATAAGTTGCGGGGACTCAAAAGCTTGTTAACACTGTTTCCCTCCCTCCACGTCATCACAAACCCAGAACACTGTCTCTTCTGTGATGCTTCATTGTTGTCTAAGGTGCTAGTGAACTTGAATTGGAAGCGATTTGTGTTATCACTAACAGTACAATGTGTTTGTTCGCAGCTAGTTTCGTAATGAAAAAAAAAGACAGTCATATGATGCGGGCTGTAAATTGAAAGTAGTACCATATGCAGAAGAACATGGAAACAGAGCAGCTGAGCAGCATTTTGGCCCTCCACCAGCAGAAGAAAAAACATTCGCGATTGGCAGGCTAGTAAAGAATTACTGGGGAAAAAAACCGGAAGACCAAATGTGCAAACTGAGGACTGAATACAAAATGTCCAAAACTAGAAGATGACACATGGAAATGGATTCAACGAGACCGTCAAAATGGAACTGGAATTAATGCAGAAATGATTCAAATACACGTTCGTAAGCTGCTGCAGTGGAACTTATCAGACTTCAAGGTTGGAGTTGCTTGGTGCTATGGTTTATGAAGCGTTATGGGCTTAGCATTTGAACCAAAAACAAAATTTTTCAGAAAGTGCCCCAAGAGTGTGAAGGGAAACTATTATCTTTCCATTTCTTTATTATTCAACATCGAAAGAAAACCAGTGTGGAACTAAGCCAAGTAACGAATACGGACGAAACTCCTCTGATATTTGATGTGCAGAGTAACAGAACTATTTTCATGAAAAGTGCTACAACTGTAACTAAAACACCAAGTGGACATGAAAAAATGTACTACATTATTTTCATTTCCTGTTGTGCTGACGGTACTAAGCTTAATCCAATGTTCATTTTTAATCGCAAAACAACGCCGAAACCTTCTGACATACTTCCGGGTGTTGTTGTTCACGTACATGACAAGGGTTAGGTGAACAAGACTGGTATGAAATTATGGATTAACAGAGGCTGGGAGAGAAGGAAAGGTTATTTATTGAAGAAGAGTTCTCTTCTTGTGTTACATAAGGTTTGTAGTCATTTGGAAAATTCCGTGAAAGAGAAATTGGGACAGGGAAATAGAGAGATTGTTGTTATTCCGGGAGGACTTAAATCACAATTGCAACCTCTTCATGTCTCGATAAATAGATCATTTAAAAAAGTGTATGTGAGAAAGGAATTGAACAAACTGATGACGGATTAAACGTAACATGAATTCACGCCGAAACGAGCATGCAACGACCTACACTGAAATAAGTGTGTCATTGGATAAAACAGTCGTAATGTAGTGTGAGAGAAGGTGTTATTGTTAAATCTTTCAAGATGTGCGGCATTAGTAACTTTCTCGATTGCAGTGAAGACCATTTTATATGCGAAGAGGATAATGATGACGACGAAGAAGAAGGAGGAGGAGAAGAAGAAGAAAAGAAGAAGAAGAAGGAGAAAAAGAATGTTCAGTAAACGTTTGTCAGGGATTTTAAAGGTCAGTTCGGTTTAGTAAGCTCGGAACGTTTTTTGGTCTGGCTTTGAAATTTAATAATAAAAATCGTAAACATATTCTTAAAAAATATTTGAAAATTAAGGCTCGCCCTGTAGTCCGTAGCATCTTACCGTCCGTAAGATACGAAAGATCCGGTAAAAGTAAGTGGGTAGAGTTATTTGTCTACATCAGTTGGTATGTATAGTAGCCTGTCTAACTCTAAAATGACAATTTTCCTTTTAGAGTGAGTTGGATACTTACTTATTGCTACGTAACATCGAATAGAGGTACTCATCCTCTATTTCTTTTCAGGTTTGCACACTTATAAACCAACAACATTTTTTGACATTGATACATATTTATTCACTAAAGTAAAAAAGGAAACAGATGTAACCACTAACATTTTCGGATAGTCAGATAGGGCTGAAATCAGCGTTGCTAACTTAAGAACAGATACAAGGTTCCCAAAAAATCAGCAGGCTTGTACTTCGATCAGGTTGTGACTGACTGACATGGCCTGGCAATATTACGTAGAATGTTGTCAAAATATGAAGAGAAATGAAAGCTGTCTCTCCATGGACAGGAGCGTGGAATATTGGATTCATCCATTGGGTAAGTAGGTTGTTAGATATGATGGGAATTAGTAAAGTATGATGGCAGGAAAAACAAAATTTCTGCCTAGGGAATAGCAGAATAGTGGTAACGAACAAATAAGTCTGAATAGAATAAGAAAACTGGACGCGGATAACCTACGTAGGACAGCATAGTAAAGTCGTTACCATAGCGATGAAAGACACAAAGGCAAGAGGTAGCACTATAGTACCAGTATATATGCTTACTAACTTCGTAGGTGAAGAAATTGCATTTTATGACGAGATAAAATACAGGGTGATTCTTGTGCCCCTACCTATGAATTTTACGCAACCCGCACGCGAGATTTTCATATTCTCTCGCTCGCTAAAATTTAACTATTAAATTTCCTGGAAATAGGTCCCGTGAATTTTTCTGTAGGACTAATAGCTTCCGCATAACGAGTGAGAGTATGAAAATGATGCTCGTGGTATAAAAGGCGTTGCAGGTTACATAAAACCCATTTGTAGGGGCAGCTGAATCACCCTGTATATTAGTAAATTCGTTAAAGGGAACAAAAATTTTATTTTGATGGTGGAGTTGAATACAGCAACAGAAAAAGGAAGAAAAGAATGCTTAGTATCAGAGGATGGGCTGGGGAAAAGAAGTGAAAGGGGTAGCTGCCTGATTGAATATAGCACTGAGATCAATCTTAACAGCAACGCTTGGTTTAAGAATCATGTAAAGAAGTTCTGTATGTTTAAGAGATCTACAGTCAATAGAAAGTTTCAGATACATTACAAAGATTTCGAAACCAGACTTCAAACTCCAAAATTTTTCCACGGCTGTTATGAACCCTGAGAATAATTTATTGGTTATGAAGTGAATATCAGAACTAACTTAAGGACGAGAAAGGTAGATTAAGCAGATACGACATGGATAAATTGAAAGAACCAGAGGTTTTGAGAGTTCCAAAGGGAATCTTAGACAACTATTGTTTAATTAGAACGAAGGAATGTTACAGAAGACTAAAGGGTAATTTCAAATACGAAATTTTGTCACAACAATCAAGATATTTATTTTTATTCATTCATTTTGACAGACAGTTCGGTTCATTAAAGTGGCTCTTTTCCTTGCTTCGCTAGCGATCCATCTGGCAAAGCGAATAGGGGACCGAATATACGTTTAAATAAGGAGGTGCGATGAAAAGTAATTCCTTCGAATATTTTATGTGAATATTCTTGAAGCTTTTTAAATAAAACAAATTTTGTTAATATTCTACACATTCTTCTTTATGTCTACGTATTTAATTCTCAACATAGTTGTCCTGGCGACGAATACATTTCGCCCGAGAGACCAGTTTGTTGATATCGTCACTGTAGAGTGTTTGACTTTGTTGACAGAGGGACAACCTCGCCTCTGCTTTCACCGCTTCACCATTATCAAAGTGAAGTCCTCGTAGGTGTCCTTTAAGTTTTGGAAACAGATGATCTCTTCTCATCTGTGTCAAAATGGTGGAGCCAGCTTTTATGACCTGTCACACTGTTGTTAAGGACCCGTCACCCTCACGCTGAAACCGCAAAAGAAATTGCTCCTCTGTTTCATATCAGGAGTGAGCATTCGAGGCACCCACCGTGCACACAGTTTTCAGTAACGTAGCCACACTTACCTGAATGCAACGTCTTCGTTATTCGACGGTTTTGTCTGGCGAGTCCGTCAACCTGATTCCGATAAGCCTCGTCGGTTGCCGTACGCGGTCGTCCAGTCCGAGGTCTGTCACACACGTTGAGGTTAACACCACCTTTCCTTCATGATCAGCATCAACAGCCCAACATCACATGTTACTGATGTCGATACAATCGTCACTGTACACAGCTTCATTCTTTTAAAGATTCCAGCTGGAGACAAGTTTTCTGCGGCTGGACACTCGATTACAGCACGCTGTTTCTGACGCACCGACATATGTGACACACCGGCATGTTACACGCTACAATCCGCAGCCCTCTAGCGGTAGACGGTTGCAGCTTGCGTCAGCCTAGTGGGGAAGCTGATTGAGTGGTATGAATGACATGCAACACCTCAACCGATATTGAGAATAGAATAAAAAATTCGGAGGCATTTCGTTTCAGCACTCCCTCGTGCATACGATTACGTGAAGTTCCCGTTACGCTACGTTCCTTGAGTAGCTTGCTTCGATCAAAGACTGAATACGCAAAGGATACGGCCCAACAACATGTGAAATTAATTAATCAAGTAGCACAATGGATTGCGCAAAAAGAAAGCTTGCATATCAGGGTAGTCAACGTACTGGATATTTTATCGATCTGTATAAAGTTCCCCACTATTAATTCTCGTGGTGGTTAGCATACTTCTGACATGTAACTAAGGACAGAAAATAATGACGCGATAGCAAAGCATTTACCGAAACACACTAATTCTTTTTGTAACATGACTATCTATTTGTAGAAACATATCAAAGACCTGAAATCGTCACCAACAGAACTTTACAGAGCTTATATCGGATAGAAATTCAAATTACAAGCATGAACATCTTTTACAGAAGAATATCACTTTGAGATTCCTTAGAATATTTTTATAATTCAGCTAAAAGTGATGAGGAACGTGAGATGGATTCAGGCTCGCATCAGAGAGACTTTGATTCTAAACACAGTCACCAGAATGAATCACTTCATTCATGGGCATTCGCTTCATAGCGATAGCAGTAATGATTTATTTTACCCCCAACGACTATTAACATAAAGAACGATACTGGGGGTCAGTAGCCGTCGTTATTTGTAGTGCATGCAATATCGATCATTTTCTTAAAAATCGGAAACAAGGTTTAAAAGCAGTAATCCTTTATGGATGTTGAAATTTGTTCTATAGATAATTTGATGGGCTACAAACACCACGAGAGCACTATTTAAACGCTGCGAGATCATTAACATGTAGTACCATGGCAGACAAAGACTATGATGCTGAACACAGAAGATGAATATTTGAAAACGGCATTAATTTCAGGAAAAATCCCCCAGACAACAATAACATTATTAAGCAATCAGATTTAACAAGAAATCGAGCTCACAGTGCTTAAGTAACTTGGCCTGAACACGTGGTATGATAATTCGTGTTCATACAAAGGTGAGACTACCAGACTGCTCTTCGGCACAAAATTAATTGAAACGATCATAATACGAAAAGACGAAATTCCTCTATATCAAAACTAACATCGAAAGAGAACAGACTGCACACTTCTACAAGCTTAAACAAACGCATCTGACCCCACACTAGAACGAACCAGCCCACGAGAGTGTGCTATCCCATTACCTAGCCAGTGACATAGGGCTAAGCATGGCACCTAGTGGAAACATCCAACTTTGAAACTGCGTTGGTGGAGAGAGAGGTCTGTTAATTCTCACCACCTATAACATAAAAAAATTAGAACCTCGTTTTTGTCTCTGCTCTCAAATTTCTTTCGTTGCCAATCCACTCCACAGAGTTAAATTAGCAACAATATTAGATGAGCCATGCCAACTGTGGTTGCCTGCGATAACGTCTGAATTGCCGTCACACTCGTATCCGCTCACTCATGATTAAATATGGGATTTACTATGGACAGAAAAGGATATTTCTTGATAAATAAATGAAGAAATAGGTCCATCCCCTCTCCAGAGGCCACTAGTAACTCGAAAAGGACAAAAAGTATCAACAAGTGTGCAAGCTGTACCTCGTCTGCGAAGATCATGGACGATTCTAACTGAAACTGAAGAAATAGGTCCATCCCCTCTCCAGAGGCCTCTAGTAACTCGAAAAGGACAAAAAGTATCAACAAGTGTGCAAGCTGTACCTCGTCTGCGAAGATTATGGACGATTCTAACTGAAACTTTCCTATTTCTTCATTGCAGTCCACATTCGTGATAACAATTGTGCACATTAAATGTCAAAGTACATCTATGTGGCTCATTTCTTTTAACCCCCTGAGTAGTGAATCAGCCACACTACTTTTTACCTTTTTTTTCACTCTCTAACATTTAAATAGCTAATACGACGCTACACATCTTATCCTATGGCATTTTTTTCCATTCTCAGTGGGATATTCCTTTACTGTCAAAGAAAAATATAAATAAGTATTCATTATTTCAATCATTGTTGGCTAATTTTGCCGTTATTTTATCATTTGTTGCTGTTATTGTAATTACAATGACTTCAACTGTATCTACTACTATTATAAGAACGGTAACTACTACCTAGGTGTATTGGTTAAGTGAAACGGGTAAAAAAGGGCTACGGATGTCTAGAAGTGCAACTGACAAGCGTGCGAAATGCCTAAGCACGAATGGCTACGAGAGAAAGGCATAGGTTGGCCTCCTACAGAAACATTGAAGAAGCTTTTGGAGAGAAGAGAAGCAGTTGTATGAATATCAAAAGCTTAGATGGGAAGCCAGCAGTAATAAAGAAATAAAGGTTGAAAGAAGGAAGAATTATGTAATCGTATGATGTACTGATCACGAAAAGAAGTTTGAAAACAATATTATGGCAGCCGAAGGCGAAGCAAGTAAATGAGATGGGAAATATGGTACTGGGAGAAAAATTTGACAACAGTCAGAAAGACCTACTTAGATACAAGGCACGTGGGGGTAGGCAACATTCCCTCGGAATGAGTGAGATACTGTGTAGACTAGTAGTTAGCAAATTATGCAAAATTTTTGTTTTTGCGTAAATCTTCGTGCATATCCTTGCGGAAGGCGGCTTCGAAATGTAATTTTCCCGCAGCCAGAAGCTCCACGTCCTGCCTCTAAGTGTAAATCCTGTGCTGGTACACAGCAGATAGTTTAGATCAGCGCAGTCTATTTTGCATACATATTTCGTGCTGTAGCTTTTGGAAAAGCAGAGTTTCTAGTAACAGGTCGCTGTAGCTACATCCAAATCTGTACATAAATTTATTTCTGTTTAAGAACTTGCCGTCTCAGGGTACAATGAGAAATCCGTTTCAGGTGTTTCTTTATTTTCCTCGTTATATTTTGAGTACATTCCAAACTCAATAGCGACATTTGAGATCTTATATCTGTTTTTTATACACGTCGATATGGCTATCGACGGTGCTTGTTATGAGCGGACATGAGGAGAATTTTCTGCTTTGGGTACCGACGACCTGAAAATTGCGGCGACATCGGGGCGCTGGTGACGATGTCCGCAACACCTTTTGCGCCGCTGGAATGTCCTGGTGACCTGGGTGTTGCTGCGTCTTCTGATGAGCAACGTCTGACACGTCGGCGCTCACTCAAGAGAAGGGGCCAACACGCGGAGTGCAGACTAAACAGTCTATTTATAGCATCGTACCCTGGGTTGATCGAGGTCCCCTGGTCGAGAGCAGGGTGGAAGTCTAAACCAGAGGCTCAGACGACCCTGCGGCGGCATCGCTGGCGAATTTCTCGACCTCCGCTATCCGGTACAGAATTGCAGGGTTCCCTTTAACAGGTCAGGCGTGCAGTACACACAGGAAGTGGATACCAGGGCAGTGTAGTTTATGTGGTGCGCACATGTGGCGTTTTCAGGGTAGAGGAACCGCCCCTTGCGATCTAAGACGTATATATGCTTGATAAATTAGCTACAACGTCCTCAGATAATGTTCGTTGTCGCAGATCAGGGATAGAAAAGGGTAATATGATTTTAAATCCCAACATTTTAGATTGGGATTTGCCGTGACTGTTACTGACATTAAATGAAACAACAAGTCTACTCTTACCAGTCACTGTTTATTTATCTCCACGACGTGTTTCAAAGGTTTACGTTTGTTAATATGACATGTGCATGTGTGTTGTGTTACAATTTTTCGAGGAACTTGTGGCACTATCCAGTGGAGAAAAAAAAAAAAACACTATTTCATAACATGGATTTGGGTTTGACGAAAAACTAAACGTATAGTTAGCAGTAAAAATAAAATAAGTAAAGTAGAGTACCTCCAGAAGTACCATTCACTGTCGTAACACATCACATGTATACTGTCATATTTTCTGAACAAATATGACATCTGGAAACTATTAGGTGCAACGATCATATAGTAGAAGAGAAACATTATTAAAAAGTGCAAAGAATATACGTCGTAACAACATTATTACAGAAGAAGTTTTAAGGTATTTGGGAAATATTTGTTTTGAGGTGTTGAATACATGCAGTAGAATAAATATTTCAGGTGGTATATAAATTCGACTTTGTGGAATTAATATAGCTTAAACTTCACATTCGTTTAATCACTGACATGTTGCAAATTTTAGCACCAGTGGTAAAATTATACATAAATAACAAGTTTTGTTCGGATTGACAGATAGAAATCAGAGGCTAGAGGGAGAGGGAGGGGAAAAGATAGAGAAAGTGAGAGGGAGAGAGGGTGGAAGGAGTGATTGGATGAGAGCAAACTTTCCAAAGCAGGGGGTTCTTAAGATTATATCTGTTAGTTGTAATAACTGCCTAAAGGTTGGGGTATTACATTGGTTAATACTTTAAAATACCCAGACGGTTGTACAATGTGTGCCATTAGTTGATGTACAAACAGTTTCAAGCGGACAGGAGGCACAAGCTGTTGGTGTGATAGTGTATTTTTAAATGAGGTCAGGCCCTATCAAGATTGGGGGATGTATTGGTAACATAACTAAATATTCATGGTAAATATTAAGGGGTGTGTGTGTGTGTGTGTGTGTGTGTGTGTGTGTGTGTGTGTGTGTGCACATTGCAAATTTAATAACCTAGGCGGTTGCTGAAAACAGAGATGATACTATTGTAAATATTGTCATTTTTGTCATTTATGATGGATTCAGGTTGTTTTGTTCGTGATTGATTATTTGGAGTGTTTCAAGGATGTCTAGCTTTTCCCCTTTAGCTTGGATGTGTAGGATGCTAGTAGGTGTGTTGTTAACATGTTTTTTTTTGTTTCATGCAGATGGTTGGCTATTGCGGATGTGTGGTATATTTTTGTGTTTTGGTGCTGCCATGTGTTCTTTCAACTTAATCGCAAATTATCTTCCTGTCTGGTCTACGTAGAATCAGTCACAATCCAAACATTCAATTTTGTACACAAAAGTGTGATGAAGTCGCTTTCGTGTGTTGATGTTGTGAGGTGACTCTCCAATCTCAGATTCAAGAGAAGTAAAAACCTAGCTCAGAAACAAAAGGTGTGCGAAGCGAAAATGAGAGTAAGGAGAGCAATGAGAGAACCGTTGAATGACTCTGAAAGTAAAACTTTGTCAACCGATCTGAGTAAAAATCAGCAGAGGTTTTGTTCATATGTAAAATCAATATAAAATCATCTCTTCATTCACTCAGTGACCATACTGACACCGAAACGGAAGAGAGAAAAGGCCGAATTATTGAATTCGATCTTCCGAAATTTTTTCACGGCGGGAGATCGTAACACGGTCCCTCCTTTCAACCGTCGTACGAAATGACAGATATTGGGATAAGCGATCGCGAAATACAAAAAACAACTAGAATCGCTTAGTAATGGAAAGGCGTCAGGACCAAATGAGATGCCTGTAAGATTCTACAAATAAGTTTCCTTTAATTTACGTCTATGGTCACAATCTTTTTTGTTTAATAGATTACCGGTATCGGTCTTTAATGACCATCATCAGACCTGTTTTATAAAAACCAAGTCATAATGTACTGCAGCCATAGTGGCATCGTCAAATGTTAAAAGCGGAATCAGCACCAGCATCTTCAAATACATATCAATCACATTTGACTATGCTGGTGCTGATTCCGCGTTTAACATTTGACGATGCCACTATGGCTGCAGTACATTAGGACTATGTTTTTAATAAACAGGTCTGATGATGGTCATTAAAGACCAAAACCAGTATTCTGTTAAACAAAAAAGATTGTGACCATAGACGTAAATTAAGGGAAACTTATTACATATACGAGTCACTGTGTTTTTCGCGACGATGTCGCAGCTTTGAAAGATTCTACAAAGATTATTAGAAAGAACTAACAGTAATTTATCGTAGATCGCTTAAGCAACTAAAGGAGAATGCGCAGGTCATTCTCGTTTTTAAGAAGGGCCGTTGGACACATGCACACAATTCTAGACCTACATCGTTGACTTTAATCTGTTGTAGCCTTATGGAACTCAATACCTGTGAGATTTTTGGAGGATAAAAATGTCCTCTACAAAAATCAGCATGAATTCCGCAAACAGAGATCCTGCGAAACTCAGCCCACTCTATTCCTCCATGACGTCCACACCGCCGTAGACAACAGAACTCAGGTTGATGCAATGTTACTTGACTTCAGAAAGGAATCTGACACCCTTCCGGACTGCCGTTAGTGAAAAAATACGAGCTTATCGAGTATCGGAGCAGATTTGCGACTGTGATTAAGACTTATTTGCAGACAGAACTTAACACGCCGCTCTTAACGGAACAAAATCGACAGATGCAAAGATAATTTCTGGAGTAACCCAAGGAAATGTTACAGTACCACTACTGTTTGCAATATACACCGCTGTTTGTGAAAAGGGCAACACCGAGAAATAACTACCCGAATAGCGCCACAGTTGGTGGAAGTGGCGACGGGTGCGCAAGCAATACGTGATACATTTTGCAGCGAGGTGGGGTACACGTAGGCCCGACACCCCCGGGATAAGAAGGCCGCCCAGCAGTGTTAGTGACGTCACACTAAGCGGCCCATAGCCGACGCAGCAGTCCACGGACACCTCCGTACAGACGCGCCTGATGCTAACGATCTTCTGTCCGTCGTACAGAAAGGAGCGAACTATAATTCGAACCAAAGACCAAATTATATATATTCTTGTAAACAGCATAAAGGTTCATAACGAAATACCGATTACATATACGGGCAGGAATAGGTTCTAGAACTTCTCTGAAAAGTGTTTATCTTCAGTACCAGAATGAACATCAAATTGTCAGGTTTTCTAAATAGAAAAGCACTTTGTTAGTAACAGACAGCAATAATGAGACTTGCAGTAGGTGATTTCTACGTGGAAAAGGTAATAAGCCGTAGAGAGACTGAAAATGGTAAGTAAAGAGAGCCTCAGCCTTTTGCTCACATTCTTACACGTAATGCACTTGGTTGTTTTTCATTTCCTTACCTTTCATAACATTTTTAATATTGTTTCAAGAAGTGTATCTTCAATAGCAGAGTGAACTTCAAATTGTCTGGCTTTTCTTAAAGGAAAGAACAGTCCCTTAGTATCACAGTGCAAGACAGAATCTTGTGTTCAGTGATGTCTATGTTAAAAGGAGAATATTTGATATCTATCTTTTGTTTCCATTCTTTATTACTGGGGATACACTTGTAAAAATTCTTGAAAAGAGCTGTCACCATGAACATATAAGCATATAAGTAAATTCACAATAGTCATGTGTTTTATGAGATAAAGCGAACTCTTGTTACCTTATTGTAAACGAAAGTTGTGAGGATTTTGGTATGTATGACAGTGTTTAAGATAATTTATTTTCAGTGTAATAGCTTGAAAATGTTAGGTCCTGCTGTCAGTTGGCATTTGTCACCACCTGTATGCGAGTTTTAAAGCTAAATAGTGTTATGACACTTATAAAATAGTGGCAAAGTTCCTCAATCGATTAAATTTATTCCTTCCCGTATATGTAATCAGTATCTTTATGCTGTTTACAAGAATATATATAATTTGGTCTTTGGTTCGAATTATAGTTCGCTCCTTTCTGTATGACGGACAGAAGATCGTTAGCATCAGGCGCGTCTGTACGGAGGTGTCCGTGGACTGCTGCGTCGGCTATGGGCCGCTTAGTGTGACGTCACTAACACTGCTGGGCGGCCTTGTTCTCCCGGGGGTGTCGCGTAGGCCGAGCACAGCCCTCTCGTGTCGGTCGGACGGGGTCGGTGTTGCGCCTAGTGGAGTCGGTGCAGAGATGTCACACAAGGTAGAAACAATACTGAGAGTGCCAGTATGCCTCGTCGTCGTCAAAAGGAGCCATATCGGCATGTGAGCGAGTTCAAACGGGACAGAATGGTTGCTCTCCGAGAAAACGGGGTTGACATACCGTGACATTTCGGTTGACACAGGGTATGCTGCTACGACAGTGATGCGTGTGCGGAAGCAGTGGATAGAGGAAGGCGTACGCAGCGACAAGCGGGAACTGGACCACGGGACATGATCACAGCACGGGATGACAGCCATCTTCTCCGCATGGCCATTACGGACCGTACAGCGTCATCCACAGTGTTAGTTCGTCACTGGAGCACTGCAACAGGTGTGAACGTATCTTCATCGACGGTTCGTCGCCGTTGGCTGCAGGTGGGACTGATTGCACGCATGCCATTTATAACACGTAAAATATAGAGCCCCTAATGACATGCCTTTCGACAGCAAAAGATAAAAAAAATTGTTATCCTGACCTTGACGGTAGCTACTGACAATAAAATATTAACACTATTGGAAGTTTGACCAACAGAAATACTACGGAACTAACAACATCTATTCCACGGAAAGAACTAAATGAAAGACTATCAGATGATCAATTAATCTACGAAGCATGAAACTCTAAATAAAGAATCCAAAATATGTACTTTACAAGGGTTAAAACCCAGACGAGATAAAGTGTTCAAAGATAAAATTTATCAAGAAAAGAGTTGCAGTCGCATCGAGCTGTAAGTTCGCTGCGACTACAATGAAAAACTTCAATGGAGATTTTAATTCGCTCTCATGTAGACGTCGCGATAGAAGCACGCTTATTGACCGATAGTAGATTGTTTCAGACCGATCTGGAATTTTAAAGTTTTTCAAGTATCGTCTTGACGTATTAGTCAAAGTTCTGAAGAAAAGTGATAGAACATTTGGCGTCTAACCAGACAACGGAACAGATGTTATACGCGAGGGAAAAGTAAATCGTGTGATACTTAATCAACTCTAGGACTTAGTCGTAATGATCTGTGATCGTCACGAACATTGAAGGACACAGCAATATACTAAACGCCGACATAAACTCTACAAATAGACTTGAGAAGGAAACATACAATACTGGCCATTAAAATAGCTACACCATGAAGATGACGTGCAACAGACGTGAAATTTAACCGACAGGAAGAAGATGCTGTGATATGCAAATGATTAACTTTTCAGAGCATTCACACAAGGTTGGCGCCGGTGGCGACACCTACAACGTGTTGACATGAGGAAAGTATCCAACCGATTTCCCATACACAAACAGCAGTTGACCGGCGTTGCCTGGTGAAACGTTGTTGTGATGTCTCGTGTAAGGAGGAGAAATGCGTACCATCACGTTTCCGACTTTGATAAAGGTCGGATTGTAGCCTATCGCGATTGCGGTTTATCGTATCGCGACATTGCTCCTCGTGTTGGTCGAGATCCAATGACTGTTAGCAGAATATGGAACCGGTGGGTTCAGGAGGGTAATACGGAACGCCGTGCTGTATCCCAACGGCCTCGTATCAGTAGCAGTCGAGATAAAAGGCATCTTATCCGCATGGCTGTAACGGATCGTGCAGCCACGTCTCGATCACTGAGTCAACAGATGGGGACGTTTGCAAGATAACAACCATCTGCACGAAGGGTTCGACGACGTTTGCAGCAGCATGGACTATCAGCTCGGCTTGATTGTAAGGGGTGCCATTGGTTACACGTCTCGGTCACCTCTTGTTCGCATTGACGGCGCTTTGAACAGTGGAAGTTACATTTCAGATGTGTTACGACACGTGGCACTACCCTTCATTCGATCCCTGCGAAACCCTACATTTCAGCAGGATAATGCACGACCGCATTTTGCAGGTCCTGTACGGGCCTTTCTGGATACAGAAAACGTTCGACTGCTGACCTGGCCAGCACATTCTTCAGAGCTCTCACCAATTGAAAACGTCTGGTCAATGGTGGCCGAGCAACTGGCTCGTCACAATACGCCAGTCACTACTCTTGACGAGCTGTGGTATAGTGTTGAAGCTGCATGGCCAGCTGTACCTGTACACGCCATCCAAGCTCTGTTTGACTCAATGCCCAGGCGGATCAAGACCGTTATTACGGCCAGAGGAGGTTGTTCTGGGTACTGATTTCTCAGGATCTATGCACCCAAATTCCGTGAAAATGTAATCACATGTCAGTTCTAGTATAATATATTTGTACAACGAATACCCGTTTATCATCTGCATTTCTTCTTGGTATAACAATTTTAATGGCCAGTAGTGTATATGTGCAGTATGAAGAATTCTCGGGTACGCCGTGTTGTCGGAAGCTGTAGTCAATGTCAGAATTACTGATGTAAATCGTATGAATTTCTTGAATGACAGATCGGTGTGCTTTCTAGTGCAGTGGTTATACAATTCAGAAGTTCAATAAACTCAGTTATAACTTTAATACTTTGTGTCGTCTACATCATTTATTTGAACTTTGTTGTGTGACTGTGAAATAATTATTATCTTGATAGAAATCCGAAGCTAAAGGTGACTGAGTGCCATTATTAACAGTGAACAGTAACTGAACATTTCGTTGTTTGGAATGAAAATCAGCCCACAGTTGCACTAATTATGTTTCTACTACATCTTGACCATGGTTTCAACTATAATTATATAGCCTTCTTCAGAAGTCATAAACATTTAAAAATGAAAAACGTATTAGCCCAGCGGCTGAATCACAATCAATAAAATAAAATAACTTCAACAGACATAAGCCTGTTTCGATCATAAGTAAAAATACATATGTTACTGTATGTCCTAAGCTACTACATCATATACATTTCGGCGTGCTGCTCTGTCGGTACGTGGATATCTTTTACATGAAGATAGCATCTGAAACTAAACAAACTAAGCGAGGAGCTTGCTTTAACAATTACAGATCGGAGTTGTCGCGATCGACGGACGCCGACCTGTGTCAACCAGACTCAAACGACCATCCCCCTCGAGCCGATACGCACACTCGCCACACATTACGTGGGCTTCCATTGTCCAGAAACCACAAGCACCTCCGACTGAAATGGGCACGTGAACATCGCCAGTGGGTGTTGTGTGGCAAAAGGTAATCTTTTCGGAGGAATCCCGCTTCAACGTTTCCTACATTGATGGCCGCATACTTGTCTCGCGGTACCGTGGTGAATGCAACCTAGAGGGCTGCATTGTGGAGCGGCATAGCGGATAAGCACCAGGTGTGATGGTTTGGGGCGCCATTGGTTACAACAACCGATCTCGCCCCGTATACAGGGTTTTACAAAAAGGTACGGCCAAACTTTCAGGAAACATTCCTCACGCACAAATAAAGAAAAGATGTTATGTGGACATGTGTCCGGAAACGCTTAATTTCCATGTTAGAGCTCATTTTAGTTTCGTCAGTATGTACTGTACTTCCTCGATTCACCGTCATGATTTCATACGGGATACTCTACCTGTGCTGCTAGAACATGTGCCTTTACAAGTACGACACAACATGTGGTTCATGCACGATGGAGCTCCTGCACATTTCAGTCGAAGTGTTCGTACGCTTCTCAACAACAGTTTCGGTGAGCGATGGATTGGTAGAGGCGGACCAATTTCATGGCCTCCACGCTCTCCTGACCTCAACCCTCTTGACGTTCATTTATGGGGGCATTTGAAACCTCTTGTCTACGCAACCCCGGCACCAAATGTAGAGACTCTTCGTGCTCGTATTGTGGACGGCTGTGATACAATACGCCATTCTCCAGGGCTGCATCAGCGCATCAGGGATTCCATGCGACAGAGGGTGGATGGATGTATCCTCGCTAACGGAGGACATTTTGAACATTTCCTGTAACAAAGTGTTTGAAGTCACGCTGATACGTTCTGTTGCTGTGTGTTTCCATTCCATGATTAATGTGATTTGAAGAGAAGTAATAAAATGAGCTCTAACATGGAAAGTAAGTGTTTCCGGACACATGTCCACATATCATATTTTCTTTCTTTGTATGTGAGGAATGTTTCCTGAAAGTTTGGCCGTACCTTTTTGTAACACCCTGTATATTGCGGGCACTTTGAACAGCAACCGGTACCTAACAGAGGTTGTGGAGCCTGAGGTACTCCTCCTGCTTCAGGCATCTCCACAGGTCACATTACAACAGGACAATGCCCGGCCACGTATTGCGAGGAATGTACAGGCCTTATTCGAAGAGCGACGGGTACCATTGCTTCCCTGCCCTGCACGTTCGCCAGACATGTCACCCATCGAACATGTCTGGTACATGGTTGGTCAGCACCAGGTGCGTCACGGTCCTCCAGTAACTGGTGTGACGGATGTGTGGGCTCAGATACAAATTGCGTGGAGGGAAATCAATCAGAAACGTATTCAGAACCTTATTGAATCAATGCGACGGCGTATAGCAGCCATGTAGCGCGTGGTGGCCACACGAAATACTGAATATTAGGCTTCAGAGGACATGTACAGATTTGAAAAGGTAATCATTTGTTTCTTGTCATGTTCCTAACCTGTGGTATTAAATTAATTGAATTCGTGCGTTTCCTTCTTGGTGTTGCAATTTATAAAAACGGTAGCGTATACAAATGATCTGGGAGAAAGCATCGGATGCACTCTAAGATGGTCCGCAGATTATGCGATTGTCTACAACAAAGTAGCAACGCCAGAAGATTTAATGATTTTCGGAATGACCTCCAGAGAATTGATGGTGCAGGCTCGGGTAGTTGATCCTGAACTTAAATAAAAGTAATATCCACTACTGTACAGCTTCGCTATTGATGAAAAGCCACTGGAAACCGTATCTACCGTAAAATATGTAGGAGGAACTATCCAGAGCGACCTTGGATGACCACGTGAAACAAACACTGGGAAAAACAGATGCCAGACTTAGATTCGCAGGAAGTATCTTAAGGAAATATAATTCATCCACGAAGGAAGTGGCTTACAAGGCGCTTGTTCCACCGATTCTTGTTCATCTATCTGGGCACCCTACCAGGTAGGATTAATAGAGAAGATATAGAGAAGATCCAGACAAGAGCGGCTCGTTCCGTCACGGGAACGTTACGGGGATTCTATTGGTAGCCATTACAAGAGAGGCGCTCTGCATCACGGATTATATTTGCTACTGAAATTTCGAAAGTGTATTTTCCTGGAATAGTTGGAAAACATATTACTTCCCCCCATATATGTCACGCGTAGTGACCACAAGGAGAAAATTCGAGAAATTAGAACCAAGACAGAGGCTTACCAGCAATCATTCTTCCCACGCGCTATTCGCGAGTGGAACAGGGTTAGAGGGCTCAATTAGTGGTACAAAAGTACGCGCTATTAGGTGGCTTGCGGAGTATGATATAGATGAAACTATTTCACCTTGTAAGCAGATATAGGAGAAGTGCGAAATACTCTTAGACTTCAAGAAGAATGTAGTAACACCAACAGCCTACAGGAGTGATTATTATAGTATCATCAGTCTAGCGAGTAATGGTTGCAATATACTTATTTATGCTCCTGCCCAACAAACTGCAGTCGGTTTCTGGCCTCGTCATGTAGCCTCTTCGACAGGTTCTCTCGTTGGCACCTTCTTCTCTTGCTTCTGGTATCGGAAGATCCTTGGCCACTTGGTCTCACCATCTTATTTTCGGTCTGCCTAAAGGTCTTCGTTCTTCAGCATTCTTCTCTGACATCTTCCAACCTTGATACCTCCTCTTTCTCTAGACGAGGCCAGCCAACCTCAGTCTAGTTCTCTTGGCTTACGAAACAGTATGTGGTTCATTACATATATCCGTAAGCTCCTTGTGGTTTGTTCTTCGTCGTTTTCCTCCTTCATAAATTGGTCCAAATATCTTCCATAGGAATTTATTTTCAAAAATGTTTGTAATACTCTGTGTATACTTACCTATTCTCCACGATTCTCCCCGTACAGTAACACTGGTCAGATTAGAGTTCTATATTTTCTTATTTTTGTTCTTCTTCAAAACATTTTGGATGAGAATTCGTTGAGTGAATATGATGCTCTGAATATAGCTTTGATTCTCGCTTCCATTTCTTGTTTCTCAACATTTCTGTTGTTTCCTGCAGTCCCAATATATTTAAACTCTTCTGCTTCTTCAAACACTTGTTTATCACTCTGCATAATTTTTGTCTTGTAATTTCTTATTGCGATCTTGAATTTTGTTTTACCTCTAATTCAACTTCCATTGAATTTCAAAATAGCTTTCTTGCTACTAATTACAGGTCACCTAGATTTGCAGCAATTAATGGTACATTATCTCAAATGGCCGGTATATTCATTTTTAATCCTACGTTAATTCCCTCTTCGACTCTGCTTACTGCATCCAGTGCTTCCTGTATAGTATATTGAACAAGAGCGGTGATATTCCATCTCCTTGCCTGACTGCTGTTGTTATGCCAACAGCCATGGAATATTCACCATCCATTTTCACTATCCCTTTCCAGCCTTCCGGTGTAACTTATACAAGATTTGTTATCCTCTTCGATAATCCCAACTTCTGCATTTTCTCCCATTTATTTGTTTACGTTATCATAGGCGATCTTAAAACCAGAAACATTATTGCCATTATTTTGTTGCATTCCCAATTTTATGATACCGTTTCTTTAAGTAGAAATATCTGATGAGTGGTGAATCAGATCTTAATAAATCCCTCTTGTTCCTTCCCGCGCCCGGGTTCCCGGGTTCGATTCCCGGCGGGATCAGGGATTTTCTCTGTCTCGTGATGGCTGGGTGTTGTGTGATGTCCTTAGGTTAGTTAGGTTTAAGTAGTTCTAAGTTCTAGGGGACTGATGACCTTGGATGTTAATTCCCATAGTGCTCAGAGCCATTTGAACCATTTGAACCTCTTGTTTCTAATCTATAATCTGTTTTAAATGTGGTTGTAGTCTTTTCTGGAGAATCTTGGAAAATATTTTGTAAGCTTTGGTAATTAATGAGACGCCTCTGAAATGTATACGTTCTTGTTTATCCCCTTTTTTAATGTCTGGTACTATGATCGCTTCTTCCCACACAGCTGGTATTCTTTCTTGACTTCAAATGTTGGACGCGAGTTTGTATATTTGTTATGGAATTGTATTTTCTCCCTTTTTAAGTCGTTCAGTTGTTATCTTATCTCTCATTGGAGGGTTACTGCTTCTACTGGCTCTTTCATTATTGGCGCTGCAACTAAGGGCTCTACGTTCTGACATTTATGTTGCTCCTCTGTTTCTGTACTTGAGTTTCAAACAGTGGAAGAGGTACGACAGTGGAAGCTAAAAGTTGCACTATACTGACATGAAATATGTACAGCAAAGTGGAAAGACTGTTGGAATCCAACGTCGGGGAAGATCATAGAGTTCTGGAGGCAACACTGATCCCACGACTTATCCTCTAAGATAAACTGAAGAAAGGGAACCTACATTTATAGCATTCGTAGATTCAGAGTAAGCTCCTGACAATGTTGATTACAGTGTACTCTTCAAAATTCTGAACATAGCGAGAGTAAAATACAGCGTTCGAATATTTATCTACAACTTGTACAAAAAACAAAGAGCAGTTAGAGGAGTCACAAGACATAAGAGGGAGACAGTAGTAGATAAAGAAATTAGAAAGAATTGTAGCTTATCTTCATGTCATTCAATCTATACTATGGACAAGCAGTAAAGGAAACAAGAGAGAAATGTGAAAGGACATTGAAATTACAGGAGAAGAAATTTTAAAAAGAAAATTAACATTTTCCGATGACGTTGTCACTCTATTAGAGGCGGCAAAGGACTTCTAAGGTCAAGTTAACGGGACGGATATTATGTTGTAATAAGATTATAAGATAAACATCAGCAAAAGTGAAATATGTGTGGTGGATTGTAGTCGAATTGATCGGGCAATTATGAGGATATTACACTTTGAAAAAAATAGTATAGTCGTTTTGCTATTCGAGAAGCAAAATAACTGACGACGGTCGAAGCAGAGAGGATATAAAGTACAGACTTCGCACATCAAGAAAAGAATTTCCGAAGAAAAACATTGTTTTAACATTTGGTACAAATAATGAGTGTTAGGAAGTATTCTTTGAATGTGATGGTCTCGAGTGTAGCCATAAACGGAACGTGGACGACAAACCATAAAGACAGAAAGACTATAGCTTTTGAAATGTTATGCTATAGGAGAATGCTGAAGATTAGACGGGTAGAACGGATAACTAATTTAGAGGAACTGAATCGGATACAGGAGGCAAGAACTGCATGGTAAAGCTTGATTAAAATAATGGATTAATACAAATCAAGAAATATTCAATTTGGTAATGTGTCACGTCAGAAAATTCAATAGAAGAAGAAGGTTTTTGTTAATGTTGGTTGCAGTAGACTTGCACAGAATAGCGCTGAAAACAGTCTTCATCTGTAGACCATAACATAAACAACGACAACAAGAGCGACTCCCTCAGATGGTGTAATGCCTGTGCGACGTGGTTTTCGTCGCCTTTGGCGTCGCATTGTTCCTGTCTACAAGTCTTTGAAAGCAATAGACATTGACCTTGCTGGCCAATTCAATACGAAGCAGCTTAATAGTGGTCCAAATGTCTTTCGTGGACTGAGAATGCAGTTTACACGTGATGTTAGGGCTGTGTTTGGAGGCAGTACCTGGTTGACCTTGGCTTTTGTATGGGGGAACCATGCACACTGTGGTGGCCTTGATGCTTTGCCTGATGCAAACATTTTGGAAGACGTGGAGAATAGCGGAGAGTACAGGACTATTAGCGAAGGTTCCTTTGGTACCTTGGTTGCAGACAAGCCGTTTAATTTGTCTACAGGCAGAAGGAAGAACCTGAATGCTGACGAATACCTTTTCATTTGGGCCAAAGGAGGGAACAACAATTGTAAAATAAAGATTACTGGTGACTGTATGTTGGTGTCTGACTATTCCACTCCTTTTCCAACTTCAGCTGTGGCGGATTTTCTGTTCTCCATGGATCGTGCTCGAGCATCAAGTGAACTTTAAATCATAAATTCGACGAGACTGCATTGTGAATTAACACGTAATGCACCGTTACTTTGGATCCAAGACCAAATTACTGTAAAATTAAGTGTCTAATGATAGTAACAGATATCCTTCAAGCAGTGCCAGTTTATTATTTACTTTCTTTTCTTCGGCTCTGGAGGACCCAGGTTCAATCCCAGATAGCGGCGTCGATTTTCCCTTTCTACTTCCTCCAGGTCCGGCCCAGTTCAATCCGCGTACTGTCAGATGGCGTACCGGGGATCTTTCCCAACGGTAAAGGCGGCCCGGGCGGTGGGCTCGACACCCTCCCCCTGCTAGTTTCGTGGTGAAAGATAGGCTGCTCCCTAGTTTCAGTCGGGCGGCGAGCCCGTCCACAGGCTGTGCACCACAAATTTTGCGTTTTCTTCCGTGTTTCCATATTGCTGTTTCAGTTAATTTACTTCAATTACAATGTATCCTAATGCGGAAAACTTAGTGTATCGCCTCGTATGTCTTGAATTGCTTCGACAGGTACAGCTCTTTTACACCAAAAAGCTGTTTACTTAATGTAAGCAAAGTCGAATGGGATAATGCTAAATATCACTGATTTGGAGAGATTAGCACATTGAGACTGATTAGGCACTGAGCCGTGTGTGGCTCGTGTTCCCGCCATCATGTATTTTACACCCGGTTTTAAACGTACTTCCAGCTCACTACGTTAATTTAAATTACTGTCACTGTGTTGCTGCTTTGCCTGACAGTGACCAGCGCTAGCAGCGCGTATCGATATATCCCCTCTCGTAGCATCTTTGCTCGACTGCTATTACTTCCCGGTCGTTGTCTGTGTAAAGGCACTTCGGGTCGCGAGTTCGGGTTGCCAGTCAGTTGGAAGGCGTCTGGAGCGCAGTCCGGACCAGCCAGTCGGGGAGTTGCTATGAGGCACTAGTGCAGTCGGGTTGGATCAGCAGTGAGGTCTGCGTCGACATGGTTCGCCCGACCATTGCCGCTACACGGTCTTGGTGGATCGTCGTTCGGTCGTCCTACCGGACGACGCGTTTTGGCTCGCCGATCGTTCATGAGTCGGCTGTGTGTGTGTGTGTGTGTGCGCATCGACTCCCGATTTGTTTTCGTGTGTGCTTAGTTACTGGTGGGTATCGTTCAGGTCAATGTGCAGGTGATTGTCAGGCTGTGTGTGGAGTTGGTGTTATTTCCTTTGACAAGTTATTATAAATGTTGTCAGTGTACTGCCTCTGAGAGGTCAGTCGTCTCATTGGGCGATGTGTAACTGGTTCTGCGAGAGCTTCTGGGTCCCTTCAGTTACCATCTTGTGAAACTTGGTTCGGTCCTTTCCTGGTGCAGGGATGTCGCTTAGCCAGTGGTCGTGTTTCCTCTGCATGGCTGGATCCGAGCCAGTATTTCCGCCATCGTATGTCTGGGAGTGAATTGGAGACGCAGCAGCAGTGCATTCGCGATGGAGTAGCAGTCGCGGATGGACCAGCATTTAGTTGGTCGGTTGCTGCAGCCCAGGGAAGTTATCTCCTCGCGGTGCAGTCGGCTGCGTCCGCTAGCGGTCCCTGCACAGTGTGGGAGCGTGTGTGGAGCTGTCCGATCGCTACGAGCTTTATGGTTCACCGACCCAGGACGTCAAAGTTGAGTAGTGTTGCAAGTACCCAAGCCACATCCATTCATGTTGTGTGGATCGTTTCGGTGGTTCGCTGTTGTGGAGGTTTCCCTGTGAGCAACACTGAGTGTTTATACTGCTGAAATTTAGTCGCCTTGTGGTCGAATTAACTATATTGGTTGACTACAAATCAAGTGCACCAGCAGAATTTTCTGCCTTGTGGCCGTTAGTGTACCGGTTACGTGCTCTGGCCACTAACGTAATTTCATGCAGTGTCCTTTCCTCACCTGATGTCACTGTCCAACACGGTGTGTAGTTTTGACAGCTTGATACATATACATATTTGATTGTAGATAATCACGCTCGTAAAATTTTGTGTTTGAATTCATATGTACCGATTGGTGGCAAGCAAGCCGTTTGTCGGTCAGTCCATGGCTGTCCCTTGGTTGGGTTCCGACAGATCAAGTGTAGTTGGGCTCACTAACTGTCTCATCTAAGTGAACAAGGGCAGACAGACCCCCTGGAGGCTTCTGAGTGCTGTTGTCTTTACTGTCTTCCTCACCGGTGTTTGTCTGTCTGTTTATAATCTATCATAGCCAATGATAAAAGAAAAATTCTTGGTTTTACAGTGTTTTATGTAATTAAGTTTGAATTCCGGCAAGTGGATATTTGCTGAAAGGTAACTGCCGTTGTGTTGTCTTTTCTGAGTACGACACAAATTTTCTACTTCCTCCATTGATACAAATCAATGGCCAAAGGCAGCTAAGTCCGTACATAGCTCGTGGTCTAATGGGTAGCGTTGCTGCCTCTGGATCACGGGGTCCCGGGTTCGATTCACAGCCCTGTTGGGGATTTTCTCTGTCCAGGGACTGGGTGTTCGTTTTGTCTTCTTCATCATCACTAGTGCTAGTGGCTAGATTGCATTGTTTAAAAAACTCGGACTGTGTAAAAATTGGAACTTTGTACGGGCGCTGATGATCGCGCAGTTGAGCGCCCCACAAACCAAACATCATCATAATCACAGACAGAAAATATCTTTAATTCCTTTGTATCTTGAATCATAGTGGCTCCAGGATCAAAAGTGTCTGTTCTTCCGCACGCGTCTGAAAGGACAGGCACCACATATACATATTACTGGACTGATCTCTCTTCGCCAAATCATAACTCTTGAAAGGTGTGCAACTTCTTTTCAGGGGAATAACAACTAATTGAAAGATCAACGGTCATTTCATGAAAAACAATACAGGAGCACACGGTGGAAATCTGTCAGTAACAGTATTAGGACGCCCTTTTGCTCTCAGTACTGGAGGATAGGTCACAGTGCATGCGACGGTCAGATCCTGCTTCGCCGGCATTGGTTCCTGCGTAACGCCAGACGCGCAATGTATTTATTTATCTGGAACCACGGACTGCGGCTACACGAAAAAAATAACACATTTAAAGATAAATATGTCGATAGGCCTGTTTGAAAAGTAACACGACATGTTGCGTAACTGTTTCTCGCGATGACCAAACTTGTGATCAGGTTTCTGTGTATGGGTTCCTTACAGCAGTGGGTGATGCACGAACTTGCCTGCACGGGCGTCAGGGACTCGGTGACTTGGCTCGGTTCAATTAAAACAGAACTATATGGCGCAGACCGCCACCGACGTGGGCGTCGGGTAGAGACAGCAGGTGCGGTGCGAAAGGCTCTGCGTCGGCTCCTCGCAGCAACCTCTAGTTAATGGGCGGTGACGCAACTTTTCCACGAAGCATTTCCTAGAGCATCTAGACACACTGCATTCAGGGACTACTCGTATCCTTTATATCACTGTGGTTATGACATTTATGGAGACCGAAAATGCCCCCTAGTAACAAGCATGGCGTCCTCAAACAGCCATCTTACGAAATACTGAGGGAAGTGAACAATGGTATCCAGAACGATATTGTGTTCATTTCCATAAGGTAGTCGATACTGGTCCACGCTACCATAATTATCAGTGTCTGGATGATATGTTTCCTATTCCTTCAGTTTACAGGAGTGTAGAAAAGTTTCCATGCGACCCTTGTCAAAAGCATCCACTACGAATTTAGTTTTGGCCAAAAATTATTATCATTGCTTACTCCCAAACATTTCGATCTTTTCGTAAAAAGGGTAGTCTCTCATAATCTCACGTTCACTTTTCAGTTGAGAAACTGTATAGCAAAGAGCTTTCATGTAATTTTGGATCTGACTTGTAAACGAAATCGACCACTCGTGACAGACGAGGATGTGTACGGGAATAACACGGCAAGGACGCTGCAGCTGATCTAACTGTCGCGAGTAGTCAGTCGAGACAAGACAGTCGTTCGTATAAAAAGGGCTTTACACGGTATGATCATGATGCCTGAGCCGTGGCGCTCGTTAGTGGCGCGCCAGTCTCTTGGATATCCATTATCGATCCTTCGATGTTTCTTATTTTTCCTTTCTTGTTGTTTTCCGCATTCGCGGGCCGAGTGGCAGTTGACGTTTGCTCAGGCGACCTGCTGAAACGCCGAGAGGTACGAGGTGGGAAGCAACCACGTATATGTGGAGTTGGTTGTACGTGGTCTGCCGGTTCAGGATGGAGGATATCTGTTGGCTGCCAGCCTGTCTGCTTTCCTGATTTTGCTCGCCGTGCCTTGCTACCGCCTAGCTGGGGTTGCTGCCTGGTGTATCCTACACGAGCCATACCGGACGTCCAGCAGAAGGTAAGCAGCCTTGTGTTCCTTTTAAAGAAAAGGAGCAAATGTATAAGACTTTTTGTAACCAATTTTGGTGGCTTCTTAAGTGTGGCCTCAGCGTTTACACTGCCTTTGGGGAGAGCTAATTCTTTTAAATTTGAATAGTTGGGGTTCCCTGTCCTTTATAATCTTTTGGGGATTTTATTTGCATTTTCTCTTTGGGGTTCCTTCCTTGTGCTTGGTTAAATGTTTACTTGTATAGCGGGAAGTGACTCCTGGTTAAAACTCGGAGAAGGTGTTTGATGTTTCTGCCGTCTCCGGCATTCATCTTTCAATTAAGTGTTGTCATCTCTTCGAGCAACCTGGTGTCTCTCCTCGTTAATTAATGCTGGTTTATGTGTACTTAATTTTGAATTGGCCATTAGAATTAATATTTTGGAGCGTAGTACAGCACTAAAGCACCCTCATTGTATACCACCTTGTGCCCCGGTCTAGTACCTTAATTTTCAGTGGAACGAGTTAGCTCCACTACCGCTATTACTGATGTACTCCCTTCAAAGTTTGCCCCATGTGTGTCTGGGAACACAGAGATGCGCTTTACTGTGACTACAGTGCTAGGCAGTTAATGGAATCTTCATTTTGGCTTGGCTTCCACTGAAGAGTTTGAGTGGAGCGTAGTGTGTTTGATTTGTTATTCATTTAATTACAGTAAGTTTGTTTATTTAATGGGGGCAAGACGTTTAAAGACTGTTGTTATTAACTCCCATAGGTTGAAATGGATCAAATGGCTCTGAGCACTATGGGCCTTAACATCTGTGGTCATCAGTCCCCTAGAACTTAGAACTACTTAAACCTAACTAACCTAAGAACATCACACACATCCACGCCCGAGGCAGGATGCGAACTTGCGACCGTAGCGGTCACGCGGTTCCAAACTGAAGCGCCCAGAACCGCACGGCCACACCGGCCGGCTACTCCCCTAGTTGCTGGGTGTTGCTAATTCGTTCCAAATGGCGTACTACTTATTCAGTGGCAAGGCTGTTGATTAGTTGGTTACTGTGAGTACAAATTCACGCTATTTATTCGTTGCCGAAATTGTTGAAGTGTCTGTGTCGGGATTCAGTCACTAGCTACGTGTTTGAACTAAATTGTTATAAACCTTACATTGCCTCCTTAAAATTTGTTGCCAGCAGAAACCCTTAAGAGAACTAAGTTTTGTCGCTGCTTGTGTTAACCTTTACTGAGAGCAATATTTCATGTAGTTAAATATTGTCTTAAAATGTGTATTTCTCTGTTGTAATAAACGAGTGATAAAAGGAAAAAGCAAAGGGGCCTGGTCCTTCCTATTGTGTCCGGTTTGTAACACGTAACAATGCCTCGTGGCCGACCGGTGTGTCCGCGCGCTTTTAGGCGCTACAGTCTGGAGCCGCGCGACCGCTACGGTCTCAGGTTCGAATCCTGCCTCGAGAATGGATGTGTGTGATGTCCTTAGGTTAGTTAGGTTTAAGTAGTTCTAAGTTGTAGGGGATTGATGACCTCAGAAGCTAAGTCCCATAGTGCTCAGAGCCATTTGAACCAATGCCTCGTGGCAAAGTAATTTTTTCTCCATTGTAGCTACTATCTAAGTTACATACCATCTGATCGGACACAAGGAGTCTTGGTGTACTACGATGATGATGTACAGCCTTCTCTCACCCCGATCGCGAAATATTGGTGATCAGACTGTAATCTGCGACCAGGATGACAAGCAGCAGCCCCAGCCGAGAGGACCCGAACTAGCGTGGTTACTGGCCCCGGAAGAACGTACTCCGTAGTGATACACAACCAGACGGTTACAGGAACGTTGTCACCAAATAAGAAAGAGCCGTGCCGCTCCGTGCCACCTGACTCGGCGCATTAAGACGCAGGTCGGCGGCGGGGGCGGCGCCACTGCACCGGCGACCGGAGCCCGCGGCGGGCAGCGCGTCTCGCGTAACCCGAGAGCCGCCGCGCTCTGGCCGCAGGTGCGAGCGGCGGCGGCGGCGGCGTCCGGCCACACCGCGGCCGCGGCCGCAGCGCTTGTTTGCGACGGCGCGGCTACATAAATCCAATTAGCTGCTCGTCCGCCGCGCTGCCACCGCGCGCCGCGCCGGATTACTAAATCAACGCGCCTCGCGCAGGCGCTGGCGCGCGCGCGCGGTCCGCGCCCGAGTAATTGCAACAACATAGTCCGGCTCCCGTTCCCACACGTGGCTCGTCCCGGGCCAGGGGTTAATCGTGCGGCCATCCGTCTGCTGGCCGCACCTCGTCGCGCCGCGCCGCGCCGCCCGGCTTTTTATTTCATCAGCCGTCCGCACTTGCACCTGTAGCGAAACACTGCCCGCTCGCCGGTGGCCGATAGGCCCGTAACGAAGGCCCGTGCTCGGCACTGCCGGCGGTGGCCTGGCTGTAACGAGTTGTATGTGTCTGCCTGCGGCCGCCGAGGAAGCTCAGGAGGCGGGAAGGAAAGCGTACATACCGACCTGGTGGCAACGCAGGTTGATTTACATTTCCTTCGAAACCAAGAAGACGTCCTTTCTCTTCTAGAAGGAACGCACGTACAAAACAGTGTTCCGCATTCCTTTCCCATTCCCGCCTCGGGAATGGGCGTTTCTGTTAAATGTATATTTACTGACTGGTGAAACTCCCCATCGCACCACCCTCAGATGGCGCAGTGGATAACCCGTCGTAAAACAAAAGAAGTTTTGCAACACCTTGGTTCCGTTACTTCCTGAATCTGTGCAGAAAATTGCAATAGAGTTCAATCTTTTTATTGGTCATGAAAACTCGCATTGCATGTTGTACCACCATATAGCGAGACCTTCCGAGGTGGTGGTCCATATTGCTGTATACACCGGTATCTCTAATACTCAGTAGCACGTCCTCTTGCATTGATGCATGCTACCCACAAGTTCATCAAAGCACTGTTGGTCCAGATTTTTTCACTCCTCAACGGCGATTCAATGTAGATCCCTCAGAGAGGTTTGTGGGTCACGTCGTCCACAAACAGCCCTTTTCTATCTGTCCCAGGCTTCATGTCTGGAGAACACGCTAGCCACTCTAGACGAGCGATGTCGTTATCCTGAAGGAAGTCATTCAGAAGGTGTGAACGATGGGGGTGCAAATTGTTGTCCATCAAGACGAATGACTCGGCGATATGCTGTCGATATAGTAACACTCTCACTCGGAGAATGGCACTCACGTATCGTACAGCAGTTACGGCGCCTTACATGACCACCAGCGGCGTACATCGGCCGCACATAACGCCACCTCAAAACAGCAGGGAACTTCCACCTTGCTGCACTCGATGGACAGTGTGTCTTTTTCGAAAGTTTGTCTGCCTGAAAATGTACTGTTGTCCCAAGCATATTGCAACAAACGGTGTATTTCTATCGCTGCTCGTTTAGTTTTTATTACCGTTTCAAATATACCGGTCATTTTTTCAAAAATGACAACACCCTGTATATTCACAAACTTATTAACTGTCCGTCCAGTCATCGACGTGTCTGTCTTCCTTCTGTAGTCCTGGCTATTGTCATACGATACATGATACACGGAATATAAGATATGAGTCATGTGGTAAGAATATATTACCGTCGCAAGTAAATGTGGTGAATAGTGGGAACAGGTGAGGTGCCGCATACACTTCTTACTGAAATGAAAACAGTAAATAAATATATGTGAACTATATTACAACAAATGAATTTAAGAGTCAAAATTTCCAGAACTAATCATAAGAGTCATAAGAAGATACTTGTGGAGAACAAATGAGAGGTAAGTACGTCTGAAGGGCCCTTCCTTTCACCTCGGTGTTGCAGACAGACAAACAGACATTACACCACAACACAGACACAGATCTGAATACAGCGAATAGATAGATACGTCAATGACCGGGTGGACTGTTGATAATTTTGTGAAAAAAATGGGGTATGAGGGAGATTTGAACCCAGACTTCCTCCTTCGCAGTCCAACATCGCATCTTCACAAACAGGACGGTGTTGCTATTCAAATGCACTCTTTATTTTACATCTTGAACTTGGACCGTTCACTGTTTCTTTTTTGCTTCTTTTTTCACAGCTCAATACACCTTCTTCCTGTTTTCATGCTAGATCTGCGTTCAGTTTTTGACGCACCATCCACCGGGCCATCTTACCACTGAGGGGGTTGCGATGGAAAGTTTTCCTTGTGAGCGTGAGCTACATATGTGAAGAATTAAATTTACGTAAGGGCTGTCCCTGAAATGTTGCGACAAATGTCGAAGGGTTGTAGATGGTGTCTTGAGGAACAAGGCGAGGATCGGAATCCGTGTCTGGAGAGGTCATCCAACGACGCTACAGAGATTAGAAGTTATAGTCGCCAGCGTCTGCCACTAGACGATCCTTTCGCAGCAAACGTGACTTTGTCCCCTGACGGACCGTAGGTGGAACGTCTTGCAGTGTTGTTCGTTATTCTGGATTTGCGTCTAGTTGCCAAGATCGCCACTGGATAAGGTTTCGCTTGCTGCTATATAGAAAAGTGCTTCCTCCTACGATTTCGATGCTCTGTTGTCTACGTAGATGACGGTTTCACAGGTTCCCATTTGCAGTTTATTTCTCTCCTGGAAGCCTCTGAAGTCTCCACTGTTTTTGCGGTATACAGGAGGAAAATAATCTGCTGATGGAAACCCGTCTGCGAAACCATCATCTACCGAGGCAACAGAGCATCGCATTCAGAGGAGACAAGGCCTGTGTACTCAACGGCTAACACCGTATTCTTCACTGGTGATCGTGGCAGTCAGTCGCTATCACTGAATAACAAGCAGCAGTGCGAGACGTTACGCCTACGGTCCAATCAGCGTACTAAAGGGGAGGCCTAGTGGCGGGTGCCTGTGCCTGTAACCTTGGCGCTCAGTAGCGTCGTTGGATGACATTCCGGACACTGGTTCCAATCCTCGATTTGCTACCGAATAACAGGAGGCCTAAGGACACAGCGATACAGCGGTGGAAGAACACGGTTTCTCTACCCTTCATCAAAAAAGTAATGGATAAAATCGGCAAGATTTTAAGGAAACATAATGCTCGACCGATTTTCAGACCAACTAATAAAATAGGCCAAGCACTTCGTTACCTTAAGGATAAACGTCCCCCTCTGTCTGTAAGTGGTGTATGCAAGATTCCGTGTACATGTGGTATGGTCTACATTGGAACTGCAAAGAGAAGTGTGAATACACGGTAGAAGGAACATAAAAGCCTTTGCCGACTAGGGAAAACAGACAAGTCAGCCGTGGCGGAATATGCTCTTCAGTTGGGTGATCACGTAGTGAAATTTGCGGAAACTGAAGTTTTATGTATTATGACGAACTATTATCCACGGCTATATAGGGAAGCCATCGAAATACACTCCTGGAAATTGAAATTAGAACACCGTGAATTCATTGTCCCAGGAAGGGGAAACTTTATTGACACATTCCTGGGGTCAGATACATCACATGATCACACTGACAGAACCACAGGCACATAGACACAGGCAACAGAGCATGCACAATGTCGGCACTAGTACAGTGTATATCCACCTTTCGCAGCAATGCAGGCTGCTATTCTCCCATGGAGACGATCGTAGAGATGCTGGATGTAGTCCTGTGGAACGGCTTGCCATGCCATTTCCACCTGGCGCCTCAGTTGGACCAGCGTTCGTGCTGGACGTGCAGACCGCGTGAGACGACGCTTCATCCAGTCCCAAACATGCTCAATGGGGGACAGATCCGGAGATCTTGCTGGCCAGGGTAGTTGACTTACACCTTCTAGAGCACGTTGGGTGGCACGGGATACATACGGACGTGCATTGTCCTGTTGGAACAGCAAGTTCCCTTGCCGGTCTAGGAATGGTAGAACGATGGGTTCGATGACGGTTTGGATGTACCGTGCACTATTCAGTGTCCCCTCGACGATCACCAGTGATGTACGGCCAGTGTAGGAGATCGCTCCCCACACCATGATGCCGGGTGTTGGCCCTGTGTGCCTCGGTCGTATGCAGTCCTGATTGTGGCGCTCACCTGCACGGCGCCAAACACGCATACGACCATCATTGACACCAAGGCAGAAGCGACTCTCATCGCTGAAGACGACACGTCTCCATTCGTCCCTCCATTCACACCTGTCGCGACACCACTGGAGGCGGGCTGCACGATGTTGGGGCGTGAGCGGAAGGCGGCCTAACGGTGTGCGGGACCGTAGCCCAGCTTCATGGAGACGGTTGCGAATGGTCCTCGCCGATACCCCAGGAGCAACAGTGTCCCTAATTTGCTGGGAAGTGGCGGTGCGGTCCCCTACGGCACTGCGTAGGATCCTACGGTCTTGGCGTGCATCCGTGCGTCGCTGCGGTCCGGTCCCAGGTCGACGGGCACGTGCACATTCCGCCGACCACTGGCGACAACATCGATGTACTGTGGAGACCTCACGCCCCACGTGTTGAGCAATTCGGCGGTACGTCCACCCGGCCTCCCGCATGCCCACTATACGCCCTCGCTCAAAGTCCGTCAACTGCACATACGGTTCACGTCCACGCTGTCGCGGCATGCTACCAGTGTTAAAGACTGCGATGGAGCTCCGTATGCCACGGCAAACTGGCTGACACTGACGGCGGCGGTGCACAAATGCTGCGCAGCTAGCGCCATTCGACGGCCAACACCGCGGTTCCTGGTGTGTCCGCTGTGCCGTGCGTGTGATCATTGCTTGTACAGCCCTCTCGCAGTGTCCGGAGCAAGTATGGTGGGTCTGACACACCGGTGTCAATGTGTTTTTTTTCCATTTCCAGGAGTGTATATAAACATGGCGATCATTTTAACAGAAGAGAAGGTATGAAACTCAGCGATAAATGGACAGTGACGCTACAGAATCGACGAGAAGTTTTTATCTTTGACGTACTATGATCGATAGTTATATTTTATCCTTGACACGGTTTATCTCTGCTATCACATGAAATCCAGACCACGCCCACTTTCCACGGTATTTAGGCCATTCTTCGACGTCCGACTCGTCAGCCGGCAAGACTCAGCACAACAAGGAGCACCTCCAAAGATGTCCAACGTAGCTTTGGGCGAAACGTCAGGGACAGAAGGGTTCCATCGACCACGGACATAGAGTCCGGAAGCATTCTCGGCAGCTGAGACATCCGGTTGTGAAATCCTTCATTGTATACTTCTCGATTTGTTCCTCAAGACACCCTCTATAGCCCCTCGTCGTTGCAACATGTTTGTAACACCCTGCATACGCGAGCATGCAAGGTATCTACATATACTACTAAACTAAAGTCACCTGCCCCGTTTTGCTCTCTGTATGCGAAGGATACTCAGGAAATTATGTAAGTATTTTGATGCGGTCGTCACTAATAGATAGACTTATTCGGTTATTGCCAATACTCCAGAGAAATCGTCCGGCAGTAGACCCTTGCTAAACCGCAGCAGTTCGCTACTGTAGAATTCAAACCTAAAACTATTATTAGTCTACGCGTAACTGCGAAGTGGTCACTTCAGAAGAGGAAGATCTTATTCATAACTGGTATTTTTGAGCATGTTATTTTAAATTGAATGGTACCGCAGCTAAATTTCCATATTTTGAAATAAATGATCCGCACTGGTTGTAGAATACTTTTATTCAATGTAACGACTAGTTTCACGTCAGTTGAAGATGCAAAAATTAATAAAGTTAAAAAATTTACAAAGAAATTTTAACAATGGTCTTAAGTACAAAGGGACAATGAAAAATATTATTGTACAGCAGTACTTGAAAAGCACTCACAGAGATTGTATTTAACAACTCACAGCGGAAAGGTAACTGTCTTAGAGCCAGTCTCCAACGTTCACGTTAAGTTATGAACACTTAGCGAGCTAAAAGTTGCCGTCCATAGTTACAGTTAAAGGGCTAGCGTAAAACCTACAGGAATAAAAATTTGATAAAGTCCACGGGTAACAAACATGGTTGTAGACTACTAACGCTCCTACAAAATTTCAGTGTATGAACCTAACAAACGAGAAGAGCCTTACCACGCCACGAGCAAGAAGGTGGTTGACTGGTCGTGATTTTGAGTTAAAGTATTTTACAGCCAATTCAAATCGTTCCATTCAAAAAGATAGTTTTGGTTAGAGATGCCAAGGGGTGGGTTCAGCCGCCTTCTTCTTCCTCCGACACAGTGGCAAAGCCTCTTTCCCCACAGGTGTATGAGAGCTGCCTCCTAAGTACGGGGACTTTCAGTGATGTGTATGCATGTCTGTGGAGGAATTGCATCCCTTCTTCCTCAAGAGCCGAAACAAGAGAAGATAGTGATGCTGGATGTGGGGTCTGCAGGGAAGTCGATGCTCTAACGTGTCCCAAACGTGATCCTTTCATCTCAGGTTGGAACTCAGGGCAGGTCAGCCACGTCAAGAATATTATTTTCTACAAACAACTCCTACACACTACTACTTTATGACAGGATTTATTGTAATGCTGACACAATCATCGTTTCCGAATACTTTGCATTATTTTACATTCAGAGGAATTAAGAAAAGATTACGAGGGGGCGAGAACGTTGCCAATAGATACCACAATTTCCATCTGGATTGTTCCCAAAATTGAGTGTGTGCAAACAGCAAAGTGCGTTTTCTGTGCTTGTTTCACTTATGCATAGCGTCCTGTGTGGTGTTGAGGAGTTTGCAGCGTGCGTGGTAGACCTTCTGCTTACTGTACAAATTATTTTGAAAATCTGTCCGTTATTAGTTGTCAAGAATGTACGACGGCCGTACATGTTCAGTTCGGACAGCTGCTTTTGAGGAGGACGTTTTGGAATACTCCAAAGAGAAACCCCTCCAGCACTCTCCAAATTTTGCATGCGTTAATGACATCGCACGTTAACGTGTGTGAACAAGAGATCCGCCGTGCCATCTGCAAAAAATTCCAGGCAGCACTACCAGAAACCTGCTCACGATGAGCACAGTTTGGGTAATGGTATTCCCAGCGGTGCAGACTCTATCACTGTTACCCACTTTGGTGTTACACTTTCATGAACGCGCTGTCAAACAGCGCAACACTCTAGGGCAACTAGGGGAAAAACTAATTGTGCAAATGACTATAAAAGTAACAAACATAGGTCTGTGGGAAATTTACGCCTGTGATAATTTCCGACAGATCGTTGGGCCGTACATAATGCCAGTCAGACTAACAGAACCGATCGCAGTAAATTCTCTCATATGTGGTCTTCGTACCGCATTGAATGATTTGCTACAACGGGTTCATCAGGTTATGCGGCTGAAAAGCGACAAAGTCCCACCTCACTCTGATGCAAACCAGTAAAACCACCTTACGCCACATACTCCAATCGATACTATCGGTAAAAAGGGATCTGCTCCTGGTCAACCACGTTTCTTGGGTTACCGTGCGAAGATGGTGTACACTGCTCCTATAACATCTCAGTGGTTCATTATGAGAAGAAAATTCCGGCAAATAAAACAGAAGCATAGACCAGAATGCAAGTTACTGTAGAAATGCCTCTAGTGAGACATTTCGTCAGTTAAGTGAAAAAACAAGGATTGAAAGTGACAGGTAGAGAGAACGGATGGAACGAGGTTTTGCACTGTTTTCTGTGTGAATAAATATGTTTCTCTGGGCTTAAAGTGTGTCGCAACAGTCACTGTTTATATTACGTTCTCATTATGATTACGTGTGAAAATAATACGTGATTGCAGCCCCAGGCCAATCGTACAGCAAGCATAAGAACTCGCTGGCACTCTGCGTCAAAAATTTGTTTAAGCTCTAACTTCTGGAATGTGGAGAACTGAAAAGAAGCACGAATCACTTATCATACTTTGTCAGATCAACAGACCGATAAGAACAACAGCTGGGATTATGTACTACGCGTAATTAAATGACTATCAACTAAAGATTCAAAAAATAGTTTCCACCTTAGGAGTACCTCCGACAAAATATGAGCCTCTTGGATCTGTGCATGTAAATTGTATAATTACGTCCAGCATTTGAAGGTAATTAGCAATTCAATGAACTTACTATTCCTTGGAAATATATCTCACAACGCTTCAGCGCTTCTGCTAATTGGCTAGTTTTCAGGCGAACACTAAATTCTCAGGGTAATGAAGCTGTTTCATTTAATGATTAGTGAAAATGATGAGTAGACAGAAAGCGCATTTAATGAGGAAGCAAGTACAACGTTAGCCGGATCGTAATTCTAGTCGGGAAAAAGCAAAGAAAGGAAACAAGAGGAAACTGCTGTTGATTGGTGAACACAAGAGATAGGCGACAGCATCGTGTAATACGACATATGTCACGCAGCAGGAAATTACTACCACGACATTTCTTATCTTTTTAACAGTAGATGAGGTAGTTCAGTGTAATGCATTAAACTATCATATTTATTGTTTTAACTTGTTTCTTCACCATTATAATTGGTTAGAAAAATGTGGTCTCGAGTAGTTGCACTGAAATACTGATAATGTGGAACTTATTAAAAGAAAGACAGAGAGCAAATAAATACCATAGAATAAGTACAGATCGTTTCCAGGAACATTTTGAGCAGTTCACATCCGTAGCGCCCAGAGAAGAAATTTTTAATTGTGCACACCACCTGTGAAGCAACCAGTTTACTTATAAAGGATGGGTGGGCTGCAAGGTGAGAAATACTGCAGGGATATCGTAACTGGAAATGAACCGTGTAAATACTTCCTTTACTCCTGTTATCTGTGTTTCAACTGACCAGCGAAGTTCTTCCTTCCCTCAGCACTACGAACACAGCAGGCGTATAAAAAACGTCAGGCCAAAAATTTTCCGAAATGGGTTAATAAAACCCAGAGAAACGGCAAGATTGTGGTTTTAATGCATCAGGTATTCTACATTGTCTCTTCCCACTTGAATAAAACAGCAAAACGTTCATGCAATCATATGAAACTGTCATGAAAGTTCTGTGGCATGTTATTCAATTTTCACGTCACATAGACTTGAATGTCGGTTAATTCGTTGAAGCATTCACGCTTCATATGAATTTCTAAAAATGGTTCAAACGGCTCTAAGCACTATGGGAGTTAACATCTGAGGTCATCAGTCCCCCAGACTTAGAACTACTTAAACCTAACTAGGCAGCATTCGAACCTGCGACCGTAGCAGCAGCGCTTTTCCGGACTGAAGCACCTAGAAACGCTCGACCACAGCGGCAGGCCTGAATTTCTACGCTTCGTCGTTTTATGGTAGGTTCGTTTCGACAACACCGAGTCCCGTCACGCGGGATGATGTTTTCCAGAAGAGAACTGTCCGCGTCTGGCAGTCAAGTCGCGACAGGCATCCATTTGTCGTTGTCTTTATTCGATAGCCAAGCAGTGTGGACGATCGTTTCCCGCTCTGTCGATGTGGCTGTCACGTCTCAGTTTGGTACATGTTACCTACAATGTTTGACCCAACGTCCATGAAATTAATCAAAGGAACGCCCTTTTCGACTCACAAAACTATTGTCATCGTTTTCGACTCGAGTAGGAAGACAGCTTGATTCTTTCGGTTTTGGTGTGGTTGAATAGCCCTTATTTTGATTCTGCTTTCGTGTAGTACATAAACGTCTCATTGTCCCTAGAAATGTGAGAAAACAAATCCCTTCATTCGCGCAACTTTCTTGGCTCTTTGCACTGGTCGCCAACCATATCAGACACAAGTTGCGATGTCAATGCGATTCCGTTACACTTCTGTCAATAGTTATTTCCAGTATGAGAAAACTGATCAACTAGTTAACAATCAGTTCGCAGTTTTTGGCTCACATGTAGTACGATTTCATCGGTCTGGTTACCGACTCTGCCGCTTCATTCTCCATCATGCACGTTTGAGCGAACGCAATTTAAAATTTCAACACTTGTCTAACCTTTTCTTCACTCATTATTTCAGGCCCATTAACGAGGCACAATTTCCGATGAATCTGAGCAGCCGCAGGTCACTCTGTACGCAAAAGTCAAATTACAGGTCCCATTTTACAACTGGAGGGAGCAACGATTTTCGAAACCGTTTCTGTTTGCTTTCACTCACAGTCAAACGACTGAGGCTTCGTACACAATCCACTGCTAGCTCTTCAGTTCTAGAACTTTTTCTGAACTGCCAGTCTATACAAATTACAAAAATGGATTTACATTCGTATGTCTGTTGCAAGTCTTTTCCTAAACCACTGAACCAATTTCAACCAAACTTGGTACAAATATCATTTACAGTCTAGAAATAATCACTTGAGGATACGAACCACCGACCAATCAAAGAGGTGGTGGTGGGGGTGAAAAGCAGTGTAGCCAACACGCGAGGATATCCGTAGTTCAGGTAGCCAATATTTGAGAATGAGAGCACTTAGAGACTTGTAACAAACTTTACATATAATTTCAGACACTTACGATACTGTTTCTCACCGACGACTCCCACAAAATGATGAGAGGAAAAACGTTTATCTCTGTTGAGGCTGTAAAATATCCACATGAAGCATAACGTTTTAATTTATTGCTTCTTAACTACTAACTGTTTCCGTGACACATGTTGTAGACAGTATTCCTGTATACCACTGAATGTACCAGAAAAATTACATCATAATACAACATTTAGTACTGGAAATACGTTATGACCTGTAGATTAAAACTGAAGAAACTGCAAAAAGGTGGGAATTTAAGGAGTTGGGACCTGGATAAACTAAAAGAACCAGAGGTTGTACAGAGTTCCAGGGAAAGCATAAGGGAGTAATAGACAGGAATGGGGGAAAGAAATACAGTAGAAGAAGAATGGGTAGCTTTGAGGGATGAAGTAGTGAAGACAGCAGAGAATCAAGTAGGTAAAAAGACGAGGGCTAGTAGAAATCCTTGGGTAACAGAAGAAATATTGAATTTAATTGATGAAAGGAGAAAATATAAAAACGCAATAGATGAAGCAGGCAAAAAGGAATACAGACGTCTCAAAAATGAGATCGACGGGAAGTGCAAAATGGCTAAGCAGGGATGGCTAGAGGACAAATGTAAAGATGTAGAGGTTTATCTCACTAGGCGTAAGATAGATACTGCCTGCAGGAAAATTAAAGAGACCTTTGGAGAAAAGAGAACCACTTGTATGAACATCAAGAGCTCAGATGGAAACCCAGTTCTAAGCAAAGAAGGGAAAGCAGAAAGGTGGAAGGAGTATATAGAGGGTCTATACAAGGGCGATGTACTTGAGGACAATATTATGGAAATGGAAGAAGATGTAGATGAAGATGAAATGGGAGATACGATACTGCGTGATGACTTTGACAGAGCACTGAAAGACCTGAGTCGCAACAAGGCCCCCAGAGTAGACAACATTCCATTGGAACTACTGACGGCCATGGGAGAGCCAGTCCTGACAAAACTCTACCATCTGGTGAGCAAGATGTATGAAACAGGCGAAATACCCTCAGACTTCAAGAAGAATATAATAATTCCAATCCAAAAGAAAGCAGGTGTTGACAGATGTGAAAATTACCGAACTATCAGTTTAATAAGTCACAGCTGCAAAATACTAACGCGAATACTTTACAGACGAATGGAAAAACTAGTAGAAGCCGACCGCGGGGAAGATCAGTTTGGATTCCGTAGAAATGTTGGAACACGTGAGGCAATACTGACCCTACGACTTATCTTAGAAGCTAGATTAAGGAAGGGCAAACCTACGTTTCTAGCATTTGTAACTTAGAGAAAGCTTTTGACAATGTTGACTGGAATACTCTCTTTCAAATTCTGGAGGTGGCAAGGGTAAAATACAGGGAGCGAAAGGCTATTTACAATTTGCACAAAAACCAGATGGCAGTTATAAGAGTCGAGGGACATGAAAGGGAAGCAGTGGTTGGGAAGGGAGTGAGACACGGTTGTAGTCTCTCCCCGATGTTATTTAATCTGTATATAGAGCAAGCAGTGAAGGAAACAAAAGAAAAATTCGGAGTAGGTATTAAAATCCATGGAGAAGAAATGAAACCTTTGAGGTTCGCCGATGACACCGTAATTGTGTCAGAGACAGCAAAGGACTTGGAAGAGCAGTTGAACGGAATGGATAGTGTCTTGAAAGGAGGATATAAAATGAACATCAACAAAAGCAAAACGAGGATAATGGAATGTAGTCGAATTAAGCCGAGTGATGCTGAGGGAATTAGATTAGGAAATGAGACACTTAAAGTAGCAAAGGCGTTTTGCTATTTGGGAAGCAAAATAACTGATGATGGTCAAAGTAGAGAGGATGTAAAATGAGGACTGGCAATGGCAAGGAAAGCGTTTCTGAAGAAGATAAATTTGTTAACATCGAGTATAGATTTAAGTGTCAGGAAGTCATTTCTGTAAGTATTTGTATCGAGTGTAGCCATGTATGGAAGTGAAACATGGACGATAAATAGTTTGGACAAGAAGAGAACAGAAGCTTTCGAAATGTGGTGCTACAGAAGAATGCTGATGATTAGATGGGTAGATCACATAACTAATGAGGAAGTATTGAATAGGATTGGGGAGAAGAGAAGTTTGTGGCACAACTTGACCAGAAGAAGGGATCACTTGGAAGGACATGTTCTGAGGCATCAAGGGATCACCAATTTAGTATTGGAGGGCAGCGTGGAGGGTAAAAATCGTAGAGGGAGACCAAGAGATGACTACACTAAGGAGATTCAGAAGGATGTAGGTTGCAGTAGGTACTGTAAGATGAAGAAGCTTGCACAGTATAGAGTAGCATGGAGAGCTGCATCAAACCAGTCTCAGGACTGAAGACCACAATAACAACAACTGGAAATACGACGTCATAAACAGGTAATGCGTGAAGAACTACCGCATCATGCAAGACTAAAATTTATTACTTCGTTGCTACTAACTCTATTCGCAAGAAATTTCGCAGACAGTATCCACATATGCAGCTGAATGTACCTAGAAAAATTTATCGTTTTACGACACATATTTCAGGGGATATGATGTCACAATGACTGAAATCCATGAGAACGCGCCGCATCGTGTAGGGCTTTTTAATTTATTGCTTCATTACCACTGACTCTGTTCATTACACATTTATACTACAACAGACACTTATATCACTGGATGTATCTGCAAAATTGGATCATTATACAGCCCGTAGTTCAGGAAATGTGACAACGTAAATATTACACTACTTGAAAATGAAACTGCAGGGCGAAATTCTATAGAATGCAAATGAAATGTTTGTGCAAATACGTGTGGAATATGTGCGAAACATATGTTACAAGTGCGGATGCCAGCAAAGCCACTGGTAAAAAGCTCAACCCAAACTGCTGCAACTATTTCAATCAAATTTGGTACACATATAGAGAGAAGGGAGGACGAGGAATGGACAGACAGAGAGAGAGAGAGAGAGAGAGAGAGAGAGAGAGAGAGAGAGAGAAAGAGAGAGAGAGAGAGAGAAAGAAGAGATAGACACAGGTAGGAGGAGGAGATAGACGTAGGGGAGAAAAGACAGAGACAGGGGGAAGAAGAGACAGCCAGAAAGATGAGGGAGGAACTGATGGGCAGATGGGGAAGAGAAGATTGAGAGGGAGAGAAGAGAAAAAGAGATGCACAGAGAGGTGGGCAGGAGGAGGTAGGCAGAGAGTGGGGATGGAGGAGGTGTCAGAGCAGGTGGTAGGGACGGACGATGTAGGGGGCCGGAGGTGATGGACAGGAACAGGTGGTTGGACAGACAGCGAAGGGAGGGGAGATATATAAAGAGAGAGGAAGTGGTAGACGGAGGGGTGAGGATGTAGTGCACAGAGAGAAGGGAGAGATTGGCAGACAGAGGGAGTAAGAGGAGATGGGCAGAGAGAGGGGCAGAAACAGATGGACAGAGAGCAGACGGAGGGGCAATGCCAGGTTTCTCAGATAGCGTATAAATAAAAGCAGTCTGTACGTTCCGAAATTGCCTCGTAATAGTTTGTAGCTCAAACAGTAAATATTTTATTTGTCATTTTATTCCCCCAAAGAGGTGAAGGGGGATGATGGCAGCAGTATATGAAAGCCAGTCGGCTGACAGTTTTTCTTACATCCTGCTATCTTCAAGAAAAACGAGAAAACTTAAAGGAACACGTTCAAGTCACATTATTAAAACACAGAAATTTAGTATGATGGTTCTTCGAAAGGCGAAGAGTAGGGTGGGTTTGTAAAATGGAACAGGATCCGACTGACTTACATAGGACGAGAGAGTTCTGCTTTGTTAGGATGGGAGTAGGATTAAAGAACATTAGCTAAGAGGGTTAATTTGTTTCTGGTATCAAGTGATTATGACATTTAGGTGAAATAAGAAGTGTCATGTAGCGGAAATTGTTAAAGTGTATGGGTCTAGCTCAAAGCGGTGGATGTTTTGGAGCAAAGCCGTGAGAGAAAGGATTATGTCTTTAGCGATGGGTTGGCGGCCAGATGGTTAATGCATTTTCTCGAGAAAATGATTACGTTTGATATTTTGTACCTAAGTGGAAGTCGAAGAATTTGAATTTACCGATAATGTAACTACAGAGTGTGGACGTTTATGGAAATCATAACGTATTAAAGACGCACGCTAATGGCTATAATGCATTCACCGTTACACTTCAGAATTACTAGAATTAGAGTATGACGGCTGGATGTCATCTCACAGACATGTGAAACCTTGTTACAAGAAACTGTAGAGGAGAGGTGGATAATGTGTACTGATCACTTCCTGCGCTAAGCGTTATATGAGAGAACACTGCCCTTGAACGACGCCAGGTGAGCTAATTAAAGGCATTCAACGGGGAGTCAGACTGATCGATGTGCACTGAGAATATGACATGCACTTACACTGTCAGTCTGTGGAAACTTTCGGAAGACTAAGTCTCCGACATGATTATGTAAGCGGTGCAGAATAAGTACCTAAGGATGAGTAATACTTCAAAACCTTTATAGGCAGATAAATGAGAATGAGACATTTCCTGTCATCAATTTACACTCAGTAAGGGATGAACTGGGCCTAGAAGGATGTGCCTGAGAATCACATCAGCCACAAAGAACGAAATGATACAAAACCCCGGCGGTGAACGATGAATTGTGACGTCTGAGATTGAATTTACGCCCCATTCATATGCAACCATGTCGTTGGAACAGTGCGAAGTTACGTAGTTTGTGAACCCAAAGTTTAACCACGCACAGTGTAGCTTCGTACGTCTAGCAAACGAAGTATTGCTCAGCGTAATTAAAATAGGCAGTACGGTCTGTAGGACACCGGAGGCAAACATGCCTGTGTCCGAAACCAGTCAGATGTTTCTGACATGGGATTCACATTGAAGAAAGCATAAAATACGCTTGAAGCGGATACCGAAGGGAATTACTCAAATTATGGAGAGATAAGTTGGAAAATGTACCAGTGTGGCGGCTTAATAGGCAAACAGATTTGCCGTATAAGCCTTATAATGGCTACTTGAATGCCCGTCCAGCATCACCTAGCACGAGGTGACCACTTCCTTTATCATTCACATTTCAGTAAAATGTGTGGCATTACTGTTTTCTTATATAGTGTTTATTTTCCTCTGGGCAGCAGGTCAGGTGTTGTAGTGTAGACGCGTGGATCCAAAACGTTTAGACTATACTGACAGGTGTACTCCACTTAGTGGTACAGTTACGCCCATGCCGAAAACAGGTCATTAAGCTTGTATTTGTGGGAAGACTGTTCTATGACGTGTGTACATACTAAGGTTCCACATATAAAAGAATCTGCACTTATACCCATTGCACCTCGTATACAAACACAGTAGGAGGCTCACAAGCTCCTGCAATCACAAAAATGTAATCTTCTCCCTATTTGACCATATTTCATTATCACTACGTCTTACAAATAATCTAAAACAAAAATCATGACAGACTTTGTAAGTCCAGTGTATTACCAAAGAGAGGGACCGACTTACTCAAAGATCTGCAGACCCTATATACAACGTGGTCCATTGGTCGTGACCGGGCCAAATATCTCACGAAATAAGCGTCAAACGAAAAAACTACAAAGAACGAAACTCGTCTAGCTTGAAGGGGGAAACCAGATGGCGCTGTGGTTGACCCGCTAGATGGCGCTGCCATAGGTCAAACGGATATCAACTGCGATTTTTAAAATAGGAACCCCCATTTTTATTACATATTCGTGTAGTACGTAAAGAAATATGAATGTTTTAGTTGGACCAATTTTTTCGCTTTGTGATGGATGGCGCTGTAATAGTCACAACCATATGGCTCACAATTTTACACGAACAATTGGTAACAGGTAGGTTTTTTAAATCAAAAAACAGAACGTAGGTACGTTTGAACATTTTGTTTCGGTTGTTCCAATGTGATACATGTACCTTTGTAAACTTATCATTTCCGAGAACGCATGCTGTGACAGCATGATTACCTGTAAATACCACATTAATGTAATAAATGCTCAAAATGATGTCCGTCAACCTCAATGAATTTGGCAATACGTGTAACGACATTCCTCTAAACAGCGAGTAGTTCGCCTCCCGTAATGTTCGCTCATGCACTGACAATGCGCTGACTCATGTTGTCAGGCGTTGTCGGTGGATCACGACAGCAAATATCCTTCAACTTTCCCCACAGAAAGAAATCCGGGGACGTCAGATCGGGTGAAGGTGCGGGCCACGGTATGGTGCTTCGACGACCAATCCACCTGTCATGAAATATGCTATTCAATACCGCTTCAACCGCACGCGAGCTATGTGCCGGGCATCCACCATGTTGGAAGTACATCGCCAGTCTGTCATGCAGTGAAACTTCTTGTAGTATCATCCGTAGAACAGTACGTAGGAAATCAGCATACATTGCACCATTTAGATTGCCATCGATAAAATGGGGGCCAATTATCCTTCCTCCCATAATGCCGCTCCATACATAAACCTGCCAAGGTCGCTGATGTTCCACTTGTCGCAGCCATCGTGGATTTTCCGTTGCCAAGTAGTGCATATTACGCCGGGTTACGTTACCGCTGTTGGTGAATGACGCTTTGTAGCTAAATAGAACGCGTGCAAAAAATCTGACATCGTCCCATAATTTCTCTTGTGCCCAGTGACAGAACTGTACACGACGTTCAAAGTCGTCGCTATGCAATTCCTGGTGCATAGAAATATGGTACGGGTGCAGTCGATGTTGATGTAGCATTCTCAACACCGACGTTTTTGAGATTCCCGATTCTCGCGCAATTTGCCTGCTACTGATGTGCGGATTAGCCGCGACAGCAGCTGAAACACTTACTTGGGCATCAACATTTGTTGCAGGTCGTGGTTGACGATTCACATGTAGCTGAACACTTCCTGTTTCCTTAAACAACGCAACGATCCGGCGAACGGTCCGGTCACTTGGATGATGTCGTCCAGGATACCGAACAGCATACATAGCACACGCCCGTTGGGCATCTTGATCACAATAGCCATACATCAACACGATATCGACTTTTTCCGCAATTGGTAAACGGTCCATTTTAACACGGGTAATGTGTCACGAAGCAAATACTGTCCGCACTGCGGAATATTACGTGATACCACGCACATATACTTTTGTGACTGTTACAGCGTCATCTATCACAAAGCGTAAAAGTGGTCCAACTAAAACATTCATATTTCTTTACGTACTACACGAATATGTAATAAAAATGGGGGTTCCTGTTTTTAAAAAACGCAATTGATATCCGTTTGACCTATGACAGCGCCATCTAGCGGGCCAACCATAGCGCCATCTGGTTTCCCCCTTCAAGCTATACGAGTTTCGTTCTTTGTAGTTTTTTCGTTTGATGCTTATTTCGTGAGATATTTGGCCCGGTCACTATCAATGGATCACCCTTTATATATGCTAGTCAAAGATGAAACTTCACATCTGACATCATCATAGATAGGAGACACTATTGATTTATCATTTCTTTTATGCCATAAAATCAAATCTGGGCTGCATATTACACTTCTAGTGGCTCATACCTAGGCATCAACTGAACATTAGCTGACGTCATCGCTATCTTTATAAAGAGTACTACTACTCATGGCAACACGCCATTGCTATCTTTTTATTTTTTGAGCCTTGTTGTGGTTGTCGAAATAAGAAACAGAAAGAAAATCGGGCATTAGTTTCCTCTCTGTTACCCAATTTGGAATTTCTTTATGAAACTTTCTTCGTGTGTGGAGAAGGTATCAGCATAAGCTGAACATGCACGCAGATTAGCCAAATTCTCGTCAAGAGAAGTAAGAAAGAATTGTTATCTTCTTTGCAGTGACATTGTGATCCTAAAATTTGTCATTGTTCGTAACGTAGTGGAGAGTGTGAATTTATTACTGAGGCAGTAGGGGACTAGTCAGTACAGTACAGCATTTCACAGTCATGTCGTGGAGAGCAGCGCTGCAATTTGCAGATCGTCAGTGAGAAAGTGTGCCTATCATTCTGCAAACTGAGAAACCACTTCCTGATATCCATAAACCTGAGGTGTCACTCAGAATAACAGCTAAATTCAGCTGCTCCACGGTTGCTAGTCTCACAGGGGAATACTACCAATTGGTCCAGTGTGGGCTCTAATTATCATATGGCAACGAAACTTGGCAGATGTGTTAATACGTTAATGTGGAACCGGTTGATGCCAGAAGAGGTAAGTTCCAATTTTGACCCCCGGTGCAAATTTGTTTGACACTGTGATATCCCTGCTGTCATTTGACAAGCCATAACGTGAGTGAACAGTATGGCTGTCGAGAAGAGAGACCGTGCACTGTTAGTAAAACTGTTTGATGTGATCGGTAGCAATTACACTGCTGACTGAAATGTCTGAGGAGAGGTCCGATGTCATTAAATGGTTTAAATAAAATGATAATGAAATTCGAAAACGCGGATGAGCTTGCTGTGGCGTCTGGAAGAGGAAGGCGTCCAATGCTGGTCGGAGTTATTGACGGGGTTGCTTTAATAGCATGTGTCCTGCGTAGTTCTAGTGCTCGTGCAGTGTCACGAGAACTGTCAACACTACGGAAAGTTTTGCAGTCTGTTTCTATGGTACCTGTGCAAGACCAGACGGTGCAGCAAGTTAAACCTTACGATCCACAGCAACCTTCTGAATTTGCTCTTCGGTTTCTGGCACAGATCGAAGTTGATGACATGTGGTTGGGCAATGTTTTATGGAGTGAAGAGGACATTTTACACTAAAAGGTGCAATTAATTCACAGAACTGCTGAATTTTTGTGCTAATAAACCATGTGCTGTGCATGAAGAGTTATTGCACTCGCCGTATGTGAATGTGCGGTGTGGGTTCACAAGCACCTTTAATCTCGGGTTCGTTCTTCTTTGAAGAGAATACACCCACAGGACCTGCTACGTGTACCGTGACGTCAATGCGTTATGAAGACCTCCTTCTACAGCATGAGATTCCTGCTCTGGAATGGCGCATCTGTGTGGAAACCACTGCCATTATGCAAGATAGGACCAAACCTCATGCCGCTCTCCCATTGAAACAGAGCTTAACACAACATTTGACGAACGTGTTATCTACAGTGGTTATCATGATGCATGCCCTGCAAAACCCCCTGATCTGAATTCATTTGACTTATGGCGGTGGGAATATCTATCAGTGTACACGAAAATACTGCTCATATTTCACCGGGAATATTGCGAGCAACTGTTGATGACGTCGTTTCAGGAATGCAGCATCTCGTAGGTGTCTGCGGTGCTCATATTTAACGAATTGTTTTAGCAGCGGCGTATCATACAGTCAACGTTACGCCTTTCTCAGTTGTATGACCATTTCTGCCCACGTCCCGTTCCTAATCCATTACATATGGATACATATCTATACGTCAGTGTCATACTGCACTCGGTGGCCAAAATATGAACTAATTACTTTTCCAGAGTAAATCGTCATCACATTAACGTACTAGAATGTCTACCAAATGTCACTGCCATTCGATAACTACAGCCCACACAGGACCTCTGTGAGTAGTTGCACTTTAATTATAACCACCCTCAGAGAAGTTTCTCAAGCCATAGTGCATTGCTTATTTAGATCTTATTTGTTCAAGACCTTTTCCTTGTCTGACTCGTTCGGGACGCTCACTCTTCCGTCATCAAGAATGTCATCCTTTTGAGCCTCGTCAAACACGTGTCATATTCCATGACACCATTAGGTGAGGCCGTTACCAGAGTTCAAGCTTTGAAGAGTACTTTATACATTTTCTTCTTATGCGGTCATTTGAAGTAACGTAAAACGAAGAAACGTTCATTTCATTGTTTCTCAGAGTTTCTCTGACATTTCGGGATGTTACATTCCCGGTCTTGGGCTGAAACCATTGCGCGACGCCTTCCTCAATGGATTTAATTGAAAATGTACATTGGCAGAAGCTGATTAACTGTCTGTACTGCTAAACTTTCAAATCAAAGTATACAACGATTATAAGCCTCACTTTGACCCGTGGGAAGCGATTAAGCTTCACAATATTCCAATGTCAATACTCAAAGCCACGTAGCAGTCAAATTGCTTTCAGAAAGATGCCGTGATGTCTCCAGTGATTTCTAATATATGCACCGCTTACAGTTCCCGCAGCACCTCCATCTGCCTGCTAACAACTTCCGCAACAATAACCACATGAGAGAACTTAACAGAATTTGTCAGTGAAGGGAAAGCTCTCACACCATCCAAAATTCCACAGAAGCAAATTTAATTTATTTGTCTAACTTAAACTTGCACAAGTTCGTCTTGTTCCCTAAAACAATACTATCCAGATAGGTACTTGCCTCCACAACTTTATTCGAGGTCTGCACCCTCACTAAACGGCAACATCGCATACAGAACAGAGGAGGTTCCATCTGAAATGCAGGACCGCCCACAGGAGCGGACATTCGGAATCTCTCAGTTTTCCGTACTGCAGGCTCAAATGGCTCTAAGCACTATGGGACTCAACATCTGACGTCATCAGTCCCCTAGAACTTGGAACTACTTAAACCTAACTAACCTAAGACATCACACACATCCATGCCCGAGGTAGGATTCGAACCTGCGACCGCAGCAGCCGAGCGGTTGCGGACTGAAGCGCCTAGAACCGCTGGACCACAGTAGCAGTGGTACTGCAGGGAATACACTGTCCAGTCGCATTAATGTGACAACCTCTCAGAAGATTGTATAAACACTGTCTGCAGCGCAAATGGGACCGTGCTGGCTCCAGTGCCGTGGCCACGCACGTACACTGCGAGCAGTGTGACACATTGCACGTTCCTGCCGGTATATACCGTCATTCCGAGGAGAAACAGACTGCGTGTGGTGGTTCATATGGTCCTCAAGAATGGATGCTTGCTTGTGTTGATCCATTGTGCCTGCTAGAATGACGACATCACCACGAAAACATTCCTCAGGCCATAACGCTGCCTCCTACGGCCTGGACTCTTCGACGATGGTTGCAGAATGTGTGATTTCAGATGTTTCACTTCGTACACGCCAGCGGCCGATAGAACATAAAACGAATTGATCTGGAAAGCCATCTGTCACCACTTAGTGGACGCCGCTGATGAACAACAGTCAGCATGGGTGTATGAACCAGTCTTTTGCTGCAGAGGCCCATATGCAGCAACGTTCACTGAACGCTCGTTGGGAAGACACTGTTCGTAGCCCCATGCTTCATTTGGGTAGTCAGTTGCACATCTCTTCATGGATTGTAGCCTATCGCGATTGCGGTTTATCGTATCGCGACATTGCTGCTCGCGTTGGTCGAGATCCAATGACTGTTAGCAGAATATGGAATCGGTGGGTTCAGGAGGGTAATACGGAACGCCGTGCTGGATCCCAACGGCCTCGTATCACTAGCAGTCGAGATGACAGGCATTTTATCCGCATCGTGCAGCCACGTCTCGATCCCTGAGTTAAAACATGCGGACGTTTGCAAGACATCAATCATCTGCACGAACAGTTCGACGACGTTTGCATCAGCGTGGACTATCAGCTCGGAGACCATGGCTGCATCACAGACAGGAGCGTCTGCGATGGTGTACTCAACGACGAACCTGGGTGCACGAATGGCAAAACGTCATTTCTTCGGATGAATCCAGGTTCTGTTTACAGCATCATGATGGTCGCATCCCTGTTTGGCGACATCGCGGTGAACGCACATTGGAAGCGTGTATTCGTCATCGCCATACTGGCGCATCACCCGGCGTGATGGTATGGGGTGCCATTGGTTACACGTCTCGGTCACCTCTTTTTCGCATTGACGGCACTTTGACCAGTGGACGTTACATTTGAGATGTGTTACGACCCGTGGCTCTACCCTTCCTTCGATCCCTGCGAAACCCTACATTTGAGCAGGATAATGCACGACCGCATGTTGCAGGTCCTGTACGGGCCTTTCTGGACACAGAAAATGTTCGACTGCTGCCCTGCCCAGCACATTCTCCAGATCTCTCACCAATTGAAAACGTCTGGTCAATGGTGGCCCAGCAACTGGCTCGTCACAATACGCCAGTCACTACTCTTGATGAACTGTGGTATCGTGTTGAAGCTGCATGGGCAGCTGTACCTGTACATGCCATCCAAGCTATGTTTGACAATGCCTAGGCGCATCAATGCCGTTATTACGGCCAGAGGTGGTTGTTCTGGGTACTGATTTCTCAGCATCTATGCACTCAAATTGCGTGAAAATATAATCACATGTCAGTTCTAGTATAATATATTTGTCCAATGAATACCCGTTTATCATCTGCATTTCTTCTTGGTGTAGCAATTTTAATTGCCAGTAGTTACCGGTGGTACACCGCAGCTGCATCATCGCCCGTTTTGGATAGCACCACGTTACCATGCACAGTATACCTTAACCACGGCGCAACGCGAACAGTTTACAAACGTACTCGTTACGGAAATTCTTCCTCCAGTGACCCGAATGTTAATAAACCATGCCCTTTAAGACGTCAGATAAATCGCTCCGTTTCCGCATAACGACAACGACTGTACTGTTTTCCGCATTCCGATACTCTTCACGTACCCCCTACTACTGGTGCTGCCAGCTGACGTCTGTACGTGGTAACTGTTAGATTGACGTCGAACCTAAGTTTTTTGGACAACATGGTTGTGGAGATGAGACAGTGATTAGTTTGATTAATCAATTATTCAAAAACAGTCTTAATGGCATTTATTATTATTATACCGCCAACCGGTTTCAAGCCGACGTAGGGGTTTACATTGTGATATTATAGATGTCCGTCGAGCTATTCGAAAATATTATTTGTATATAATGATGCTACTTTTCCTTTTATTAATACTTTAATTCCTTTAATGGGTATTACAAACGTGTCGTAAACTTTTATCCTATCTTTAGATTTCTTAGGTTATCCTTGATTGTCGATATTTCCATGACCTCAAATAAGTGACAACATCTCTGTGGATGAAGAGCCATGACATACCGCTACCACGGCAACGGACGCCGTGGCTAGGGCAAAGATAACACCATACGAACACACTAGCTGCTACCAAGACACACGGCGTCCTAGCTACACAGACTAGAGGGCGCCTGATATACGCTTTATAATCCATGGCAACGGCGTCCCCACCACAACGAGTAGAGGGCTTTGTAGTCCTTCCATATTAGCCGTGTTAGTAAATTGACTCAGATGTTTTCTACGTGGTGGTGGTGGTGGTGGTGGTGGTTAGTGTTTAACGTCCCGTCGACAACGAGGTCATTAGAGACGGAGCGCAAGCTCTGGTTAGGGAAGGATTGGGAAGGAAATCGGCCGTGGTCTTTCAAAGGAACCATTCCGGCATTTGCCTGAAACGATTTAGGGAAACCAAGGAAAACCTAAATCAGGATGGCTGGAGACGGGATTGAACCGTCGTCCACCCGAATGCGAGTCCAGTGTGCTAACCACTGCGCCACCTCGCTCGGTGTTTACTACGTAAATGTACGAATAGATATATTACAATACAAGACGACACCAGTTTTTGTGTGTCACTAATTGTTCTACTTTATATTATGGCACATAATGTAATATACTTTTACGAATTGTACGCGTTGTCTACCAAACATTTGTTATTATTTTATAATTAACACAACAATTGTAACTCTTTTTAAATGGAATGGTTCCTTTTTCTGTTATTTACTGTCACTTAAGGTGGCTAGTAATTACATATAATAAATTGTATTTAATGCCGTTGATCGCCGCTGGGCGTGTTTCCGTCTGTTCATGTGATCTCAGCACGCTAATTAAGCCCATACGAAGGGTTGGTTTCGCATAGTTTCCTGCCGTTATGTAGACAGCAGTGACACCACCAGCAGTCGACCAATGGGTAACATATTTTAAATTTACGTAATTTTAGCTGTTGTATGATGGAGTCTTTCTGGCGGACATCTTATAATTTCACAGTCTAAACGCCCAGAAGATGACCTCTATGTCGGGCTGAAACCGGTTGGCGGTATTATAACAATAAATGCGACTAAGACTGTTTTTGAATAATTGATCGAACATAAGTGGTGGTCACATTAATGTGACTGGACCGTGTAGCTCGGTTGATCACGAAGCACCATCTTTTTACGCCTTGGGAGATATACTACGAAAACACGACTACTGCGTCCAGTGAGGGCTTCCGGACGCTCCACGAAATATTTTAAGATTCGAGCCCTTCAAGAGAGCTGAATCAGCTGCTGAGTGTAGGAACTTTCATGGGACACTTACTAATCCCGCTCTTAGCGTTTCTGTTATTTACTGTTTCCTGGCCTCACTCTTAGATAGTCCTGTGCAACAGGTGTTGGAAAATACCGGCCATCAATCGAAGGTACAAACCTATAATCCAGTAATGTAGGGACCGACCACAACCCATTTAGGAAGATTAGGGAAACACCAGCCCATCTCGTGCAGACTGGTGAACAGCTCCCTCCCCCCCCCCCCTCCCCCAGTTCAGGTGGAGAGAATAGGCACCTGACGTGCAAGGAGGCGAGGTCTGAAACTGGCACGCTACGGCGTGAAATGAGTGTGATGCACTTGTGGTTGACGCTGTTGCAGACTCCGGAGCGACGTCGGCTCGCTGTAACGGTTCGCCGGCGACAGAGCAAACACTTGTCGCGGCGGGCAGTCGCGGGCGACAGCCGCCACGCAGCGGTCGGAATGCAGGCGGCCGGTGGTCGCGGCGGTGACGTAGCCGCTATTTGCGCCTGCCTGGCCGTGAAACGCGAACCACGGCCACGCTGCGTGAGTTACCGTCCGGCACGGCGCAGCGCGGGCCGGGCGGGAAGCGTGCGGCTTTATAATCCGCCGTCTCATCTCGGCTCACCTCGCCTCACCTCTCCCTTCATTTGAATACTCGGCGTCACCGCTGGGCTGCTGGGTGGGCGGAGAACGCTCTGCTCTCCACTCTAATGCACTGAGACCCTTCATTGTCACTTCTTTCCCACTATTTCTGGTGTAAGGTTTACAATCTAATTGGTTGCGGGTGAGTTTCTTTGGCTTGACTGGTTGATGTGGCATTTTCAGCGGTGGTAGGGAAATGAAATTTCCCTGCCTGATATAAAATATTCTCAGTTTCCTTGCTACGTTGAAGTGGAGCTAAAACTCTTTCGGACATAACTTCTCTCGCCTTCAACTGACTGCTGAAAATGCTGCCTCCATGGCCTGATCTAACAAATTGGCTCTGAGCACTATGGGACTTAATATCTGAGGTCATCAGTCCACTAGAACTTAGAACTACTTAAACCTAACTAAGCTAAGGGCATCACACACATCCATGCCCGAGGCAGGATTCAAACCTGCGACGTCAAGCTGCCAGAGATCATTTGGATGTCTGTGTCGATAGTGCCACTAACGAGACATAGGGCCATCTTAGAAGCAATTACGACAGTCGTTTGTTAATGTTGAAGACCGATAAAGTTCATCAACGAAAGCACTGGCTATATACTGTAAGCTCGAAGACCGAGCAAGTTTTATAAAGTTTGTCGTTCCAATAAAATTTGTTCTCATACCTATTTACTTCACACTTGTTAATTTTGAGTGGTATTAAGTATTTTCCGTTGCAAAATATATTTCTAAAATGACGCAATTGTCACATAATCTCCGTATTTCAGGCAAGTCACCCTATCCCTTAAATCATGTTGTATGAAAAGATCGTATATGTGGTATCGTACCACGCGCAATGACCGCGCGGTTAGAGGCGCTATGTCACGGACTGCACGGCCCCTCCCGCCAGAGATTCGAGTCCTACCTCGGGCATGGGTGTGTGTGTGTGTGTGTGTGTGTGTTGTTCTTGGCATAAGTTAGTTTAAGTAGTAAGTCTAGGGACCGATGACCTAAGCTGTTTGGTCCCTAAGGAATTCACATACAAAAAAAATGTTCAAATGTGTGTGGAATCTTATGGGACTTAACTACTAAGGTCATCAGTCCCGAAGCTTACACACTACTTAACTTAAATTATCCTAAAGACACAGACACCCACGCCCGAGGGAGGGCTCGAACCTCCGCCGGGACCAGCCGCACAGTCCATGACTGCAGCGCCTTCGACAGCTCGGCTAATCCATTGCGTCATTCACACACATTTGAACATTTGTTGTGGTATTGTCCAGAGATTGCGGTTCCACACCATAGGCTCCAAAGCGATTCGATAACATGGGCATTAGCGATGGCTTGCTGCAGTCCGCAACACCCAATGGGAGACCTTCCAGATAATACGTCCTTCCTCTCAGTATAGCAGTAGCCCTGTACTGAGGTCAATAAAAAGCTCTGAGTACGTTTGATACCTCAGCTACAGCAGTCAACATCATAGTGTAGGACCAACGAGTAATTTCAGATGAACTTGTACTGTTGTAGAAGGTTGCATTTTCTGTGAGTCGAGTGATGTTTTGACAGTAAATGGCAGTTGTAAATTATCAAGCAATCCTATGGCAAAGAAGTTGTCAAAGTCAAGTAAGTCTTCTATTCATTTATGTAATGAAGTGAACCAACACACTTATGACCCAAAACACTATAACCACTTGTTTAACAGCTTGTTTGTCCGTCTTTGGAACGAAATACATCACTTATTCTGCATACAGGGATTCGACTGTTTCTTGGAAGGCTGGCGGAGGTACATGGCATTAGATATCTACGAATAGGTCGCAAAATTCGCATAAATTACGGATCGCTGATTTGAGTACGCGGTGATGGTGCCCAAAAGCGACCCAGATGGATTCCATAGGATTTATATCAGGCTGATTTACTCGTCAAAACATCGACGGGAGTTGTCTGTAATGCTCCTCAAACCAATGTGGCATGGTTATGGCTCCGAGACAATTATACTGCTGAAAGATGACATCGCCGTCGGGGAAGACATCAAGCATGAACGGATGCAGGTGGTTCGCAGCTGTCAGCGCGTTTTCGATTACTACCTCACTGCTCCCACAACCCTGCGTCCGTGGCGCGCTGCACGTTTTGAGTCGCCGTTCACCTCGATGGCGGCGTTTGCGGAGACAACCAGCGACCTAGTGTAGCAAAAATGTGATTCAGGCGAAGAGCTGACACGTTTCCATTGATCAACGGTCGAATCCCGGTAGTTCCGTGCCCCCTGCAGTCGTAATTGACGAAGTCGTTGGGTCAACATGTGAACAAGTAAGGATGGTCATCCGTAGAGCTGCATGTTCAACAATGTACGGTGAATGGTGTACTGCGAAACACTTTCGCGTGCACCAACGTTGTGGTATTACGGCTGAGATGCCACAGATAATCATCTATCCTAATTTTCAGAACAGACAAGCTTCCGAACCCCACGTTCTGTGAAGAGCTGTTGACGTCCAACCATTTAGCGCCTAGTGGTAGTGTCACACGTGAACATTCGACTATCTTCGACATTTCCGAGATGCCCCTTCACAGGCCCTGCGTAACAATAATCTGTCCTTCATCAAAGTCACTTATGGAGACAGATTTCCCCATTTTCGGTGCATTTCTTTGCTATGGTGATCATCGTCCATGACTGCTTCAGTTATCTACTTTTGTTACCGCGTCACGTCCCGCAAAGCCACCAGGCAGCATCCAGCGTCGTGGTGGGCAGTGGTTAAAATCTTTTGTCTTATCAATGTATTTCATGTGTTCCAGTTTGATGAGCCTTCCCTCAGAGTAATCAAAGTATCCACTGTTACGGGAGGACGAAAATAGTTTAGTCTGTTCACAACAGTATACTATTAATTTAGAGTATAAACTCGTTTTCGTTGAGATCGTGTCTCAAGGGATTCAGGTGAATAATGAAAAAGAGTCACTGATAAACACGCAAAACGTATTAACTCTTAGTACGAATAATGTTGAAATGCAACCACATATTATGAAACTCTATATAGTTGCCTACAAAGAAATGGAAAGGATGTAAGAGGTAAAAATGTGAAGATAGTTATTCGTTGCCATACTTGTACTGAGCTGATCTCAGTTTCGCAAAATCTAGCCAAGAGTATTCTTCTGTCGTCTCTTCCCTTCTACCTCTTGGATAAAAGCACAAAGGAGGTACCGCAGTGGTGAGGGTCTGGACTCCTTTTCGTGAGAATGACGCTTCAGATTCCCTTCATGCATCCAGATTTATATTTTTCCGTGCTTTTCCTAAATTCTGGGACGTACTTTAGAGAGAATACGATCGATTTCCCTCCACAGCCTTTCTCAGTCTGAGCTACTGTTCGGTCTCTAATGACGACGTCCTCAACAAGATGTTAAATCTTCCTTACTCCTTTCAGGTAGAAGTCTGAAATCATACCATTAAACTATTTAAGATCCATTGTGTTATAGTAATGATAAGGGACCAAGTGTGACTTCTTTTTCACGTAAAAACAAAGTTATTTACATTAGATAGTGATCATAATTACGTGTGGCTCAATCACCTGGTACAAGTCCTTCTATTCGAAACCAATCGAGCAACCCTTATGTCTCTAATCAACCTCAGTAATAATGTCGAGGAAAGGGCTTCCACAGTTTAACGTAGAATCCGAATCACGTGTCGTTCTTGGCGAATATTCATGTCATTGAGGGTGGAGTCTAGATTCAACACTGAAATATTCTGAACGGAATTCGACACCATGATCTTTCAGCTTCCAAGCATGTGCATTGCCAGACCACTTACAACAGAAAACCCAGCACCAGTTTATAGCTTATATTACTCCATGCAGCAGAGTACACAACTTCGTGCGTGTTTTCATGGGAGCAACAAAGAATAGAATTTTCGAAATGTCTCTGTATCATGATTTGTTCCTTCATATTTTCGACACTCAGGTGTGTATTATTTAATTATTCTTCCAACATTCCCGTTTAAAAAGCTAGAACCATTCAACATTCAGTTCACAGGTAAAGCATCAGGTACCTCGGCCTGGGGCTAGCTTGAAATAGTCAATTTTTATACGTTTAGCACTTACGCCATTTAATATCATTGCTCAAAATGGATTCCAACGGCTTCAGTATGATCAACGCTGTGTTCATCACCTCACTGTCACTAGCAGTCCACACATTTCACACTTGCGCTTCGCTTTTATTCCTTTTACTTTTCTTTTGTTTTTGGCGACTAGTCTCTAGATCTTAAACCTATTCTCATCCAGTCCCATATAAAAATAGTACATGCAGAGTGAATAGCTGCATAAAGCTAGAAATTTTGGCAAATTAGATTATAGTAGTTATGTAATAGATACTCCTAGTCTAGAACTAAATATAACAGAGTTACACACCTTTATGCTTGATCCATGTTGCATCATATCCGCTACACAGAGATTTATGACAGTCCCGGCGGGATACTTATCTGTCGATCACATTTGCTGTGTTTCACCGGTTATGTACTATGTTACTCATTCTGTCGCCGATTAGCACAGTGATAATAGTCAAGCTGCTTATTTCAGTGTCATTTCCTCGAGCCTCACCTTCGTTCCGGACATATGGGTACATGTCAAATATTGTGAACCATATGTCTGATGCGACGAACACCATCCCAAAGATACTTATGTAACACAATATGTATTTGGTGGTTTCAGTGGTATGGAAGTAAAGTAAATAAAACTGATGGTGTGTGAAGCTCATGTACATGCCTTCTACAAAAAAGCTTTGTAGAGAAGTGGATGAATTTTCCTATCTAGGAAATCAGACAGATAAAGAAGGAATAAACAGTAATGACAAGGACAACACAAAAGGACTTGCTATAAAAATAAACAAGTGCTAAAATGGAAGGAGATTATTTGGAGCAGAAAAATACTGTGTTAGAAGCATAGCTTTGTATGGGTGCGAACCTTGGATAACAGTGAAAACAGGCATAAAAAGGCCAGAAGCCAATAAAACGTGTGGTTACAAGAGAATTTTACGGGCAGGTGGACTCATGAGGTAAGGAATGAAGACGTATTGCAATGTGGAAATGAGAAAAGAAGGCTAATTAAAAACATAGTAAATTGAATAAATATAATGACCAGGCTTACATTGTGACATACTTCGTTGTAAAACATTGAATCTGAAAACAAGGTGGGAGGGAAGACTCGCAGAGCCGGGCCCAGGTGTGAGTATAAAAGATGTTAGATGTACAGGTGCAGGTACTGTGATCATTGTACTTTAATATGTACCTGATTCAGGTGTTAGTTGTTTTTTCTCTGCGTCTAACAGTCTTCTCACAAAATTTACTACCTAATGTTTTCTGCACGGTCGTAACTGCGCCACGAAGTTGACTACGGCTATCAGTGTGGACTATTCGTTTTACATCAACGCGTCCTCACTTTAATGCCTTAACTGCTGCGCAGAGGAATATAAACGTTAATGGCTTGTTTCTGCCATGCACACCCTGAGGTACTAACCAACTTAAAATCATACTACCCGGAAGAGCTACAATTATCAGCCTGCGAGCAAAGTAAATGTAATGTTGTTCAGTACACTGTCCTCAATCATCAATAGAAATATCTGCAGAAACAGCCAAGATCGCTATTGTGCAGCATTTATTATTATGGCCAGTTTCAGCAAACTATGTTGCCATCATAAGATCCTGTGCAGTACATTCCACTGAATCTTGATCAAATGCAGAACATCTGTTGTTTGTTGATACCAGTCATCACAGTAAATGCTGTACAAGAGCGATCTTGGCTGTTCCAAGTTGTACTTCTATGTGAACATTAATCAAGACTACCACCTGACATGAAGATCTCAAACATATAGAAATATCTGCACTTATAGTCCTGACACTCGTTATAAGGGTGGTCGCTGATGATATTGACAGCACTTATTTTCAAAAAAACCTTGTGACTTTACAAGATTGTAAGTTTTATATACTTATACATTTTAAACACCGCAGATAGCCAGATGAAGAATGTCTACCACGTGTTACGAAGTGTAGAGGAAAATTTGTTCAATACCCTCATTGTCTTGAGAGAGAACACAAGGACAACCAGCAGATTTTTCTTTATACAAACCTCCAGCGTTTTGAAACTGCTGGAGCCTTCATAGAATCCTTTGAGCTGTAGGAGGTGCAGTGGCATACTTTCGACAAGAACCACGAGCCACAGTTGTTATTGTAAGGCACCCGTTGAAATGCAGAAAGTAAAAATCCTTTTATAGCTGTCTAATTGCTGTCTCGGCTCGAAGCACATGGGACGAAGCGAACAAACGAGCTAGCTACATCAAAGAGATCGCTACTGACAACCCCATGAACTGGAAACTTACAACTGGTTTCAAACTAGACTTTTAGTTTCGATATGTCGTTAAAATTCACCGCAAGTATGTGTCTTCCGTCAAGTAAGTGATATGGACAAGAATTAATTTTTCGCCCTGCAGTGGAGTGTGCTCTGATATGAAACTTCCTGGCATATCAAAAGTGTATGCCTAACCGAGACTCGAACTCGGTACCATCTGTCTTTACAGGTAAGTGCTCCGCCGACTGAGCTACCGGAGGATGACCCACGAGTCAGCCTCAGATTTTCTACCTTGCCTTCTACCTTCCAAATATCACAGAAGCTCTCCTGTAATATTTGCAAGACTAACACTCCTGAAAGGACAAATATTGGGGAGACATGGTTTAGCGATAGCCTGGGAGATGTTTCCAGAATGAATTTTTCACTCTGCACTGGAGTTCGCGCAGATACGAAATTTCCTGACAGATCACAACTGCGTGCCAGACCGAGACTCGAAATCGAGACCTTCGACTTTCGCGGGAAAGTGGCTCACGACCCTTTCTCAGCTTGACTTCCGCCAGTACCTCGTGTCCTACCTTCCACACTTCACAGAAGGTCTCCTGCGAAACTTGCAAGGCTAGCAATCGTGGAAGAGAGGGGAGTACTTCACAGTGAAAGGCAAAGGTTCCGATTTAGATTCTCGGTTGTGCATACAGTTTTAATCTGCCATAAAGTTTCAAAAGGTGTAGTGTTGTGAAATCAGGTGAATGCTTTTATTCGCCCTGAGAATGAAACAGTCGGCGAGCGACGGAAATGGAAAGGTGCATAGAGTAAAATGTAGGGTTGTTGACAGAAACAATAAGTCCCGTGTATTAGGGCAAGGTAGTTCCAAACACCACAGTCAAGTGCCTAATTGCAACGAATCAGATGGTACGTGTAATTCCCAGTGCTAACCTCAATTTTCGTCTTATGCGAGATATGGGGGGCATATAGAAACGACGAACGTCGCCGTGCTCCGTATTTGTTAGCCGGGCTGCTACCGATGCCTCCGCTGTTGGTCATCTCGAACGACTTCGCAAGTGTCCTACTTTCTCCCGACGGACAATCTATCACGGCGCGCAGTTATAACGTGGAGTCCTGTTGTGGGAACCCGACCGGCCAACCTGTTTCATTAGTCGCGCTATCGTGCGGTCAATCGGCTCCGGGAACCGTTAGCTTCTAGCCGCTAATCTCTGCCTAAGTCGCCGCTCCGGTAATTATATACGATAATAGACCTGTTACACGCGTATTATTTCTCGCGTAGTGACAGGCGTAATCTCGAAACCGAATCTGCTACGAAAGCCGGGCTATCGCGTTCCGATCGTGTAGCGGCGCTCGACTCTGCGTCTCTTCCCTTCAACAGGGCTAACCGGTCCGGACGATTTGTTTGTAAACTCGCCGTCCGCCTGCGTTATGTATCTTCTTCTGCCTCGCTCCCCAACCGATCGTTAGGCGCGCTCGTTACCTTCCCCGCACTGCCATCAAGTCTCTTATTGATACTGACAGGCGCCAGTTGCCGAACACAATATCGCCCTAAAACGCGGCGTAATGCCCTCCCGCGCCGCGCCGCGAATGCGGGCCGCAGCCGTAATAACTCGGCCTTTTTTTCGCCCGCGCGGCCCGGCCGCCGCGGAATTTCGCACGCTCGAGATTGAGACGTAGTGCCGCGCTGGACCGCTCGGGCTGAAGTCGGGCCTGGCCGCACCGGCCGCTCTGATTTAGAACGGCCGCGTCCCCGGGCTGCAATTAGCCGTATCGGCAGGAAGCGCGCGATTTACCCGCACCGGGCCAGTAAATCGTAGCGGTAACGCGGCCCGGCGGGCTGCGGTCAAGGGTGCGCGAGCGATCTCGCACGCTCGCGCTGGCCACGCTACGGTTGGACACGGTCCACACGCAGCAGTCACGTTACTTCGGCTTTAGAACACGGCGACAGCATTCCAGGCTGTGAAAATGTGCCACTGGCTACCACTGAGGGAGGTAGTTCAGTAGCTACTATCTAGTAAGGAATGTCTGCCCAGATATGTAATTGCCTCAGTGAAGTTAGTGTAACGATTCATGGTGAATCTTACTTAAGTTTCTTCTTTCTGGTTCATTGATGAATGAATGGGAAATTTTCATGCTTCACAAAGTTTATTCACAAAGGGGGGGTAGGACGTCAAACGGGCCGACTTGGAGCAGGAGAGGCGCCACAGGACATTTTAATTTCCACTGTCTATACTTTTACAAATAAATTCATAAAACTTTAACAGCATGGCCAGGAAGGATTCAGAATTCATACTCATAGCAGCGGAAGCTCAAAAGAGTAACAAGGCACATTTTTTTTAAATGTGAAATTTCATCATGTTTTCGCTTACTACTGGCTGCATTTGTTGCTATAGGTACACTTTTCTTCCTAAGTAAGAGAGATTCTTCGATGGCTTTTGCACAGCATACAAACCATAGTTACAGGTGTATGAAACTCTAGAAGTTATTTAATTTATGAAAAAATGAATGAACTGTTACATTTTAAACTTCATGTTTAGAAAAAACTCAAGTTTTATATTTAATTATCTCAATATTTTCCACAGTTTTTTAATACATTTGGAAAATTCTAGAATTTCATACACCTGTAACTACTGTTTGTATGCTATGAAAAATTCATCAAAGAATCTCTCTTACTTAGGAAGAAAGGTGTACCTATAGCAACAAATGCAGCCAGTAATAAGTGAAAAAATGATGAAATTTCTCATGTAAAAGAAGGTATTTTGTTACGTTTTTGAACTTCCACTGCGATAAGTGTGAGTCGTCAATCCTTCCTGGTCATGGTGAAAAAGTTTTATCAAAAAATGGCTCTGAGCACTATGGGACTCAACTGCTGTGGTCATAAGTCCCCTAGAACTTAGAACTACTTAAACCTAACTAACCTAAGGACATCACACACATCCATGCCCGAGGCAGGATTTGAACCTGCGACCGTAGCGGTCGTGCGGTTCCAGACTGTAGCGCCTTTAACCGCTCGGCCACTCTGGCCGGCTTTTATCAATTTATTTGTAAAAGTATAGACAGTAGAAATTAAATTGTCCTGTGGTGACTCTCCTGCTCCAAGTTGACCCGTTTGACGTCCTACCCCCCTTAATTGACATCCGAACTGCACATACGTCATGTAAACGAAACACGGACAGACTTCACTGATATCTTTGACTTCCAAAAGTAACTTTAAAACTGAACCCTCGCAGCATGGCTGCATATCTTTATATAGAATTTTAACAATAGCTTCCAAAATAAAGCATTATTAATTTTATACAATTTTGATGTTAGAATTAAAATTTACAAAACGTAAAGAAACAGATGTTACGGCCGAATAAGATATAAAATAAAATATTCAATGACAATCTTTTATAGTACTATGTTTGGTTTTTCATAAGAAAATCATTCTGAACTTTAATTACAATCATGTCTCGCGTATTATTTTAGTTATGTAATTACTTACACTTTGGATTTGGTGTCTAACATGTAATGGTAGTACAGAGCACGTGCTTTATTCGATTAAATACATAGAACGTACAAATAAGGCCACAAATTCTGTTATTTGGAAAACTGCGAGATGTAAACATTTGGAGAGTTAATTAGAAATGTTATTATAAAGAATATTAATTACAGAGGAAGGCATAAAAATAAATAACAAATGAAAATACATGGCTTGGTAATAACATTTTGCTGTTTCTCAAGATAGTGAAGTCTAAGGATTCTGGATTTTTAGATTGCAATTTTGTTAATTAGAAGCATTAATTTTTCATGCTAACTTCTCTGCAATCCCTAGTTATATATTTCTAAGGAATTATTACTTCAATTTCTTAATTAGTTACCCAATTTACTATTTGTACATAAATTTATCATTGACAACAATCCACCGATAATTAAAAAAAACGTACGTCCTTCCAGAACATTCCACACGCCTTCGCAATGAATATCAAGTTTTTTTATCAAATAGGACAGAATGATATACATATAGACACACATACTAGGCCTTATGAAGCACTGAATTGTCCGATAACTTTCCGGATGCATATAAAAAGTTGATATCAGACATTTCATATGAGTCCTGTGGGAGGCTGTACCGTTATATTACTTGCATTGAAGAAAACCATTTTTACAGCAATTAATTGAACATATTTAATTTTATCGTTTACCGGTTTCGGTAAACCCAGCATATACTGTACATACAGAACGTAATGTGTAAGTGTTTTAGAAAAAAAATATGCTTAAGTACTTTCTAATAACTGGACGTTTCGTTGCGTTTTCTTTCGAATTGTTACCTAATAATTGTACTGCTTAACGCCTCATTCAATTCCTCAGGTAGAAGTGGATAAGCTAAACATCTGACCTGAAACAGCCGTAGAACGGAAACGGTACGTTTTCTGGTATGGGTGCGCATTCAGTACATCGTCAGACCATTGATTGTTGTGTCCGGTCGAATTTTATTGGCATGTCCGCAATGATGCCAGCAGCAGCGGCAGTTCTAACGGCGAGGTCTTCTTCTCTTTGCACAACAGTTTCATACACCAGCTGCTTGATATGCCCCCCAGAGGAACTTATTCATGCACATGAGTTGAGGTGGTCTGGTTGGACACGCCACAGGGATACCTCGGCCGCTCCATTGATTCCAGAATGCAGGTCTCAGATGATTCCTCACGTCAGTGCTATAATGAGCTGGTGCCATATCGTGCTGGAAGTACATCCTTTGTCTAACGTTCAGAGGTACGACCAACTAGCGCCGCCAACCATCTGTACTCCGAGCACAGCTTACGTCAGCACCAGTTACAAAATATTCCCTGACATTACAATTTGACTTCAGAGATGATACCTTCCTCATTGAAATATATTTGCTCTGGTGTTCTCTACCTCGTGCATTAAAAGGCGCTGCAGTTATGGACTGTGCGGCTGGTCCCGGCGGAGGTTCGAGTCCTCCCTCGGGCATGGGTGTGTGTGTTTGTTCTTAGGATAATTTAGGTTAAGTAGTGTGTAAGCTTAGGGACTGATGACCTTAGCAGTCAAGTCCCATAATATTTCACAGACATTTTAACGTTTTTTTTTCTGCGTTAATCTGAACGAACAGTTTCGGAACAACCTGGAGATCTTCATATATATTTCAATTTTTGCTATTAGACCCTATGGTGATTTTAGGTTGTGTGTGTCTTCGAAAACATATACTTAGTAATCGCGAGCAGCACACAGCACGTTGCACAGTGGACTTGAACCTGCTTTTGTGATTTATGATATTAGCCCAATTGTATACGTTTTACATACCACTGTGGAATATTGTTGTATTTGGTGTGCCGAAAAGTCATTTACGAGAAGTATGTATTTTTGATCCATCTTATGTGCTGCTTTGTAGGTACCTGAATATGATTTTAATGTACGTTTGTCAGAGATTTTTTTCTTTTTTTTCTATGTACGCTGCATATCTTTTCTGTGGTAGTTGTTTACCCTTCCAGTCGTGATGGTTATAGAAACTGAAACTGGTAAAGAACAAAGCTCAGTGTATTCAAATAACGGCTGTAAACTGCTTTTTTCCGAATATTTAGCAGCTACAGCAAGCGATCCATGTTAAGTAATATTTATTTGTATTAGGCAGTCAATGATCAATTACACGTAACATTACGGGATATTTCAAAAAAGATTCATCTGAATTTACAAGATCATATGTTCTCCATTAATTATGACAGAGGCTTGGGATGAATTTCAAATTAAACATCGAAACTAAAATTTTGCCGGTTCGTGTGATTATCGGTTAACATTACGGGATATTTGAAAACGATTCTTCTGAATTTACAAGATCATATGTTCTCTATTAATTATGACAGAGACTTGGGATGAATTTCAAATTACACATCGAAACTAAAATTTTGCCGGTTCGTGTGATTATCGGTGTGGCTCTCCTTGGTGCAACTAGTTCTTTCGCTTGCTCCTTCGTTCGTCACTGCCCAAGTAATGGTAGCGGAGCTTCAAAAGGCATTATTGAGTTCTCTGTTTCAACAGGTGCAATCCAATTTCAACTGTGTGGCGTGTCTTTAATGAACATTACGGACGAAACGTTGGTAAGGAGCGTTTGGATTACATCGCATGTGTGTTTCTTTTTTTCGAAGGGAGGGAGGGGGGGGGAGGAGAGGGGCGGTGGGACGGTGGTTGTTAACACCTTGATCTACGTGCCTTCCCACAACTTCTGGTGAACTGTGATTCAGCATTGCTACACAGGAGGAAGAAGTAACTTCAGACGAGCTCACATAAGTATGGTACTAGTTTGACTGTCGCCTAAATGTACACAGGGAATTCAGAAAGTAAGTTACACATATTGTCTCACGCAACAAGAGTGGCGTATTGCCAGAAGAGAGATCATGTTCTGGGCTTCCTGCAGACACACTTCCGCTGCGGCACAAAATAAAACAGGTGCATCACAGTGTGAGAGTGAAATGAGGCGCCAACTGGAAACTTACTCCAAAGTTGAAATACGCGGGACAGTACGTTTTTACTGGACAAAACATTTAATTTGCACAAACATTCAGCGTCAAATTCTGGTGATCAATGGACCAAATGCTGTGTCGCATTCAGACACACAGGCGTGAGTGGCGCTGATCGCGAAGTCCAGATCTTGCACCATTTCTGTCTTCTGGGCAATGTCAGAGAATACCTGAGGTAAGGTAGGAGATTTTCCAGCTTTCACACAGCAGATATCGAATGACACCGTGGTCTACGAGCGGATTTCTGTCGTCGAGGATTCGATTAATTCGTACAAAGTTCCGACATTTGTGCTGCATTCAATAAACGTTGCTCGGCCTTCCATAGTAATGTGTAACTTACTTTTTGAAGTCTGTACGTATGTTGTGCTTCCCATGAATGGACTTGGATCTCAAACATAATTGTAAAATGTACTCCGTATCCATATAAAATGTAGACTCTTATAAAATCGGATGACTGTTTTGAATATAAAACCTATGTAGTCTTATGCGTAACTCAAAACTTGTCCCAAGTTTTCTGTCTTCATTCATGTTAAAGATCGTCTTGTGGAAGTGGATGAATCGTTTTCTTCCGTGATACTCACCGTTAACGAAAGACAAAAGAGAAATTTCTTTGCTTTTCCAGACACTTTGATAGGACGCATGGATTAACCAACCTCTGTAAAAATGCTGCCACATCGAAATATGGATAGGGTCCCCCTTTAACAAAACACAATTTTGTTTTTTTAACCCAAAATTGTTTCACTGCAGTTGCAGCATTTTCAGTGGGCTTTTATTTTATGGCTTTTTACCACAGGGTGTGGTTTTTCTGATGTATTGTGTTTCTAGAGGGACTGTTTAGTTCCACAGTTTGTCATCTGCAACCACTGAATCGTTTTCTTCATCACTTTCAAACACTATATATATTGAGCTGTCACTGTCACTGTTTCACTGTTTACCAGCTGGTAAACAGTGAAACAGTGACAGTGACAGCTCAATGTATAGTGTTTGACAGTGATGAAGATGAAGAAAACGATTCAGTGGTTGCAGATGACAAACTGTGGAACAAAACAGTCACTGTAGAAACACTGTTAAAAAACAAAATTGCGTTTTGCTAAAGGCGGACTCTATCCAGAAACATATCTATTGTTAAAGCAAACACGGAAAAATGAGCTTCAACCCCAAGACGATTACTGAAAATAGAAGGTTTACGCACTGAAGCTGGAGGAATTACTAAAAAGGACATTGTGAAGGAATCGAGATTTAATTCACTACTTGACCTTACAAGGGAACTGTCCGATTTGCCATGTAGTAACCTGCCCTGGGGCTTTTTATTCACAAAGAATGCACCGAAAGCAACAGAATGGCAAATTTTAGCTGCCAAGACATAATGAAAGTATTTTTTTAAAAATATTGAAATTTTCCAAATTCACAGCTCGCCAGGCAGGCGCAACGCGACCGTAACGCGAATTTTAGTTTCCGTTGATAGTTTCTCTGACACAATTGTTCACAGTTTTTATTCGCTGAAATTTTCAACTTATTCTGTTGTGACTAGACGCAACTGCTGGCGTCGAGAGTCTACATTTTATATCGATGCGGAATACACCTCCGTGTTCGTTCACTGCTTGGTGAGATAGCACATAAGAACTGTAACTCTGAAGTATTGGCTCACTTTATCATATAAACGATAAAAAGATTTACTCAGCTTTGACAGACCTCTTTGCTACTGGAATAGTGGATAATTTACTTAACTTTGACAGGCTTCTTTGCTACTGGAGTAATGGAAAATTTACAATTGTCGCTGACTAGAAAACTGTTCTCTTGAGGTACAATGTTCAAAAGAGCGAAAGTTCACCAGATACTTTAACAGCTCGTTGTTCCTGAACTGTGATGCTGGCTCCTTCAGATGAGGTCACGAACTGGTTCAGCGCTTCCGTTCTCGGCTCTAAATTGACCTTCGATGCGAGAGCCCTGCTGTGCTCTTCAGGAGCACATCCGACACGCCGCTGTGGTATCGATATGGGCTGCAAACTATAGCTGGACCTGCACCTTCATTGCCAAACTTTTCTTTCTTTCTGTGAACTCGATACAAAAGTATGCTACTTCACTTGTATCCGCTGTTGTGGATCTTCTTTTACTAACGAGTGCCAAGTAGGCTCGTCAGGTAGTACTTGTCATGAGCCAGACGCTCCATGTTTTAACTGCAACGCTAACGAGAGGTTTGTTCATTTATCTCTTTCTCTAGAGAACACTGCACTCGGTAACGCGTGCAGCAAACAATCCGTAATGCCATTGTTGTCTACCACACACGCTTTAAAGCTAATCAGTCCTTACGAATATTGTTATCTGTATCTGTAGATGGAGTACCAAGAAACAAACTGCTACGAACTGCGGTCATGTTATCTTTATATATAATCTCTGCCCCTATCATCCACGCCTTTGTTTCTCTTTGGTTCTTCAGGTACTTCGATTTTCAAGTGCCCACATACGGATCAAGTGTCTGGTCTCTGCATGCAAGTACGCTTTAATCCAATTTTCCTCTTCTGGAGTAGCAAACGAAAAGCTTCCTTTCATCGTGGGAGGTTTAATGCTGGTGTTCACAGATCAAAATCTTTAATCTCCCTCAAGTACCACCTAGTTTTATCTCTTGTTTCAATAAAGTCGTGACGGTGCCAACGTTAAAATCTTGTCCTATGCATAAAATTACGGAGTAATCAGTGGTCAGATCATTTTCTTTTTTACATCAAATGTACTTTGATTTACAAATCAGAATGAGACAGGTGTTATTTTTATGATTCTCAAATTATTTTCGAGTCTTTAAATTTTAACTATCATTTGCGAAAAGTTTTCATTGAGGTGTTACCATTCTAAATTATTTTTCCAGTCTCCATTTCCCTTTTCTTTTCTTGTCTTTCAGATGTACTAAATCCTGAGTATATAAGATATTATTACTCATAACAAGTAATTAGGAAGCAAAAAGGAAAAACTAAGATACTGGCATGACATAGAACACTTAAGAAAGAGGAAACAGCCGGCCGGGGTGGCCGAGCGGTTCTAGGCACTACAATCTGGAACCGCGCGACCGCTACGGTCGCAGGTTCGAATCCTGCCTTGGTCATGGATGTTGTGATGACCTTAGGTTAGTTAGGTTTAAATAGTTCTAAGTTCTAGGGGACTGGTGACCTCAGAAGGTAAGTCCCATAGTGCTCAGAGCCATTTGAACGAAAGAGTCAACAGTACACAGCATTTTTGAAAAACAAAAAATGAAGCCACGTTAAAGAAAATATCTTAAGCGAAATAAACTTCACCGTTCTATGAACAACTTCTCAGTTTTATCTGCTTTTCAATTAATCATATTGTCGATCCTGCCGGAAGGATGTAAATGTGTATTCCAACAGCTCAAGGATCGTGCTCTAATGCTATTATGACTTCCTGCTGGTAGCGGCATGTACGTTTCATCACCGACTGCAAATAAATGTGTTTTTGGAGGATTTGCTGCATAATCAGGGGGAAACTACTGAACTGTAACTTAGATAAAATTCTACATGACAATGTCAGTTCCATTTGTTTTGTGATGGAGTGAACAGATACAGAAAATAGAGCGCAACAACAACGTAAATTAAGATCCTGAAAAAATTTACTGATTCACGTCTAATATGAAGAACTAAGGAAAAAGGTTCTGAATGCTTATAGAACGAAGATTCAGGCAAAAGAGGAAAATCCACTTTTTGCTGTTGGCAAATGTTTTCTACCAACGCAAACAGCGGTATGTCTGCAGAAAGCCGAAAATGAACCACAGAATAAGGAAGAGGTGGAATGGAGGAAACTGTGAGAATGTGGAATGAAAAACTGAAAGAATCCAAAATATCGCCATTCGTAGTTTGGAAAGAACATAAGGTGTTGCAATAAACCGCCTAGCGTTGCTTCTGACGAACGTCAAGTGTAGCAGCCGTATTGAAGACATCCTGTGATGGCGCCACTCCCGGGAACAGGTTGAACTTTGTTTGAAAACAAGCGTGAAGTATGTATCTACACACTGTAAAACTTTCACACATGCAGAATGAAAACTGTGTTTTTACAAAAGCGTAACGAGTGAACGTAACGATCTCGCACGATATTTGAGTTCGTATAAGGAATCTGAGGAGCTACTTGGCTCCCGGTTAAAAAGTAAGACTCTTCTGGGAGCAGGAACACATCTTGACATAGACATGGAGAGAAAGAAGTAGATGCTTTACTCTCACAGAAGGAGTCCTTAGTTTGATGAAGTAACACAAACGATTTAATGCACTTGTGTGGCACTGAACATGATCGTACTCAGTGGAGACTTTTTGTAAACTCATCAAAGAGGAGCCTGAGAGGCGCGTTACTACGTAATGGAAACTTGTATGGTTCCATTCCTGTGGCCCATTCAGTTTACATGAAAGATGCGTATGAGAACTGTTAGTAAGTATCCAGTAGAAGGAAAACAAATAGCTTCTCTGCGATAGCTCCAGAGTTATCAAAATGGCTCTGAGCCTTCGACCATAAATATAATAGACTGGCCCTGACGTCATTTTCGTGGCCCCAACATCTCTGGGCTGAAGTCACGTGAATGCTGGCAAAACATGGTTGTTTCGTGTTGCGCTTATGGCTGTACTCAGCGTTTTGTCGGGGAAATGGCATTACATTTCACGTGTAAGTGTGTCTAAGATAGTGCAGATGCGTTTATTGAAATCTGCTGAAGTGACTTTTATATGTTTTTTACACTTGAAATAGAGTATCACGTAAATTAAAGTGTTGAAAGTGATACCTGTAAACTCAGACTCATATTACATTTTGGAAAGTATCTGTGATGATTCGGTTACAGAAGTAAGTATAACTGTTTCTCGTTCCTACTCATAGGTCCAGTAAGGATGAAAACCGAAGGCAGCTTTGGATACAGGCCTTGAAACGGAAAAACTTTAAGCCGTTTGCACATACGCGCCTTTGCTCGAAGCACTTCGAGGAGAAGTGTTTTGATAGGTTAGTTATTATTTACAATGTATATCTATAATTTGTATTTACAGTGGCTGTCATTTTTAAACCTAGGCTCCAAAATTATTTTCTGAAACTGCAAAGTCTCACCTTTCATCTACAATATCATTTTTTTTAAAACTAATAGTTTAAACTTTTGTAAAAATAGTGGGAACTGAACCTTTGAAGTGCACCTAAAATTGATACTCTAAAATGGACTTGCTCCTAAAGTAAACAATTTTGACACCTATAATTGGCATAATTCCCATAGCCCATTTTCTTTTATAAGTGACTAAAGCTCGAAACGTGGCGAATACGATGTTTAAAGTTTTGACACGAGCCCACTCTTACTGTTTAAAAGAATTTTAACGACATTTTACTATAATTGATAGTTTATAATAATTTCGTCCCACTGCCCACCAGAGTGGCGTTCGATGTATTTGTTAGATTTTATAAATGGTACTTTGAACAAATCCAGGTCAAATGTAGTTCTGGCATAATTTTTCACAAATAAGAAAGTAGTTTTTGTTGGAAGCGTTTGGCAGTCAATTGAGAAATGTGGGGAAAATCCGATACAAACATAGGATGGCAGACCGCTGATTTGAAATCCCGCCACGTTTTGCCAATAGTCACGTGGTTTATGTTGGAGCCACACCAGCCGTATAGCTTCTGCACAGCAAGGCCAGTCTACTAGTATCTATGGTCGAAGCTCTGAGCACTATGGGACTCAACATCTGTGGTCATAAGTCCCCTAGAACTTAGAACTACTTAAACCTAGCTAACCTAAGGAGATCACACATCCATGCCCGAGGCAGGATTCGAACCTGCGACCGTAGCGGTCACACGGTTCCAGACTGAAGCGCCTTTAACCGCACGGCCACACCGGCCGGCTCCAGAGTTACCGGAATACTATTAGGACAACAAGCTGGGTCGAGAAAAATGCCTTGCATTTTATGCGAATGGAACAGTCGGGCAAGGAAAAGACTTCGGAGTATGAGAGTTTGGACAGAGCGTAGGAAATTTGTGCCTGAAAATAAAAATATCCTGCACGAGCAGCTTGCAGGATCAAAAAAAGTTTTGGTTCCACTTGTAATGGTCGCCTAGTCGTAGATATTGCTAATTGCTATAATCGCACTATTTCACTCCCATTTACGGAGCTTGTTAGCACTTGATGTTAGGTTGGCGCCATTAAAATGCATTGTGTTGTGGTAATCGCTGCTACTTGCTGGATCGCTGCCGTGTCTCGATGCTGATGCTGGCTCTAAATCTGGTTGTCTAGGGTTAAAAACATGAGGTCCCGTGTTTTTTATGTGCTTTTGATGATAAAGAACGAGCGAAACCAACAAATATGTAAACATCAATTATTTATTACTCTGGTGGCCATCTTAATTCCACAGTCCACCAAAGACCATGACACAACACAAAGTAGTACTTCCTTTACATGTTCTCTGCATTGTTTATCCACCTCAAACAATAACACACAAACACACTTTACCAAAGTGACATTCCGACTGCCCTTCGACCCTTGTTGCTGCTTGTATTTATAACATTGTCAAAGAACTACTAAAACGAGATATAGTTTATAAGTCACATGTACATCTGTTATCATAATTTGTGCAGAAAAGTTATTAATTTGCATCAAGTGACATAATTTAACATGTTATTAAAATGACAGACAAATTTGTTGACTTGACAGAATAATTCTTTGTTACAAAAAGGCCTTTTTTTAGAAGTTTGTCAATTGACTTCTCTAATCTGCATAAATAAGTAAATAACATGAATTATTAAGAATTACATCGGTTTTCGTCTAAAATAGGATTGATTTCGTGAATACTGAGTGAAACCGCTCCTAGTGAACAAATAGGTTTCACTGGGTGATTTTTATTTAAGGAGATCCAGAATACCTAAGTTGGCCACTATTTTTCGTACTTCATATTAATTATTTAAGATGAACTTAGTGTTTTTACATGATGACATTTGCTGTATCAGTGATCAAGTGATATAAACTTTTGTGTGGGTCAGTTATTCAGTATAATTTAATGGGTTGACTGTTTATGGAGACATGTTATGCAATCATTGTTAACATACACAATAACTTTTCTATAATCATAAATACTCATTAAACTGGTTGAATTTAGAGAGTATCGCATACTTCGGTAAAGTAAAGCCTTTAATATGTTCCGTTACACACTACTACAAACAAAATTGGGCTTGATGTGTTGTGTTTAGGAATCCTGCAGACTCGGTTCGCCAGACAAACAGTCAAACGACTGGTATTAATGAGTTTTATTAGAACAAAATAGTTACATTACTTAACTTTAACAGAGCCGAGAGGATGCACATCAGAGAAGCAGCACTTTTCTGATAAACTGTAGATTAATTTAGTCTTTTTTTTCTTCACGTGCTTCTGCAAAGAAGTTAACTGTACGTGAGTATTTTGCTGTGTACACTGGTGGTTAGAAATTTAATCTTTTTTTGTTGTTGTTGTTGTTGTTGCATAAGTCTTGAGAATATCCTTGTCTAGGGCGGCTTCCTAGTGTACATTTTCCCGTCACCAGAAACTCCGTCACGCCACAAAGTTTTAATTTTGTGCTAGTAGGCAGCACACAGTTTAGATCAGTGCATTCTAGTTTCAGTATTTATCTCGTGCAATAACTTTTCAGCAAACAGGATTTCTAGTAACAGATATCTGTAAATACATCATCTTCAGCAGGAAAATTTATTTCTGTCTTAAAGTACAGTGAGAAATCTGCACAGCAACTTTTAGTGTTACTTTATTCTCCTTTGGTATATTTTCAAACTCAGTACCGCCATTTGAGACTTTATATCTATTTTAAACACAGTACGATATGGCTAGGGTCTGTGCTTGTTGTGAGTTGACACAAGGAGAGTTGGCTGCTGTCTGCCGGCCGCTGTGGTCAAGCGGTTCAAAGCGCTTCAGTCCGGAACCGCGCTGCTGCTCCGGTCGCAGGTTCGAATCCTGCCTCGGGCATGTATGTGTGTGATTTCCTTAGGTTAGTTAGGTTTAAGTAGTTCTAAGTCTAGGTGACTGATGACCTCAGATGTTAAGTCCCATAGTGCTCAGAGCCATTTGAACCATTTGAACTCCTGTCCGTAAACAGCTGGAAGCTACGTTGGCTATCGTTGACAAGCTTCTAACTAATGCTCAAAGCTGCGGTCACGTCGGGGCGCCAGTGACGAAACCTGCGAGACCTTTGGGGCCACTGGAATCCCCTGGTGACCCGGAAATCGCTGCGGCTTCCGATACCAACATCTGACCGGTCCTTCCTCACTTCAGAGTTGTTGGCAGACAATGGACGGTTCGCGTGTCACTGAGTGGAAGGCGAAAGAGGGAGTAGGCCGTGCGGCTTGCTCCCTACGTCTTAGCAACTCTGAGCCAGCACGGGATGCCCCTCAACGGTCAATTTTCCTGCCCAGTCCGGATAAGTACAGAGAGTGTGGGTATGCCAGTCATTGGAATCTCTAATGTTAGGTGGATGACGGAGCCCCTCAGGGAGATAGTAGGCAAGGCGTTAAAAAATTCCAGTGTTTTCGGTATGTTTGTCGGGAGGTCTCATCCGCGATGTGGAGGAGGCCTTGTCGGCGGCTATCGAGCGCACTGGGTGCCACCGGCTGCATGTAGGGGCACATGTCGACACGAATGACGCCTGCCGCTTGGGTTCTGAGGCCATCCTCGGCTCCTTTCGGCGTCTGGCAACTAGCAACGCACGCGGTGTACAGGCTAAGCCGTCTATTTGTAGCACCGTGCCCAGGGTTGATCGCGGTCCTCTGGTTTGGAGCAGAATGGAAGGTTTAAACTAGAAGATCAGACGAATATGCGACGGTATCTGATTCGATCGGGCTCCACTGTCGGGTGCAGAATTGTAGGTTCCCCCTTAATATGTCAGGCGTGCACGACACTAAGGAAGCGGCTACTAGGGTACGGAGTACGTTTGGCGTGCGCATGGGGCTTTTTTTAGAGAACCCCTCCCTTGGGAGCAAAAACGATTTGCCTGCCTAATCAGCCACAGCAATCTCAGAGAGTATTGGGCCGGCCGCGGTGGTCTAGCGGTTCTGGCGCTGCAGTCCGGAACCGCGGGGCTGCTACGGTCGCAGGTTCGAATCTTGCCTCGGGCATGGGTGTGTGTGATGTCCTTAGGTTAGTTAGGTTTAAGTAGTTCTAAGTTCTAGGGGACATATGACCTAAGATGTTGAGTCCCATAGTGCTCAGAGCCATTTGAACCAATCAGAGAATATTGGTCCTCGAGATCAGAGACACAAAAGATTAATATGAGTTTAATAAACTGCAGGAGCATCCAAGGAAAGGTCCCAAAATTAGTATCGCTTATTGAAGGTTATAATGTACAGTTAGTATTGGGAGCAGAAAGCTGGTTGAAACCAGACGTCAATGACAACGAAATCCTAAGTTCAGACTGGAATGTGTATCGTAAGGATAGGTTAGTCGCCAATGGCGGCGACGTCTATATTGAAGTAAAAAATTCGCTAAAATCTAGCGAGATTATTGCGGATGCCGGATGTGAATTAATCTGGGTTAAACTGAGTAAAAAAGAATCGTCAAAAATGGTGATCGGATGCTTTTATAGACCAATTGGGTCAAGATCTATAGTTGTAGAGAGCTTCAGACGGAACATACAGAATATATTACTAATTTTCCTGATCATGCCGTTGTAATAGGGGGTGACTTCAAGTTGCCAGGTATACAGGGTGTTACAAAAAGGTACGGCCAAACTTTCAGGAAACATTCTTTAATGAAATTAAATTTAAATAAAAAAAGTAAATACACTCCTGTAAATTGAAATAAGAACACCGTGAATTCATTGTCCCAGGAAGGGGAAACTTTATTGACACATTCCTGGGGTCAGATACATCACATGATCACACTGACAGAACCACAGGCACATAGACACAGGCAACAGAGCATGCACAATGTCGGCACTAGTACAGTGTATATCCACCTTTCGCAGCAATGCAGGCTGCTGTTCTCCCATGGAGACGATCGTAGAGATGCTGGATGTAGTCCAGTGGAACGGCTTGCCATGCCATTTCCACCTAGCGCCTCAGTTGGACCAGCGTTCGTGCTGGACGTGCAGACCGCGTGAGACGACGCTTCATCCAGTCCCAAACATGCTCAATGGGGGACAGATCCGGAGATCTTGCTGGCCAGGGTAGTTGACTTACACCTTCTAGAGCACGTTGGGTGGCACGGGATACATGCGGACGTGCATTGTCCTGTTGGAACAGCAAGTTCCCTTGCCGGTCTAGGAATGGTAGAACGATGGGTTCTATGACGGTTTGGATGTACCGTGCACTATTCAGTGTCCCCTCGACGATCACCAGTGGTGTACGGCCAGTGTAGGAGATCGCTCCCCACACCATGATGCCGGGTGTTGGCCCTGTGTGCCTCTGTCGTATGCAGTCCTGATTGTGGCGCTCACCTGCACGGCGCCAAACACGCATACGACCATCATTGGCACCAAGGCAGAAGCGACTCTCATCGCTGAAGACGACACGTCTCCATTCGTCCCTCCATTCACGCCTGTCGCGACACCACTGGAGGCGGGCTGCACGATGTTGGGGCGTGAGCAGAAGACGGCCTAACGGTGTGCGGGACCGTAGCCCAGCTTCATGGAGACGGTTGCGAATGGTCCTCGCTGATACCCCAGGAGCAACAGTGTCCCTAATTTGCTGGGAAGTGGCGGTGCGGTCCCCTACGGCACTGCGTAGGATCCTACGGTCTTGGCGTGCATCCGTGCGTCGCTGCGGTCCGGTCCCAGGTCGACGGGCACGTGCACCTTCCGCCGACCACTGGCGACAACATCGATGTACCGTGGAGACCTCACGCCTCAGTGTTGAGCAATTCGGCGGTACGTCCACCCGGCCTCCCGCATGCCCACTATACGCCCTCGCTCAAAGTCCGTCAACTGCACATACGGTTCACGTCCACCCTGTCGCGGCATGCTACCAGTGTTAAAGACTGCGATGGAGCTCCGTATGCCACGGCAAACTGGCTGACACTGACGGCGGCGGTGCACAAATGCTACGCAGCTAGCGCCATTCGACGGTCAACACCGCGGTTCCTGGTGTGTCCGCTGTGCCGTGCGTGTGATCATTGCTTTTACAGCCCTCTCGCAGTGTCCGGAGCAAGTATGGTGGGTCTGTCACACCGGTGTCAATGTGTTCTTTTTTCCATTTCCAGGAGTGTAGTTACCTTTTTTATTTTGTTTTTTGGTATTTGCTCTTTCCTTCATTCAGTACGAAGTTTGTTGTAGAACCCCTTATTTACGTGTGGTGATAAAAATTTAATTTAGACAGAATTAAGTACATTTAAAATTACGTGAACTTAGTCAACCCTCTCATGCTGAGAAATTCACATTAACTGATTAAGAATATTTAGTTGAGAATTAAATCTTTTACATATGTCGGCCTTGGCACACATTTTCTAAATGCAGTGTTTTTTTTTTTTTAATATTTACTGAATGCTTTCCCGGCGTTAGCTATGGAACACAAGACTGTCTCTATTAGCAGAAAATGGTTAAATATTGCCAAGCCGACGTTTAATTATCATTGATAAAACACACTTCTCTATACATTTAAGTTATTTGAAAGAACCAACAAATTGTTAAATTTCAACGTTAACTATCCGCCTATGAATGTACAAATGTGAAACTAGTAATGAATTCCGTCAGTCTCAGGATCGCTTTAAAGAAAACATTTTCTTTATTCACTGCTAATTTTTATCTGCTCCCGATTAACGGGTTTGGTTAAATTTTTCTTAGCGGAACAATTTTTTTTTAAATGTGCCGCCGCTGCAAATCGTTCGGTCGCGGCACAGCCCAGCAACACCAGCGATAATTGCTAAAAATGCTGAAAATTCTTTAAAGAAATATTATAGATGACATGGGCAAGCTAATTTACATTAGTAATACACACTTTTGATAAATTATAATGTATTTAGACCACAACAATAATTCAACTTACATTCGTTTGTAATTTCTCCTCTAATGGCGGCTAAATCTAGATACAGACAGATGAAGTCTACCCATTCATAAAATGCTACGTCACAGGTTCCTCTCTCTCTCAGCTATTGAGGAAGACGACAAAAAATCCACAATATGTATTCCTATTTATATCACTATCAACCGTTAATGTCTCTTTGCAATCTGCGGCTGTATTTTACATTTTTGTTATCGCAGATATTGACACATTTCGTAATTACATTATGAGTATAGAAGTATTACAATCATAAATACATCGAGAATATTACTACAGAAAATATTACAATAATAACGAATGTCCTTTACACAAAATTAAATAATATTTTTTGTTAAATAATTACAGTATATACAAATTGCTTCATAGCGGCGTATATAGTACAATTAAATTTTAGTTTATTAATAGTGTGTGTGTTGCCAGGGAACGTTACAATTCCTCACACACAAAGAAAGAAAATATGTTATGCGGACATGTGTCCGGAAACGCTTACTTTCCATGTTAGAGCTCATTTTATTACTCCTCTTCAAATCACATTAATCATGGAATGGAAACACACAGCAACAGAACGTACCAGCGTGACTTCATACACTTTGTTACAGGAAATGTTCAAAATGTCCTCCGTTAGCGAGGATACATGCATCCACCCTCTGTCGCATGGAATCCCTGATGCGCCGATGCAGCCCTGGAGAATGGCGTATTGTATCACAGCCGTCCACAATACGAGCACGACGAGGCTCTTCATTTGGTACCGGGGTTGCGTAGACAAGAGCTTTCAAATGCCCCCATAAATGAAAGTCAAGAGGATTGGGGTCAGGAGAGCGTGGAGGCCATTGAATTGGTCTGCCTCTACCAATCCATCGGTAACCAAATTTGTTGTTGAGAAGCGTACGAACACTTCGACTGAAATGTGCAGGAGCTCCATCGTGCATGAACCACATGTTGTGTCGTACTTGTAAAGGCACATGTTCTAGCAGCACAGGTAAAGTATCCCGTATGAAATCATGATAACGTGCTCCATTGAGCGTAGGTGGAAGAACGAAACTAAAATGAGCTCTAACATAGAAATTAAGTGTTTCCGGACACCTGTCCTCATAACAGCTTTTCTTTATTTGTGTGGGAGGAATGTTTCCTGAAAGTTTGGCCGTACCTTTTTGTAACACCCTGTAGATTGGGAGTGTTATGGCATCAAAACTGGTGCCAGAGACATGGAATAGTATGGCATTATTCTGGATGTCTTGTCCGAAGATTACCTCGAGCAAGTAGTTAGAGAACCAGCTCGTGAGGGTAACGTCTTAGACCTCCTGGTAACAAACAGACGTGAACTTATCGAATAAGATAACGCAGAGGAAGGTATCAGTGATCATTAGGCTGTGTCAGCATCTATGACGACGGGTCCTACAAGGAATGTTAAGAAAGGTAGTAAGATATATTTGTTGAGAAAGGGTGACAGGTTACAAATTTCAGAATATCTCAGCATTCAGCATCAAATATTCGGTGGTGAGGACGAAGATGTGGAGGGCAAATAGAATTCGAAGGCGTCGTTCAATATGCCCTAGAGAAGTATGTTCCGAGTAAGGTTTTAAGGGATGGTCGCATGGTTTAATAGCCGTGTTGTAAGAGCAGTACGTTAACAAAGAGCACTTCATCTCAGATTCACAAGAAGCAAATACCTAGCTGACAAACAAAAGCTGAACGAAGCGAAAATGAGCGTAAGGAGAGCAATGAGAGAAGCGTTCAATGACTTTGAAAGTAAGACGTTGTCTGCAGACCTGGGTAAAAACCCTAAGAGATTTTGGTCGTACGTAAAATCAGTAAGTGGGCCAAAATCATCTATTCATTCCCTCAGCGACCACACAGTCACCGAAACGGAAGATAACAGAGAGAAGGTCGATATACTGAGTTCGCTCTTCCGAAGTTGTTTCATGGCGGAAGATCGTAACACTGTCACTCTGTCGTTCCTTTCAACCGTCGTACAAACACCGAAATGGTAGATACCGAGATAACCGATCGCGGAATTGAAAAGCAGCTACAATCGCTTAGTGGTGGAAAGGCTTCAGGACCACATGAGATCCGTTCATTTTCTTTTTGGTCATCAGTCATCTGACTGCAGCCCGCCAAGAATTCCTCTCCTGTGATAACCTCTTCATCTCAGAGTAGCACTTGCAGCCTACGTTCTCCATTATTTGCTGGATGTATACCAATCTCTGTCTTCCTCTACAGTTTTTGCCTTCTACATCTCCCTCTAGTACCATTGAAGTCATTCCCTCATGTCTTAACAGATGTCCTCTCATCCTGTCCCTTCTCCTTGTCAGTGTTTTCCACATATTCTTTTCCTCTCCGATTCTGCGCAGAACCTCCTCATTCCTTTCCTTGTAAGTAAGTTTATCTAATTTTCAACATTCGTCTGTAGTACAACATCTCAAATGCTTCGATTCTCTTCTGTTCCGGTTTTACCACTGTCCATGTTTCACTACCATTCAATGCTGTACTCCAGACGTATATTCTCAGAAATTTCTTCCTCAAATTAAGGCCGATATTTGATATTAGTAGACTTCTATTGACCAGGAATGCCCTTTTTGCCATTGCAAGTCTGGTTTTGATGTCCTCCTTGCTCCGTCCGTCATTGGTTATTTTACTGCCTAGGTAGCAGAATTCCTTAACTTCATATACTTCGTGACTATCAGGCTTGATGTTAAGTTTCTCGCAATTCTCTATCCATACTGTGTACTCATTAGATTGTTCATTCCGTTCAGCAGATCATGTAATTGTTCTTCACTTTCACTCAGGATAGCAATGTCCTCAGTAAATCGTATCATTGATATCATTTCACCCTGAATTTTAAGTCCACTCCTGAACCTTTCTTTTATTTCTACCATTGCTTCCTCAATGTACAGATTGAACAGTAGTGGCAAAAGGCTATATCCTTGTCTTACACCCTTTTTTAATAAGAGCAATTCGTTCTTGGTCATCCACTCATATTATTCCCTCTTGGCTGTTGTACATGTTGTATATGACCCGTCTCTCCCTAGAGCTTACCCCTACTTTTTTCAGAATTTCGAACATCTTGCGCCATTTTACATTGTTGAACGCTTTTTCCAGGTTGACAAACCCTATGAACGTATCTTGATTTCTCTTTAGTCTTGCTTTCATTATTAACCGCATGTCAGAATTGCCTCTCTCGTGCCTTTACCATTACTAAATCCAAACTGATCGTCATCTAGCGCACCCTCAATTTTCTTTTCCATTCTTCTGTATATTATTCTTGTAAGCAACTTGGATGCATGAGCTGTTAACCTGATTTTGCGATAATTCTTGCACTTGACAACTCTTTCCGGAAGTCAGATGGTATGTCTCCAGACTCATATATTCTACAAACCAACGTGAGTAGTCGTTTTGTTCCAACTTCCCCAATGGCTTTAGAAATCCTGATTGAATGTTATCTATCACTTCTGCCATATTTGATCTTAAGTCCTCCAAAGCTCTTTTAAATTCTATTTCTAACACTGGATCCCCTGTATCTTCTAAATCGATTCCTGTTTCTTCTTCTATCCCCTCAGATAAATCTTCCCCCTCATAGAGGCTATCAGTGTATTCTTTTCACCTATTTGCTCTCTCCTCTGCTTTCTTAATGTTATCACTCTTGCTTTTAATATGAGAGAAGGTTGTTTTGAGTTTCCTGTGTGCTGAGTCTGTCCTTCCAACAATCATTTCTTTTTCGATGTCTTCACATTTTTCCTGCAGCTATTTCGTCTTAGCTTCCCTGAACTTCCTATTTATTTCATTCCTCAGCGACTAGTATTTCTGTATTCCTGAGTTTTCCGGAACATTTTTCTATTTCATCGTTTCATCGATCAGTAGAAATATTTCTTCTGTTACCCATGGTTTATTCGCAGTTAACTTCTTTGTACCTATGTTTTCCATCCCAACTTTTTCTGTGATGGCCCTTTTCTGAGATGAGATACTTATAAGAATCTAAAAGACTATGCGAAAGAACTTGCTCTCCTTGTAGTAGTAATTTATCGAAGATCGCTTGAGCAACGAAAGCTACCTAACGACTGGAAAAAAGCGCAGGTCGTTTTTAAGAAAGGCTGTAAGACAGATTATAAAATAAATATAATAAAAAATATTATTTAAATATTAATTATTCTATCTGTATGATGGTGATTGTGATTGTAATTGTAATAAATATTTGCTTATCTGGAACGTGGACGTTTAATTATTCGGTATCAGACGCTTGACAATGGCTTTCTCATAAAGGCAATGTTACTCGTAGTTGACCGTGAAATAAAACTGAAATAATCGGACTTCGTAAATAAATCGTTTCCAAAGACTGCTGCGGTAGGTGCGGACTCATAATCTAAATCTCAATATTTCAATAATTTGCCAGCCATGCCAATACGTCGTACAGAGGTGATTGTCTACTAAACATAAAAAAATTACACAGTTAGTTAAATCAGATATATTCAATGAATAAGCCTACAGTTCATAATCCTACTTACTTTTATAAATATAAATTCTTTACAGAATCGAGTGCCTAGTCTGGTTGCAACTCGCAGTATTCTTCTATAACACGAAATATGGTGGTGTGCCAGACAATAGAATAAAATACGTGCTTCTCGCACCACTTCTACCAGAGCTCTCCCTTTTCTTAATCAAACATAAGAGTAACGTAATTGTGCTTTTGTTTTATCAGCGACACAGCGCTGCAGTTGTGTGCCATAGGCTTTATTTATTTGTCACTGATTATTTATTTAATTAATATTTCGCGTTTCCGAGGAAACTCACGCTCGGCATGCAAATGTGCCTTTATATTGCCCCCTGAATTGCGAGGCGAAAGGACACACCTGCAGGCGAGCAATTCACCTAAAGGCACAAGAAAATCTAAGTTATCTACAACTATTTACATGACTTACATTATACACATTATATACAAAATTTGAATGACGCGGGTGCGCCGTAAAAGTTCTTATGTTGGCAGATAGAGTGCGCGCATGCGCAGAAGCGTCTGTGTGACTCCGGCACTGCCGTTATATTGTACAGTTAGATCACGCGGCACAGTATTGCAGTTCATATTGTTCGTGTGCGCGTGTTTCTCAGTCGTTGCACAAAGAAAATATTCAACCAAGATTACATATGAAGACTACATTCTATGACAGGTAACTTAGTTTTAAATTTACAATATTTGTTATCACACAATACAACTTAGATTGTTGAATGTTCTTAGTTACATAGTAGTGTTTTGAAATACTTCAAAGAAAAATGTCCGTATGTTTCAGGTGCGTTGACCTATACACATCGTGTCGTTATTACAGTTCATATTCATCTGTTGCACAATAATTTTTTTTTTTTTACAGGTTAGTATCGTCGTGGTAAAGTTTTTTTTTTATCACAGTAACATCATTGTATAACAACGTGATTAATACATAAGCGTGTCCGTTTCCCATTTCCATTATAGTCGTTGTGATGCAGTTCATTGTGACTAAAGGCATTGCTCATTACAGATCAGACGTGACCCGTCGAGTAATTGGTCCACGTGCAGTTCGTTTTTTTTTTTTTACATTCCGTGGAAGCTTGGTTGCAGAACCTCGGACGGCACATAGCTGGCGTCGATCCTTGGACAGTCCAGGTAAGAGTGTCCGTCACATTTCGAGAACATTTCATTCCCTGAAGTTCCAACCAAAATTCTTCCACCCGTCGTGTTGTTTTCTGGACAGGCACTTTGTGTCCATTTAATCCAGTTAACATCTTGAAGTTAGGTACTGTAGTAATGTCACTAGACGATGCACGAATTATGCCCTTCACATTTTCAGTTTTTTGCTGAATATAGCTCACCTAAATGTTCGTAGTTATTAATCAAAGAAATCATTCATCGCGTTTACATAGATACGCTGCATAATGAATGGCATTAACCGTTTCTTTCACATAGGTTTCTGCGTAGTTGCAGAGTTAGTAATGTTCGTTAATGTCCGTGAACAGAGGTTCTCTATGCAATGTCTTTTTGGCACTCGTTTTGTTCAAATTTTTTACATAGTAACAGTTACATGATACATCAGTTAAAAAAATAAGTAATTATGCATACACACGTCACATATTTTCTTAGCATAAACATAATACAGTTGCACATAAACATGTTTGCATCATCATTACATAGCTATAGGTTATTACATTGTGTCACGTGATGTCATCTGAAATTAAGATAGGTTAGACACAACATTCATTACATCAGTAGGCAAGACCAGGCGTTTTCACTACTCAATAATATTCAAAATAGTAAGAGAGAGAAAATGTTCGATTCCTCGCGTTTTGTGCGTGTGTGTGGAGTGTCTGTGTGGCCTTGACTACTGAAAGATGCTTTTCGTGTTGAGAGATGTGCGTCTAATCTATTTCTCAAAGTAAAAGATCGCTTCACAGATGACGTCTGTCGGTTCGTCAGGTGTCATACCAAGTCAGTGGTACCTACAATAACAAATGTTCCGTGAAAAATTAATATATCATTCACTGCTACGTAATCATAAATTTTATTTTGATATTCCGTCTTCCAGGTGGTGGCGCGCGCTGAAAGAAGGGTTCTTCTGCCTTCAACTGCGACTCTGGAACCGCTGAAATGAAAATTTCTACACTACTTATTATCTGTGTTGTAACAACAGAGTTTTTCGAGTTGCTTAGCAATATTTTGATGGGTATGACTTTGACATTATTCAGCATGAAATGCTCTAAGATCTCGGTGTGCGTATAGCCCAATAATTTTGTTAGTTCTACGATGTTGTAACAGATACGCACCAGGATGCGGTATGTTAACAATTATATAAGGTCCTTCATATAGCAGACGCCACTTAGCGTTGCGTCGTTTGAGTGCTACAGATTTATGATGAGTACGAAGTAGTACAGGCATTCCTACCTCGAATTTTTGTTTTCTTTTTATTATGTTTCTGTGATGTTTGTTTCGTATCTGTGCGTGATGTGTCAGCGTGTTCCTTCCAAGACTGTGTAGCTATCAGTATATCATCTACATAGTGTGTGACTGTCTCAACTAAATCGTCGCCAAGCACGGTATCCAGGGCTGTAATGAATACCCCAGAGCTCACATTCAGTCCGAAGGGTAGAACACAAAACTGATAGGTTCGCCCCCCGAACATAAATGCAGTATATTTCCGTGAATCAGGAGTGATACCCACCTGCCAAAACGAATTAGCGAGATCTATTGTGGAAAAATATTTTGCATCTAGAAATTTCTGTAATTGCTCTTCTAAATTTTCGGGTTTTGTGTGAACCGATAAAATTATTTCATTAATTGCTCGTGCGTCTAACACTAACCTAATGCTTCCATTTGATTTTTTGACAACAAGTAGAGGACTACAATAAGGTGAGGTGGATGGTTCAATGACCTTCCAGTCTAACATTTGTTTTAATTCTTGCCACACAGCAGGTCGTTGAGATAACGGTACGTTATATGTCTTGTGGTAGAAGATCTTGTGAGGCTTAACTTCAATCTTGTATACATACGTGTTGATAACACCTAATCGTTTGGTAAAAACTTGTAAATATTTGGATAACACTTCCTGTAGTTTTATACGTTCATGTACACTGAGAGCTGTAGCTTCACTTATCTTATGATCAAGCAATGTTTTCAAGTCCATTATCTCTGTGTCAGATGAGTGTGTTTGCATATCTTGAATGTCATTGTCAAGTACTAACTGAACCTTGTACCCTGTACAGTGTTTGTCATGCTTTAGAGTTCTCCTGTCCAAATCAATAATAATTACACTGCCTTTATCATTTAAAATACATTTACCTTTGGAGAAGTCTATAATAGAGTCCTTCTCGCTCATAATATCTATTCCTAATATGCAATTTGTCGCAAGGTTTTGTACAACCAGGAATGGCCATTGTACGGTTCCATTACCTATTTTAACGTTTACAAAAACTTGCTTCGTAACCCTACATGACTTATTACCTAGTGCAGTAGTTATTTTACAGTTTTGGGCAGGAAACTCAGGCACAGGTTCCAATTCACACATCTTTTTGTAGAAATTAAAAGACAAAACGCTCACAGCTGCACCTGTATCTAGGATAATAGTAGTTGGAATCCCACCTACTACACCAGTAGTAGATGCTAAAACAATTTCATTTGTGTTTGAACGACATTGTGTACTGTCTTGTAAAAGTTCATCTGATATATTCTCATTGTGGTTGTATCTTATAAATAAAACAGGTAATTTTTGTTTAGAATGATTCGGCATATCATTATTCTGTTGTTCAAGTGTGGTGTCAAATAACTGATTAACATTGCAGTCGCCCCGCAAGAATTCTTCAGCCACGACCTGGGGCATAGAAGTGACTGTTTCTAGTTTGTCGGATTAGCATTTGTACTAGGTACTGACACAGATTGAGGTTGTGCATCAGGTGTCATTTCTATTATATTCGCATTCGGATATTGCCTATTATGATCTCCAAACTTTTGCGGTTGTTGTTGCTGTTGCGCATTATAACTTACCTGTCGGTCGTAAGGTATGCTCCAATTTTGTCCTGGTGGCTGCTGTGGTAAAGTAGAGTTTGAATGGAAGTACTGATCGTTACGAGTCCAACCTTGATGCTGTCTTGGCTCGTAGTTATTATTATTTCTATTTCTGTTTGTGTTTTTGTTGTTGCCTTTGTATCCGTTGTTACCGTTGTAGTTATTACCGCGGTGCCTTTTGTATGGATTGCCGCATGAAGTGATATTACTGTTGTAACTATTGTTTGTATTGGAATACGCGTGTTGATTTTGATTTTCGTATTGAAACGGCATGTGAGTTTGCTGTTTTTGCTGTACCGCGTATCCAACTGTGGGCGCGCCAGAATTGAGTTGGCAAGCCTGCATGTTTTGCATACCACTAGTGTAAACATTGTGGCTGCTGTTTTGCCGCGCGAAGCGCTGATCTTCAAGTAACATGTCAACCGAATCTAAGGCTGTTAAAAAATAATCTGAATCGTCATCCGGGATATGTAGGAGTTTTTCTTTAATGTTGAAAGGCAATTTGGCCTTCAACGCACGGAGTATATCACGCGTTGCGACTGGTTCGTCTAAAAAGTGTCCCATGTTCAAGTATTTTTCAAAATATCTGCGTAAGTTGCCATTTTTACTGTTAAAAATTTCAGGTTCTAAAATTTGTCTTCTGAGTCGCTCCTGGACGGATTGCGACCAGAATTTGTTCAGAAAAGCACGCTCAAACTCACTGTACGTGGTACATACGTCAGCTTGACTGTATGCCCAGACAGCTGCATCGCCTTGGATGTAACCGACAATATATGAAATCTTTTTCCGGTCACTCCAAGTGCGTGGAAATGCGTTACTAAAAGATTTAAGAAAAATCACCGGATGAATGGTTCGTTTTTCTGGGATAAAAATCTGAAATTGCCTGTGTTTCATTAAGCTTTCTTCTTCCTTCGTATTGTGATATGGATTTATTCCACTGTAATTACTGGTATGTTCAGCTGGCGAGTAATTACGATAATGTTGCTGTGGTTTACCATGATAATAGCTTGTGTTTGTGTTTGCACATCGCGGTATGTGTTGTAGTCGTGGTGTGTTTTGTTCTTGTGTGTTTGTCGTGTGCGGTATGTGTGTGTCATACTCGAATGTATATTGGTTCCTGAACTTTGCATTTTGACTGATATTTTCGTTACATTCAGACTGTGGTCGATCGGTGAATTGTCTCATGGGTGCAGTGACGGATTGTACTGCGTCACTGATCAGCTGTTTGTTATTAGTAATGTATTGCGCTACGGAGTCGTGCACAATTGTTGGTAAATTTTCACGTAAGCATCTATCAAAATGTTTGTCTTTGTTCACTACCCAATCATGAAATTCTTTATTAATATTTTGAAAATGAGCTGTGGCATCAGATTGTAAGATGTCAGTCAGGTGTTGTTCAACATTGTCAAATTTATTCTGTACGTCAGTAATTCGTTTTTCAAGGTTGTCATGTACTGAAGGATATGTTTGAATTTGTTCAGTAAGAACTTCACACGTGACATTAAGGTTTTTTACTTGTGTCTGTAAAAGTGCTACGTCAGTTGTAGTCTTTTCTCGTCTCGTATTAAGCTGGGAAAATTTAGTACTGAGTTCAGTCATCTGTTTGGTCAGTGTGGCGTCTATAAGTTCCACACGTTTACATAAAGTGTCATTACCTGTCTTGAGTTCTATGAGGTCAGATTTAATTGCGTCATTTTGTGTCTGTAAGGTTGCCATGTTTTCGGCGTTCTGTTTCATTAGCATTTGTAACATGTCGGCAATGTTTACTGTTTGCAAGGTCTGTGCCCCCGTCGCGTCATTAGACGTGACGTCATGCATCAACATGGGCTCTGACTGAGACTTTGAAATTTTTGTAGTGGACGGCCTATTGCCAAAATTTCCGTCAACACTTGCGTCAGTGTTTGATAAATCGTCACTACCGGTTGCTGTCGTAAAGTCATTTTCTAACATTTGTCTCTCGTCCGAGTCGGATTGCGTCTGAATAGTACGTCTTTGCTGTTCCATTTTTGCGTATTGATTTCTAGTTATTACCATGCCACACGTGATATATGTTTCAAGAAAATATTTGACACTGATTTTAAAATAAAATGCAGTTGAGCATGAATCGCTCGTAGCAACAATGGCTGTCTGTTAATTTAAAAATATAAACTGAATTTGAGATTATTGGTAATGGCTGCTGTCCATGTTACTACGTATCGTACAGAAGTCGGCCATATTGTACACTCGTGTATCGGTATTGTTGCATACGTTATTGTTTAAGGAAAAGTACTGAGAATGAAATTTATCATTGAAAACTGTTATGCACGAAAGAAACACTACAGAATCTACTGAAAAGCTAATACACTGAATTATACGTCTGGTCAAGCCTGCTAATGCAAAGATGCTGCGTCTTACCTTATTTTGCTGGAAGTTTCATTGCGTCTTCCCGCAAAATTTTAGAATTGGAAAATATCTTCAGATTTTTTTTTGTTATCTCTCATACATTCACGTCCAGGTCCAGAAAGTTGATTTTTCACATGAAACAAAGAGAACAATGTAACAAATGACAAAATAACAAGTCCTGTCACGGTCGCCAATATAAAATAAATAAAATAAAAAATATTATTTAAATATTAATTATTCTATCTGTATGATGGTGATTGTGATTGTAATTGTAATAAATATTTGCTTATCTGGAACGTGGACGTTTAATTATTCGGTATCAGACGCTTGACAATGGCTTTCTCATAAAGGCAATGTTACTCGTAGTTGACCGTGAAATAAAACTGAAATAATCGGACTTCGTAAATAAATCGTTTCCAAAGACTGCTGCGGTAGGTGCGGGCTCATAATCTAAATCTCAATATTTCAATAATTTGCCAGCCATGCCAATACGTCGTACAGAGGTGATCGTCTACTAAACATAAAAAAATTACACAGTTAGTTAAATCAGATATATTCAATGAATAAGCCTACAGTTCATAATCCTACTTACTTTTATAAACATAAATTCTTTACAGAATCGAGTGCCTAGTCTGGTTGCAACTCGCAGTATTCTTCTATAACACGAAATATGGCGGTGTGCCAGACAATAGAATAAAATACGTGCTTCTCGCACCACTTCTACCAGAGCTCTCCCTTTTCTTAATCAAACATAAGAGTAACGTAATTGTGCTTTTGTTTTATCAGCGACACAGCGCTGCAGTTGTGTGCCATAGGCTTTATTTATTTGTCACTGATTATTTATTTAATTAATATTTCGCGTTTCCGAGGAAACTCACGCTCGGCATGCAAATGTGCCTTTATAAGATCCACACAATTGTAGACTATATCGTTCACGTCAATCTGTTGTACAATTGTGGAACATGTTTTATGCTCACGTATAATGACGTTTTTGGAGAATGAATATCTACTCTATAAAAATCAACATATATCCCGCAAACAGAGGTCCTGTGAAAGTCAGCTCGCTTTGTTCCTCCATGAGATCAACAGCGCGGGTGGCCACGGGGCTCACGTTGGTACCGTGTTCCTTGATCTCAGTAAGGCATTTGACACCTTCCCGCATTGCCGTTTAATGAAAGAAATACGAGCAGACCTGCCATTGGATTCCAGACTTTCTTGCAGATAGAACTCAACACGTCGCTCTTAACTGAACCCAACCCACAGATGTAAAGGTAATATCCGGAGTACCATAGGGAAGTGTGAAAGGACCGTTGTTGTTTACAATAAACATAAATGATGCAGTAGAAAGCGTCGGATGCTCTTTAAGGCTATTCGCAGATGATGCAGGTGTCTATACGAAAGTAGTAACGCTGAAGATAGTAAGAATTTGCATAACGACCTGAGGAGAATTGATGAAAGGTGCAGACTCTGGCAGTTTACCCTGAACGTAAATAAATATAACATATTGCGCATACATAGGAAAAGAAATCCACTACTGTACAGCTACGCTATTGATGACAAACAGCTGGAGACAGCGTCTGCCGTAAAATATCAAAAATCAAATGGCTCTGAGCACTATGGGACTTAACATCTGTGGTCATCAGTCCCCTAGAACTTAGAACTACTTAAACCTAACTAACCTAAGGACATCACACACATCCATGCCCGACGCAGGAATCGAACCTGCGACCGTAGCAGTACGCGGTTCCGGACTGAGCGCCTAGAACCGCGAGACCACCGCGGCCGGCCCGTAATATATCCAGGCGTAACTATGCGGAGCGACCTTAAGTGGAATGGCCATATAAAGCAGATAATGGGAAAAGCAGATATCAGACTCAGATTCATCGCAAGAGTGTAATTCATTCATGAAAGAAGTGGCTTATAAGGCACTTGTTCGCCCGATTCTTGAGTATTGTTCATCTGTATGGGATCCCTATGAGGTAGGACTGATAGAGGAGATAGAGAAGATCCAACGAAGAGCGGCGCGTTTCGTCACGGGATCATTTAGAGAGAGAGCGTTACGGAGGTGCTAAACAAACTCAACTGCCAGACATTGCAAGAGAGGCGTTGTGCATCACGGAGAGATTTACTATTGAAATTTCGGATAGAACTTTTTAGGAGGAGTCACACAACTTGTTACTTTCCCCCACATACATCTCGCATACTGGCCACGATGAGAAAATTCGAGAATTTGGAGCCAATACAAAGGCTTACCGACAATCACTCTACCCACGCACTATTCGCGAGTGAAACAGGATTGGAGGGATCAGATTTTTTTTTGGTCATCAGTCTACTGACTGGTTTGATGCGGCCCGCCACGAATTCCTTTCCTGTGCTAACCTCTTCATCTCAGCACTTGCAACCTACGTCCTTAATTATTTGCTTGACATATTCCAATCTCTGTCTTCCTCTACAGTTTTTGCCCTCTACAGCTCCCTCTAGTACCATGGAAGTCATTCCCTCATGTCTTAGCAGATGTCCTATCATCCTGTCCCTTCTCCTTATCAGTGTTTTCCACATATTCCTTTCCTCTCCGATTCTGCGTAGAACCTCCTCATTCCTAACCTAATTTTCAACATTCGTCTATAGCACCACATCTCAAATGCTTCGATTCTCTTCTGTTCCGGTTTTCCCACAGTCCATGTTTCACTACCATGCAATGCTGTACTCCAGACGTACATCCTCAGAAATTTCTTCCTCAAATTAAGGCAGGTATTTGATATTAGTAGACTTCTCTTGGCCAGAAATGCCTTTTTTGCCATAGCGAGTCTGCTTTTGATGTCCTCCTTTCTCCGTCCGTCATTGGTTATTTTACTGCCTAGGTAGCAGAATTCCTTAACTTAATTGACTTCGTGACCATCAATCCTGATGTTAAGTTTCTCGCTGTTCTCATTTCTACTACTTCTCATTACCTTCGTCTTTCTCCGATTTACTCTCAAACCATACTGTGTACTCATTAGACTGTTCATTCCGTTCAGCAGATCATTTAATTCTTCTTCACTTTCACTCAGGATAGCAATGTCATCAGCGATTCGTATCATTGATATCCTTTCACCTTGTATTTTAATTCCACTCCTGAACCTTTCTTTTATTTCCATCATTGCTTCCTCGATGTACAGATTGAAGAGTAGAGGCGAAAGGCTACAGCCTTGTCTTACACTCTTCTTAATACGAGCACTTCGTTCTTGATCGTCCACTGTTATTATTCCCTCTTGGTTGTTGTACATATTGTATATGACCCGTCTCTCCCTATAGCTTACCCCTACTTTTTTCAGAATCTCGAACAGATTGCACCATTTTATATTGTCGAACGCTTTTTGCAGGTCGACAAATCCTATGAAAGTGTCTTGATTTTTCTTTAGCCTTGCTTCCATTATTAGCCGTAACGTCAGAATTGCCTCTCTCGTCCCTTTACATTTCCTAAAGCCAAACTTATCGTCACCTAGCGCATTCTCGATTTTCTTTTCCATTCTTCTGTATATTATTCTTGTAAGCAGCTTCGATGCATGAGCTGTTAAGCTGATTGTGCGATAATTCTCGCACTCGTCAACTCTTGCCGTCTTCGGAATTGTGTGGATGATGCTTTTCCGAAAGTCTGATGGTATATCACCAGACTCATATATTCTACACACCAACGTGAATAGTCGTTTTGTTGCCACTTCCCCCCAATGATTTTAGAAATTCTGATGGAATGTTATCTGTCCCTTCTGTCTTATTTGACTGTAAGTCCTCCAAAGCTCTTTTAAATTCCGATTCTAATACTGGATCCCCTAACTCTTCTAAATCGACTCCTGTTTCTTCTTCTACCACATCAGACAAATCTTCACCCTCATAGAGGCTTTCAATGTACTCTTTCCACCTATCTGCTCTCTCCTCTGCATTTAACAGTGGAATTCCCGTTGCACTCTTAATGTTATCACCGTTTCTTTTAATGTCACCAAAGGTGGTTTTGACATTCAAAATGGTTCAAATCGATCTGAACACTATGGGACTTAACATCTGTGGTCATCAGTCCCCTAGAACTTAGAACTACTTAAACCTAACTAACCTAAGGACATCACACACATCCATGCCCGAGGCAGGATTCGAACCTGCGACCGTAGCAGTCGCGCGGTTCCGGACTGAGCGCCTAGAACCACTAGACCACCGCGGCCGGCTGTTTTGACTTTCCTGTATGCTGAGTCTGTCCTTCCGACATTCATATCTTTTTCGATGTCTTCACATTTTTCCTGCAGCCATTTCGTCTTAGCTTCCCTGCACTTCCTATTTATTTCATTCCTCAGCGACTTGGATTTCTGTATTCCTGATTTTCCTGGAACATGTTTGTACTTCCTCCTTTCATCAATCAACTGAAGTATTTCTTCTGTTACCCATGGTTTCTTTGCATCTACCTTCTTTGTACCTATGTTTTCCTTCCCAACTTTTGTGATGGCCCTTTCTAGAGGTGCCCATTCCTCTTCAACTGTACTGCCTACTGCGCTATTCCTTATTGCTGTATCTATAGCGTTAGAGAACTTCAAACGTATCTCGTCATTCCTTAGTACTTCCGTATCCCACTTCTTTGCGTATTGATTCTTCCTGACTAATGTCTTGAACTTCAGCCTACTCTTCATCACTACTATATTGTGCTCTGAGTCTATATCTGCTCCTGGGTACGCCTTACAATCCAGTATCTGATTTCGGAATCTCTGTATGACCATGATATAATCTAATTGAAATCTTCCCGTATCTCCCGGCCTTTTCCAAGTATACCTCCTCGTCTTGTGATTCTTGAACAGGGTATTCGCTATTACTAGCTGAAACTTGGTACAGAACTCAATTACCCTTTGTCCTCTTTCATTCCTTGTCCCAAGCACATATTCTCCTGTAACCTTTTCTTCTACTCCTTCCCCTACAACTGCATTCCAGTCGCCCATGACTATTAGATTTTCGTCCCCCTTTACATACTGCATTACCCTTTCAATATCCTCACACACTTTCTCTATCTGTTCATCTTCAGCTTGTGACCTCGACATGTATACCTGAACTATCGTTGTCGGTGTTGGTCTGCTGTCGATTCTGATTAGAACAACCCGGTCACTGAACTGTTCACAGTAACACACCCTCTGCCCTACCTTCCTATTCATAACGAATCCTATACCTGTTATACCATTTTCTGCTGCTGTTGATATTACCCGATACTCATCTGACCAGAAATCCTTGTCTTCCTTCCACTTCACTTCACTGACCCCTACTATATCTAGATTGATCCTTTGCATTTCCGTTTTCAGATTTTCTAGTTTCCCTACCCTGGTCACGCTTCTGACATTCCACGCCCCGACTCGTAGAACGTTATCCTTTCGTTGATTATTCAATCTTTTTCTCAATGTAACCTCCCCCTTGGCAGTCCCCTCCCGGATATCCGAATGGGGGACTATTCCGGAATCTTTTGAAACGGAGAGATCATCATGACACTTCTTCATTTACAGGCCACATGTCCTGTGGATACACGTTACGTGTCTTTAATGCAGTGGTTTCCATTGCCTTCATCATCCTCATGTCGTTTATCATTGCTGATTCTTCCACCTTTAGGGGCAATTTCCCACCCCTAGGACAAGAGTGTGCCCTCAACCTCTATCCGCTCCTCCGCCCTCTTTGACAAGGCCGTAGGCAGACTGAGGCTGACTTCTTATGCCGGAAGTCTTCGGCCGCCAATGCTGATTATTTATCAAAATTTTGGCAGTGGCGGGGATCGAACCCGGGACCGAAGAAGTTTTGATTATGAATCAAAGACGCTACCCCTAGACCACGGTTACCCATAGGGATGAGATAGTAGTACCGAAAGTATCCTCCGCCACACACCATTAGGTGGCTTGCGGAGTATTATGTAGATGTAGATGTAGAGGTGTCGCAAGCAAAGGGCGACATACAAAATAATCAGTCTTCCTAAGAATAGATAAACACAACACGTGGGGCGTGAGGTCTCCACAGTACATCGATGTTGTCGCCAGTGGTCGGCGGAAGGTGCACGTGCCCGTCGACCTGGGACCGGATCGCAGCGACGCACGGATGCACGCCAAGACCGTAGGATCCTACGCAGTGCCGTAGGGGACCGCACCGCCACTTCCCAGCAAATTAGGGACACTGTTGCTCCTGGGGTATCAGCGAGGACCATTCGCAACCGTCTCCATGAAGCTGGGCTACGGTCCCGCACACCGTTAGGCCGTCTTCTGCTCACGCCCCAACATCGTGCAGCCCGCCTCCAGTGGTGTCGCGACAGGCGTGAATGGAGGGACGAATGGAGACGTGTCGTCTTCAGCGATGAGAGTCGCTTCTGCCTTGGTGCCAATGATGGTCGTATGCGTGTTTGGCGCCGTGCAGGTGAGCGCCACAATCAGGACTGCATACGACAGAGGCACACAGGGCCAACACCCGGCATCATGGTGTGGGGAGCGATCTCCTACACTGGCCGTACACCACTGGTGATCGTCGAGGGGACACTGAATAGTGCACGGTACATCCAAACCGTCATCGAACCCATCGTTCTACCATTCCTAGACCGGCAAGGGAACTTGCTGTTCCAACAGGACAATGCACGTCCGCATGTATCCCGTGCCACCCAACGTGCTCTAGAAGGTGTAAGTCAACTACCCTGGCCAGCAAGATCTCCGGATCTGTCCCCCATTGAGCATTTTTGGGACTGGATGAAGCGTCGTCTCACGCGGTCTGCACGTCCAGCACGAACGCTGGTCCAACTGAGGCGCTAGGTGGAAATGGCATGGCAAGCCGTTCCACTGGACTACATCCAGCATCTCTACGATCGTCTCCATGGGAGAACAGCAGCCTGCATTGCTGCGAAAGGTGGATATACACTGTACTAGTGCCGACATTGTGCATGCTCTGTTGCCTGTGTCTATGTGCCTGTGGTTCTGTCAGTGTGATCATGTGATGTATCTGACCCCAGGAATGTGTCAATAAAGTTTCCCCTTCCTGGGACAATGAATTCATGGTGTTCTTATTTCAATTTCCAGGAGTGTACAAGGATCTGCAAGGAAGTCAAACAAGAGGAAGTTTAAAAATTAATGGAACGTTGTTGACTTCTTGTTTTTATAGAAGGTAGTCGCGAAATATATTAGTGGTGTTCCAAAGAGTATTTTTAAATATATTTTATTTTTTAAATGTGTTCCTATTAAACTCACATTGTGTGAAATGGTGTTTGAATATATTTGTGGGTTCAGAAGTTAAAATCGTCAAAATATTAGTTCATATTTTATGCAAAAACATGACATGAGATACAAAGATGTAATTTATTTCTAGAATGAGCATATAAAATTGTCTCAAGAACACCTTCTACCAAGCATATACAATTAACTCAAGAACACATTCTACCGACAAATCATCTGACAAGACGTTTTAAAAATTTAGACTCTATATTGAACGCACTCTGTAAATTTGCTATTAATAAATATGCACCGTGAAGTACTTGACGCAGGCAGTGTTTTTTTTTAACTTGTTGTATATATTAAAATCTCTGTCTTCTCCTATATTTTTACGCACTAAAACCACCTTGGTTACCATGGAAGTTATTTGTTGGTGTCTTAACACATTACTGCCATTCTGTCCCTTCTTCCTGTCAGTGGTTTCGACATGTTAATCTCCTTGCCAATACCGTAGAGACTCTCCTCATTAGTCTATCTAACTTTTAATATTTCTCCATTGGACTACATCTCAAACACTAAGATTCTCTTGTTTTCCGCTTTTCTCACAGTTCATGTCTAACTACCATACAATACTGAGCTCCAGATGTACATTTTCAAAATTTTCTTCCTCAAATTAAGGAACATGTTTGACACTAGTAGACATCTTTTGGCTAGGAATACCCTCTTTGCCTGTGCTAGTCTACTTTATTTGTCCGCCTTGCTTCGTTCCTCTTTATAGGCTGTAAGGTGGCTATAATTTCACACCTTACAAGCACTCACCTACATACTTTGCTTTGATTTACAACCGGAATTAGGTACAATTTGATAGACTGTACATAGTAGATATGAATATTTAAAGAAGACTGACGTTGTCATGTAACCTTGCAAATAGTTATTAACGCTTATTGCATGAAAGGTGATGAAGTGTCTTTATTACCAAAACGGCGTAATGAATGATTGCATATACTAGTAGAGGTGGGAATGCCAGTGGAAATGAAACGGCAGTCGTAACTCAAGCTCTGAGTGGAAAAGCCTGCACAAGTGTGTTCCACAATACAGCAGTGGACGACCAGTGTTGTAGCGGGGCCGAAAGGATAGCCAGATTATACGTACTTCAGAAACTCTGAAAATCTTGGATGCAGTACAGAGTAATGAGGAAGCGTTACATCGGAAATCACACAGGATGGATTATTTTCTAGGGTTTTTACTCTGAGAAGTGTACCATTGTATGTAATCCTAATTAACGGTGATAGGTATTTCCTCGCAAACTTCCCGCGCTGGATGACAAAAAACAAAATATGGTTGGCTGGCGTTTGGAAGATTCTGTAGACAGGGAGAATATTCCGAGGTTTCGAAAATATGATTCGCCATTTGCAGCTACAAGGGAGGGGAGTCGAGCTTTGCTGGGAAGCCGGTGGTGGAGAGAATGAGGTCTTCCGTTTTGAGTGCACTTGTCTGACGGTCGTTAAGTATAAGCTTTGTTGCTACAGACGGACTTGCTGTCTTTGCTCTCACGAGATTTTATAGTTAGAACGGTGAGTGAGAGCACTTCTTCTGTCTATATCTACATCCACATCTACATCCATACTCCGCAAGGAACCTGACGGTGTGTGGTGGAGGTTACCTTGAGTGCCTCTATCGGTTCTCCCTTCTATTCCAGTCTCGTATTGTTCGTGGAAAGAAGGATTGTCGGTATGCTTCTGTGTGGGCTCTGATGTCTTAAGAGACGCTATCTGAATTCAATCCTTCATCTACATCTACATTTATACTCCGCAAGCTACCCAACGGTGTGTGCCACTGTCATTACCTCCCTTTTCTGTTCCAGTCGCGTATGGTTCGCGGGAAGAACGACTGCCGGAAAGCCTCCGTGCGCGCTCGAATCTCTGTAATTTTACATTAGTGATCTCCTCGGGAGGTATAAGTAGGGGGAAGAAATATATTCGATACCTCATCCAGAAACGCACCCTCTCGAAACCTGAACAGCAAGCTACACCGCGATGCAGAGCGCCTCTCTTGCAGAGTCTGCCACTTGAGTTTGCTAAACATCTCCATAACGCTATCATGCTTACCAAATAACCCTGTGACGAAACGTGCCGCTCTTCTTTGGATCTTCTCTATCTCCTCGGTCAATCCGATCTGGTACGGATCCCACACTGATGAGCAGTACTCAATTATAGGTCGAACGAGTGTTTTGTAAGCCACCTCCTTTGTTGATGGACTACATTTTCTAAGGACTCTCCCAATAAATCTCAACCTGACACCCCCTTACCTTTATATGATCATTCCACTTCAAATCTTTCCGCACGCATACTTCCAGATATTTTACAGAAGTAACTGCTACCAGTGTTTGTGGCTGTTAGTTCGCGTTTCTCGTCTGTAGAACACAGAGAGGAGAAGACAGTATTAGATTATACTAGTCAGAGGACCGTCTTCTGCCCTAGTAATTGAATGAGTTATTTACATTTTGTGGCTGGAGTTCTTCCGTCGTAGCAGACGTGTACGAGAACCATCACTCCGACGCACTGAACGCAGTACATATGGTGATATTGCTAATTGCTTCAGCTTATTAGGGCTATAAAGTTAAACAGCTGTGATCAAGTAAATTTTATTTCCACTGAGGTTTCACACCACTGTAGATCTTCTTTGCAAGTAGTGTCTTCTAGTGTTTGGCATGTAGATGATGTCAATCATTTCGCGTTATTTATGTTAGATCGCGTAGACATAAAAATGGGCAGATTTGGGCAATTGCTGAGTAGTATTAGTTAGGAAATTCATTTGTGCCTCTTTGTGTTCATTGGACATAGATATAGAAACATTTGTAATATATAAAAGCGGTTTTTTAATCTACAATAAATGTATAAGTAGAAACAACATTTATCAAAGCACTGTGAAGATACCTAGATTTTTCTTAAGTTTTGCTTCCGTTATCAAGTGCAATCCCTGAGATGCATCTCTGGTGCCTTTACCTTTCTTAAGTTAATCTGATAGTTGTCCAATAGACTTTTAGATTTCTTTCTGATTCTTCGTTATATTATTCTTGACAGCAACTTGTATGGAAGAGATGCTAAACTGACTGCGTGACAGTTCTTGCAAGTACTTGCTCATGCTGTCTTCGGAACTGTGCAGATGATATGTTTTCGGAAGATTCTACAAATCACGTTGAATAACCACTTTTTTGTCTTTCATTTTGACTCTCATTTCATCTTCTGTCACGTTATCGCGTTATCTGACTGGTCCTTCCTCTCGCTCATTATCTTTCTTTTTTTTTTTTTTCCTTCGTGACTGGACTTCTATGTAGAAACTAGCAGTTGCAACCTACGTCCTCAATTTTTCGCTGGATGTATTCCAATCTCTGTCTTTCTGTACAGTTTTTATCCCCTGCAGCTCCCTCTAGTACCAAGAAAATTATTCCCAGATGTCTTACGAGATGACCTTTCATCCTGTCTTTTCTTCCTGTCAGTGCTTTCCATGTATTCCTTTCCTCGCCGATTCTCCACAGAACGTCCTCATTTCTTACATCATCAGTCCACCTAATTTACAACATTCTCATGTAGATCATGTAGCACCACATCTAAAATGCTTCTATGCTCTTCTTTTCCGGTTTTCTCACAGTCCTTGTTTCGCTACCATAAAATGCTGTGCTCGAAACCTATATTCTCAGATACTCCTCAAATTACGACCTATGTTCTATACTACAAAACTTCTGTTGACCAGGAATTCCCATTTCGGTAGTGCTAGTCTACTCTTTATGTCCTCTTTCTCGGTCCATCATGGATTATTTTACTGCCTAGGTGGCAGAATTCCTTACCATCGTCTACTTCGTGATGCCCCATTCTGATGTTTTTTTCCTCTACTCTCATTTCTGTTGCTTCTCGTTACATTCGTCTTTCTTGGAATTGCTCTTAATCCATGTACTGTACTCTTTAGGATATTCATTCCATTCGACAGATTCTGTACCTCTTCTCCACTTCCGCTCAGGATAACACTGTCAACAGCAAATCTTATCACTGATATGCTTTGACCCTGAATTTTAATCTTACTCTCGAGCCTTAATTTTATTTTGGCCATTGCTTCTTCGATGTGTAGATTTGCCGTACGGGCGAAAACTGCATACCTGTGTTACACCCGTTTCAATACGAGCGCTTCTTCCTTGATCTTCCTTCTTAGTTTTCGTATATATTGTACATTACCCGTCTTCCCTCATAGCTTACCACTATTTCTCTCAGAATTTCTAACATCGTACATCATTCACATTGTCTAAGGCATTTTAAGTCGACAATTGCTGTGAACGTATCTTTATTTTCTTCAGTCTTGCTTTCATAATTAACCGCAACGTCAGAACTGCCTCTCTGGTGCCTTTACCTTTGCTAAAGCCAAACTGATTGTCACCATTCGCCTGTATATTATTGTTGTCAGTAACTTGTGCGATAATTCTCGCACATGGCGGCTCCTGCTATCTTCGGAATTGCATGAATGATTTTTTGCGAACGTCTGGCCACTTAAATTCACTATGCTCAGTGCAATACTTATTTTTTTCCAAACAGAACAACACTGCTAGCACCTACAAATCCATAAACTGAGTACCTACACTCTAGCCCACTAGGACCGCTAGAGGTACAACCAATAACTCGCTGCTCTCCCTTGTCTTCCTGGCTTAAAACTACACGAAGGTCTAACATGAATGCCTCTGTCTTCACTATAAAATGCTTTTTAAGGTAACATAATGTTAAGGTAGATGCTTCGGCCAAAGATTCATTCAGTGCTACAGACGCCACTTCCTGAATATTTCGCCACTTAAATTTTTTACTCTTTTTTCCTCAATAGATTCAGCAGAGTAGCGTGACAAACGAATTTAGGGATAAACTTCCTAAAGAAATTTGTTATCTCCACAAAGCTTTCCACTGACTTAACGTTCTTGTGTGTGGGAACCACCAAAATAGCCTTACGTCTATCTGGATCTACAGTTAATCATGTGGGAACCAGCAAAATAGCCTTAACTCTGTCTGGATCTACAGTTACTCGTTCTGGGGAAAACACAAGTATATGAAAGTTCGCAATAGGACACACAAACCACTTTCTCTGGGTTCACTGTCAGTCTTGTCTCCCACAATCACCTCAACAGCTCTCTCAAATCCTCTGAGCGTTCTTGCAAATTATGACTGTAAACAAGTAAATCATAAAGATAATCATCCACAAACTTATATTAAATATTAGAGCATGTCTTATCCATAAACTGCGATAGACCTTGGCCCTGGTGAACAGGCTTAAGGTTATGCAGTTGAATTCAAAAAAGTTCCAGTTAACTGTAACAGCTAGCAGTCTCCTGGAATTCTCCGTTGATGGAATCTGATTAAAGGCTTGATTTAAATTCAGTGGTGTAAAATGCGAGCAACACTAAACTAAACAAAAAAGGTCTGGGAGTGGGATCGAATATAAGACCGTCTTTTGCTGAACTCCCAAACATCGGCTGTAGGACGGCTACTTCCATTTGGTTTTGGAGCTAATGATACAGGACCGGCATAGGGTGATCTAAATAGTCAAATAACTCCTTTTCGAGATTGGTCTTAAGCTCCTTCGTACAGGGGGATGAGACGCAGTAATGGGGTTTGAGCGCAGCTACAGTATCGCTGACTTCTGTCTGATATTCAGTCAAGAATGTTAATCGTAGTTTGGTGGTTAATATGTCTGGAACTCCAGACAAATGTTCCCAACTTTCCTGCCACAGTCAGGATCCGTATGTTGCACATACACTTCAGTCGCTTTTGGGATCTCTTTCCAACTATCACTGCATGCCGTGTCCGCACCACATTTCTCAGTGCTACAGTCTCATCTACATTCCGCGTGGTGACAACAGGCCACTCTAGGCTCCTGTAGAAATACAGAAAAAAATGTTATCAGTCTAGTTAATAATTATCCTAAGTTTTCTTATGAAATATGATGCAAAAAATACAAGATGTTGACAAATTAGATGTAACTCGGTTCTAGTGTTCCAGGAGCAACCACTGACCCTGTTGTTCTGTTGAGGTTTGTATGGCCCAACATGGTTATAAATTTCGTTTCCCTTATTTAAATATCAAGATAACCTTACAAAATTTTGTGACTTTGTCTGAAATCCGTAAGCAACATGCGTATAAAAATATTTTAAGAAGCTTTATAGTAAACCTCCATCATTATGTGTCTGTGTTTTTATGTTATTTCACTAGTTTAGGACACACGCGTCTGATGATGATCTCTTGGACAGAAATGGGTTACAAACTGCAGAGAAAGCTTTGCAATGAAGGACTGTTTTCAGTTCCACAGACTTTGGATTAGTTGCTGTGTACTTCAACGCAATTTTGACACACCACGTCTACATGTATAAAACGGACAGGAAGAGTTGTCTACCAACTGCGAAGAAGTTTTGCGCGATTGCTTTCCATGTTTTCACTGTGAGGTAAGAGCCCATCCTACTTTGAAAGGGATTGGAGCTATATCTAGTCGAGTGATCAAATTACATCCTACTGCGGCCAGGCCTACGGTTCGCTTTGTTGAGTCGTTTCATATCAATCTTTCTCTGTCGAAGTGGAAGATTAATTGTTTCAGGAACTTGGAGACACTCGTTTAATGTGAGGTGCAGGAAGAAATAGTTGCTGGAAATCCGAAAGAACGTAGAGAGGAAAATATCTCGACAGCTGTCATCCTAACTGGAAGATATTTCTTGCAGTGGATAGATTCTTACGAGAAGGTGGGTTGTTGAAACGACATATTGAAGGGCAAGGTTATCGACACAGAATGTTTGTGTGGCAATGTTTGAGTACTGATGTCTTGTAAGATTACTAAGTGGAATACCACGCAAGTGTGTTCAATGTTCGTGCAAATTATTTTGAACTGGGAAACCATTCTTGTCAGTCGATTATCCAATACTGTTAGTATTGTGTTGGCAGAAGAGCCAACACCGTGTTGCTAGAGGAGGCCAAAATGCACGCGTTAAGCTCACGCAGACTGGCGTGAGGTCTGGAACATTACAATGTAATGAATATAGCAAATAAAGTACGTAGTTGATGTAATACTTAACTTTGTTCCATAATTGGTGAACATCGCTCTTGTTGATACATTTGCTAACAATCTCAATATAAACTAGTAATGGCTCCTTGCTAGGTCGTAGCAAATGACGTAGCTGAAGGCTATGCTAACTATCGTCTCGGCAAATGAGAGCGTATTTGTCAGTGTAGCATCGCTAGCAAAGTCGGCTGTACAACTGGGGCGAGTGCTAGGACGTCTCACTAGACCTGCCGTGTGGCGGCGCTCGGTCTGCAATCACTGAGAGTGGCGACACGCGGGTCCGACGTATACTATCGGACCGCGGCCGATTTAAAGGCTACCACCTAGCAAGTGTGGTGTCTGGCGGTGACACCACAGTTAGCAATGCTGACCTTTCTATAGGTTATATTGGTCACGGAACAGGTTTCTTCGAATCGTGAGAGTACTTCGAGGATACTTCAAAAAGTAAGTTACACATAATTAAGGCAGGTCAATCAACTTTTGTAGACTGCTGTACTGTTCTTGGAAGTGACACAGATACACAACACTATTTTTCAACATAATCACCTAGTCCCTGTAAACAATGGTCAGGACGTTCTACCAATCGTTCAGTTTGTCAGCGACAGAAATTCTCTCTTTGTCATCTAAGCCATTTGAGAACCGATAGGTTAATGTCCTCATTATTAGAAAATCTCTTTCTCCCCAAATGCTCTTTCAGCGTGTAAAAAGGATGAAAGTAGATTGGATGCAAGACCAGGACTTCCCAATCATCATCATTATATTTCGTCCATACATCGCTAAAATTTGACGGTGTATCCATATGCAATTTAAACGTTTTGCTCACAAGGACCGACCTGTTCTGCGTACACCAACTTTGGTGTACTATCAGTTTCCAATAGCCGCGCCGTTTCATTCACACACTGTGGTGCACCTGTTATTCAAAGCGCATCAGAACTGTGTCTTCAGGAAATTCGGAACGGGTACTCTCTTGTGCGAGGGCATCACTCTTGTTGCGCAGTGCTCTTAGCTTTAGTACCATGCGTGTAAATTACTGTCTGAAGTCGCTGCGTATTAACTGCCGCTATGACCGTGTCAGGAATGACAACCCGGCTGGTATCAGATCAACAGCAACAATGCCGTGTCAGCGTTTGGACTGGAATTCTACGAGATTATCTAATACGACCATATTTGTTTCAGGTGGGCACATTACCTGTTGTCATCGAAAAATGCTGGAGATTGTATCTCTTGTTACTGGGGTATGGATTTGGTTCAAACACAAGGGTTTGTTTACTATGTGGTTAAATGAAATCGAGGCGTATGATAACACACGTGAAGGCTGAACAGGAACTGGATGGTAGAATCGCAGCTGCCTGGATGCCTCCGCAACAGACAACATCATCATTTTGCAGTGTGTGGCAAAATTTTGTGCGCTATTGTTATAGTTGCTTTGAGATCGCTGGTCACCAGACTTTGAACAGTTTCTGTGGAAACCAGGTATTAATTTCAGATCATCTCAAAGTTGTCGCATGGGATCCTCTGCTACCTACATAATTGCGAGCCAAATGGACTGGGACAACCTCTATGAAGACCATTTTATACGACCTATTTTCCGGGCAAAATCGGTTACTCGAAGTGTGTAGGCCTTCCGCGGTTATGTGTAAACGAGGAAACAACCACGACGAGTGTACGTCTGTGGCGTCAATAGTCTATAGTCTGCGCCGAGGGTGGAGTTCTGAATTTCCGAGTATGCTACGTACTGCGCATTTGCGGAAACGGGGCACTATGCCGGCATGTGCTGACATCGGAAGTTAACATATTCTGACCAAGCTCTCTCCTATCGTAGAAATTGATATTTTGCTTACGTGTCTTCCTTATCTTTATGGTGATGTATGCGTTCTTTTCGTGAACCACTAAGAAGTTGCATTGGGTTCTGGTATTTTTTCTTACTGATATTCACCTAGAAGAGAGATGAAATGTCTGAAAGCAAGAAGGCACTTACGTTTTACAACGGAAAAGTGTGCACTATTCATAAATAAAATGTAAATAGGTGAAGGTGGTTTAAAGGTAATTCGAAAGTGAGAAAGCCAGAGTTAATTGACGAGAAATACAATTTTCGATTTTATTTGGCACTTAGCAAGAAAACAAGACGCAAAGGGTAATGCAAAAATGCGGTGTTTATCGCGTTGTAAATATTATTCGATGTGCAACTACCTGCCAGATCAAAACAGTGTGCTGGACCGGAAAAGGTCCTGAGTTCGAATCTATCGATCCAGCACACCATTTTATTCTGCCAGGAAGTTTTATATCAGCAAACGTTTCATTCTGAAAACATCCCGAAGGCTGTGGCTAAGCCCTGTCTCTGCGATATCCTTTATTCTAGGGGTAATAGTCTTCCAAGTTTCGTAAGAGAGCTTCTGTAAAGTTTCGAAAGTTGGAGATGAGGTACTGCCTTAAGTAAATCTGTGAAGACGGGTCGTTACTAATGCTTGGGTAGCTCAGCTAGTAGAGCAATTGTCTGAGAAAAACATAGGTACCGAGTTCGAGTCTCCGTCAACAGACAGTTATCTTGCAGGAAGTTTCATATCAATGCACAGTCTGCCGCAAAGTGAAGATTTCATTTTGGGTTTACTGTTTGTTGTGCTTACAAGAATATCACTCTATACAAGCCGGACAGAGGCGTTGCAGTGCTGAGGCAAGAAAGTATCGTCTAAAAGGGGATTAAGCTAGACAGTCGTCAGCCAGCGACCGAGTCTTACTAATTTTCGTACGAACAATTCTCAGTGGATGAGGTCGTCTGTGGGTGGGTCTACCGGCGAAGATACAGGGCTGCCACCCACGCAGGGGAGTGACCCGGCTGCTTTCAAGTAGGGCAGCGGCAGGTAGCCACTCGCTCCACCTGTCGTGGGAGTCGGTAATTGCAGGCGACGGGACGGGATGGGAAGGGCCGACGGACGGACGCGCCCGTGTTGACAGCTCGTTAGAGACTCCCACGTGGCGCTGCTGGCCAAACAGCGCCTGCCAATCTGCAAACAGGCGCGCCACCGTCCCGCCGCCGCCGCCGCCGCCGCCGCCGCCGCCGCCTGTGTCACAAGCAGATGCACGCCGGCGGACATGCTGCTCAAAGCTGGGCTTTCCCCCGGCTGCAACACCTCCAAAACGCAAGTCTTCCGTCTTGTGACGCTACTCGCAGTTGCTGGACAACGATTAAAACTCGGAAGGGCGAAATCTTAAATAAATTTGACTCGCAGGAGAATGTTAAATAATACAGTGAGGTGACGAAAGTTATCGAATAGCGATATCCACAAATACAGATGGTGGCGCGAGTATCGTGTAGGCAAGGTACGAGGGTGAGTCAAATGAAAACATTAAATTTGTAATAACAATTCGAAATTTCGCGCCGTTATCCTGTAAGTTGGTAAGCGTGCTACAAACAGCGTGCAGAATGGTCTGTAGGTGGCAGCAGAGTGCAGATGCACACATGCCGTCGCAGTATCAGTATAAAGATGGCAGCCGAACTTGCGACTTGCACCAGGGAAAAACAGCGTTATTCGGTTCTAGGCGCTTCAATCCGGAACCACGCTGCTGCAGTGGTCGCAGGTTCGAATCCTGCCTCGGGCATGGATGTGTGTGATGGCTCTGAGCACTCTCGGACTTAACATCTATGGTCATCAGTCCCCTAGAACTTAGAACTATTTAAACCTAACTAACCTAAGGACAGCACACAACACCCACCCATCACGAGGCAGAGAAAATCCCTGACCCCGCCAGGAATCGAACCCGGGAACCCCGGCGTGGGAAGCGAGAACGCTACCGCATGACCACGAGATGCGGACATGTGTGTGATGTCCTTAGGTTAGTTAGGTTTAAGTATTTCTATGTTCTAGGGGACTGATGACCTCAGATGTTAAGTCCCATAGTGCTCAGAAACATGTGAACCATTTGTTATTCGGTTTTTGCGTAGAGAAGATGTGAAACCTATTGAAATTCATCGACGAATGAATGTTCAGTACGGTGATGGAAGTTTGTCACAGCAGCAAGCGTACGAATGGAGTAGGAAGTTCGTAAATGGTGTGACTTCAGTCGGCCGGTGTGGCCGAGCTGTTCTAGGCGCTACAGTCTGGATCCGCGCGACCGCTACGGTCGCAGGTTCGAATCCTGCCTCGGGCATGGATGTGTGTGATGTCCTTAGGTTAGCTAGGTTTAAGTAGTTCTAAGTTCTAGGGGACTGATAATCTCAGAAGTTAAGTCCCATAGTGTCAGAACCATTAAGCCATTGTGACTTCAGTGGAAGATGCTCCTCGTCCAGGTCAGGCACAACGAGTTGTGACCCCACAGAACATTGCAGCAGTTGAAGCCATAGTGAAGGAAAAACGCCGAGTGACACTGAATGACTAACCTAACGACATCACACACAACCACGCCCGAGGAAGGATTCGAACCTGCGACCGTAGCGGTCGCGCGGTTCCAGACTGAAGCGCCTAGAACCGCCTGGCCTCTCCGGCCGGCCCTGAAACAAGAGAACGACGTATTGATGCTTGTGAAGAACTTCTTCGGCGCTTTGAACGAGGAGGTGACGGCTTCCTTGCAAGAATCGTTACTGGGGACGAAACCTGGCTTCACTTCGACCAATCGGAAACGAAGAGAGCGACCAACCCAGACTTTTCCCCGAGTGATTTCCATATGTTTGGACCACTCAAATATGCAGTGGGAGAAAAATAGTTCCGTTCTGATGAAGAGGTACGCCACGTGGTGCATGAGTGGTTGCGCAGACTACCAGAAGAATTTTTTTCTAAAGGAATTTATACACTTTGTAAGCCCTGGAGGACTTGCATTGAGCGTGGGGGAATTATGTTGAAAAGTTATACAGCTTTGTACCACCTCTGCACTATAAATAATATTTAAAAAAATATTTAAAGTTTTCATTTCACTTACCCTCGTATGTACGGACAGTGCATTGCGGAGCTGTCATTTGTACTAAGGTGATTCATGTGAAAATTTTTTCGAGGACGACAATTAACGGATCTTGAACGCGGATTGGTAGTGGGGGCAACCCGTGTGGTAAATTCCATTTCGTAAATCGTTGTTGTTGTTGTTGTGGTCTTCAGCCCTGAGATTGGTTTGATGCAGCTCTCCATGCTAATCTACCCTGTGCAAGCTCCTTCATCTCCCAGTACCTACTGCAACCTACATCCTTCTGAATGTGCTTAGTGTATTCATCTCTTGGTCTCCCTCTACGATTTTTACCCTCCACACTCCCCTCCAATGGTAAATTTGTGATCCCTTGATGCCTCAGGACACGTCCAACCAACCGATCCCTTCTTCTAGTCATGTATTGCCACAAACTTCTCCCCAATCCTGTTCAATACCTCCTCATTACTTACATGATCCACCCACCTAATCTTCAACATTCTTCTGTAGCACCACATTTTCAAAGCTTCTATTCTCTTCTTGTCCAAACTATTTATTGTCCATGTTTCACTTCCATACATGGTTACACTCCATGCAAATACTTTCAGAAACGACTTCCTGACACTTAAATCTATACTCGACGTTAACAAATTTCTCTTCTTCAGAAACGCTTTCCTTGCCATTGCCAGTCTACATTTTATATCCTCTCTATTTTGACCATCATCAGTTACTTTGCTCCCCAAATAGCAAAACTCCTTTACTACTTTAAGTGTCTCATTTCCCAATCTAATTCCCTCAGCACCACCAGACTTAATTCGACTACATTCCATTATCCTCGTTTTCTTTTTATTGATGATCATCTTATATCCTCCTTTCAAGACACTGTCCATTCCATTTAACTGCTCTTCCAAGTCCTTTGCTGTCTCTGACAAAATTACAATAACATCGGCAAACCTCAAAGTTTTTATTTCTTTTTCATGGATTTTAATACCTACTCCGAATTTTTCTTTTGTTTCCTTTGCTGCTTGCTCAATATACAGATTGAAAAACATTGAGGAGAGGCTACAACCCTGTCTCAATCCCTTCCCAACCACTTCTTCCCTTTCATGCCCCTCGACTCTTATAACTGCCATCTGGTTTCTGTACAAATTGTAAATACCCTTTCGCTCCCTGTATTTTACACCTGCCACCTTTAGAATTTGAAAGAGAGTATTCCAGTCAACATTGTCAAAAGCTTTCTCTACAAATGCTAGAAACGTCGGTTTGCCTTTGCTTAATCTTCCTTCTAAGATAAGTCGTAAGGTCAGTATTGCCTCACGTGTTCCACCATTTCTACGGAATCCAAACTGAACCTCCCTGAGGTCGGCTTCTACCAGTTTTTCCATTCGTCTGTAAATAATTCGCGTTTTTGTTTTGCAGCTGTGCCTTATTAAACTGATAGTTCAGTAATTTTCACATCTGTCAACATCTGCTTTCTTTGGGATTGGAATTATTATATTCATCTTGAAGTCTGTCTCGTACACCTTGCTCACCAGATGGTAGAGTTTTGTCAGAACTGGCTCTCCCAAGGCTGTCAGTAGTTATAATGGAATGTTGTCTACTCCCGGGGCCTTCGATCTTTCAGTGCTCTGTCAAATTCTTCACGCAGTATCGTATCTCCCATTTCATCTTCATCTACATCCTCTTCCATTTCCATGATATTGTCCTCAAGTACATCGCCCTTGTATAGAATTCTATATACTCCTTTCACCTTTCTGCTTTTCCCTCTTTGCTTAGAACTGGGTTTCCATCTGAGCTCTTGATATTCATACAAGTGGCTCTCTTTTCTCCAAAGGTCTCTTTAATTTTCCTGTAGGCTGTATCTATCTTACCCCTAGTGAGATAAGCCTCTACATCCTTACATTTGTCCTCTAGCCATGCCTCCTTAGCCATTTGGCACTTCCTGTCGATATCATTTTTGAGACGTTTGTATTCCTTTTTGCCTGCTTCATTTACTGCATTTTTATATTTTCTGGTTTCATCAGTTAAATTCAATATTTCTTCTGTAACCGAAGGATTTCTACTAGCCCTCGTCTTTTTACCTACTCCATCCTCTGCTGCCTTCGCTACTTCATCCCTCAGAGCTACCCATTCGTCTTCTACTGTATTTCTTTCCCCCATTCCTGTCAATTGTTCCCTTATGCTTTCCCTGAAACTCTGTGCAACCTCTGGTTTAGTCAGTTTATCCAGGTCCCATCTCCTTAAATTCCCATCTTTTTGCAATTTCTTCAGTTTTAATCTACAGTTCATAACCAATAGATTGTGGTCAGAGTCCACATCTGCCCAGGAAATGTCCTACAATTTAAAACCTGGTTCCTAAATCTCTGTCTTACCATTATATAATCTATCTGATACCTTTTAGTATCTCCAGGATTCTTCCATGTATACAACCTTCTTTTATGATTCTTGAACCAAGTGTTAGGTATGATTATGCTTCGTGCAAAATTCTACCAGTCGGCTTCCTCTTTCATTTCTTAGCCCCAATCCATATTCACCTACTATGTTTACTTCTCTCCCTTTTCCTACTGTCGAATTCCAGTCACCCATGACTATTAAATTTTCGTCTTCCTTCACTATCTGAATAATTTCTTTTATCTCATCATACATTTCTTCAATTTCTTCGTCATCTGCAGAGCTAGTTGGCATATAAACTTGTACTACTGTAGTAGGCATGGGCTTCGTTTCTATCTTGGCCACTATAATAAGTTCACTATGCTGTTTGTAGTAGCTTACCAGCACCCCTACTTTTTAATTCATTATTAAACCTACTCCTGCATTACCCCTGTTTGATTTTGTATTTATAATCCTGTATACACCTGACCAGAAGTCTTGTTACTCCTGCCACCGAACTTCACTAATTCCCACTATATCTAACTTTAACCTATCCATATCCCTTTTTAAATTTTCTAACCTACCTGCCCGATTAAGGGATCTGTCACTCCACGCTCCAATCCGTAGAATGCCAGTTTTCTTTCTCCTGATAACGACGTCCTCAATAGTAGTCCCCGCTCGGAGATCCGAATGGGGTACTATTTTACCTCCGGAATATTTTACCCAAGAGGATGCCATCATCATTTAACCGTACAGTAAAGCTGCATGCCCTCGGGGAAAATTACGGCTGTAGTTTCCCCTTGCTTTCAGTCGTTCGCAGTACCACGACAGCAAGGCCGTTTTGGTTAGTGTTACAAGGCCAGATCATTCAATCATCCAGACTGTTGCCCCTGCAACTACTGAAAAGGCTGCTGCCCCTCTTCAGGAACCACACGTTTGTCTGGCCTCTCAACAGATACCCCTCCGTTGTGGTTGCACCTACGGTACGGCTATCTGTATCGTTGAGGCACGCAAGCCTCCCCACCAACGGCAAGGTCCATGGTTCATGGGGGTGCGTAAATCGTTAGGGAATTCAATATTTCGAGATCCACTGCGTCAAGAGTGTTCCGAGAACACCTAATTTCAGGCACTACCTCACACCATGGTCGACGCAGTGGGTGACGGCCTTCACGTAACCATTCACTTAACGACCGAGAGCCTCTGCATTTGCGTAGGGTTGTCACTACTAAAAGACAAGCAACATTTCCGGAAATAACCGCGGGACGTATGACGAACGCACCCGTTATGACAGTGCGGCGAAATTTAGCGTTAATGGACTATGGCAGCAGACTACCGGCGTGAATGCCTTTGTTAATACACTCCTGGAAATGGAAAAAAGAACACATTGACACCGGTGTGTCAGACCCACCATACTTGCTCCGGACACTGCGAGAGGGCTGTACAAGCAATGATCACACGCACGGCACAGCGGACGCACCAGGAACCGCGGTGTTGGCCGTCGAATGGCGCTAGCTGCGCAGCATTTGTGCACCGCCGCCGTCAGTGTCAGCCAGTTTGCCGTGGCATACGGAGCTCCATCGCAGTCTTTAACACTGGTAGCATGCCGCGACAGCGTGGACGTAAACCGTATGTGCAGTTGACGGACTTTGAGCGAGGGCGTATAGTGGGCATGCGGGAGGCCGGGTGGACGTACCGCCGAATTGCTCAACACGTGGGGCGTGAGGTCTCCACAGTACATCGATGTTGTCGCCAGTGGTCGGCGGAAGGTGCACGTGCCCGTCGACCTCGGACTGGACCGCAGCGACGCACGGATGCACGCCAAGACCGCAGGATCCTACGCAGTGCCGTAGGGGACCGCACCGCCACTTCCCAGCAAATTAGGGACACTGTTGCTCTTGGGGTATCGGCGAGGACCATTCGCAACCGTCTCCATGAAGCTGGGCTACGGTCCCGCACACCGTTAGGCCGTCTTCCGCTCACGCCCCAACATCGTGCAGCCCGCCTCCAGTGGTGTCGCGACAGGCGTGAATGGAGGGACGAATGGAGACGTGTCGTCTTCAGCGATGAGAGTCGCTTCTGCCTTGGTGCCAATGATGGTCGTATGCGTGTTTGGCGCCGTGCAGGTGAGCGCCACAATCAGGACTGCATACGACCGAGGCACACAGGGCCAACATCCGGCATCATGGTGTGGGGAGCGATCTCCTACACTGGCCGTACACCACTGGTGATCGTCGAGGGGACACTGAATAGTGCACGGTACATCCAAACCGTCATCGAACCCATCGTTCTACCATTCCTAGACCGGCAAGGGAACTTGCTGTTCCAACAGGACAATGCACGTCCGCATGTATCCCGTGCCACCCAACGTGCTCTAGAAGGTGTAAGTCAACTACCCTGGCCAGCAAGATCTCCGGATCTGTCCCCCATTGAGCATGTTTGGGACTGGATGAAGCGTCGTCTCACGCGGTCTGCACGTCCAGCACGAACGCTGGTCCAACTGAGGCGCCAGGTGGAAATGGCATGGCAAGCCGTTCCACAGGACTACATCCAGCATCTCTACGATCGTCTCCATGGGAGAATAGCAGCCTGCATTGCTGCGAAAGGTGGATATACACTGTACTAGTGCCGACATTGTGCGTGCTCTGTTGCCTGTGTCTATGTGCCTGTGGTTCTGTCAATGTGATCATGTGATGTATCTGACCCCAGGAATGTGTCAATAAATTTTCCCCTTCCTGGGACAATGAATTCACGGTGTTCTTATTTCAATTTCCAGGAGTGTATAACGACATCGCCTGCAACGCCCCTCTTAGGCTCGTGATCATATCGGTTGGAATATGAACGACAGGCTGCATGGTTAGATGAGTCCCTAATTTATTTGGTAAGCGCTAATGGTAGGGTTCGAGTGTGGCGCAGACCCCACGAAACCATTGATTCAAATTGTCAACAAGTGGCTGTGCAAGTTGGTGGTGCCCCCATAATGATGTCGGCTGTGTTTACATGGAGTGTACTAGGTACTCTGGTTCAACTGAACCGACCAGCTAGGACATTAGGCAGCCATTCGCGGGCTCCATTACCCAAACAACGATGTAACTACTGTGGATGACATTGCGCCATGTCACCGGCCACAACTGTTCGCTATTGGTTTAAACAACATTCTGGTCAATTTAGGCAGAGATTTGGCCAACCATATCGCCCGGTATGCCTTCCATCGAATACTTCTGGGACGTAATCGACGGGTCAGTTCGTGCACAAAATCCTACAACGGCAACTCATTCGCGATTATGGACGTCTATAAAGGCAGCATGGCTCAGTCTTTCTGCAGAGAATTTCCAGCGACTTGTTCAGTCCATACCATGGTGAGTTGCTGCACTACGGTTGCAAAAGGTTGTCCGACATGATACTAGGAGATGTCCCATGACTTTTCTCACCTCTGTGTGTATTTATCTGTCATCGCTCTCGTTAAGCGGCCCTGTCTGGACGGTCCTCGCTAGTGTAAAGAGTGTGCATTGTCTGCTCGCCATGCTTTCCCCCTGGCGGTCGGCATATAATACTGCTGGGAATGTGATTTGCTTATTTTATTGTTTAAGACATTATAACTTTTACTATAATTCCTTGTTTTGTTTAACTGGAGGAAACCCAATGATGTGCTAAGAAGACAACCTGTAGTGACACAATTAATGGTATAATAGTATAACTCTGGTGATTCTTGGTGGCCACTGACGTTAGCGTCAATCAGCTGTGGTTCTCAACGTGATCAAATTAAAATTTAAAACAAAATAAACAATGTGACTGGCAGCAGTACAAAATAAAGTATTTGAAGTGAAACAATATTTAACACAATGAGATCTTTCAGGGCCACTCTTTACTTGTATTAATATTTCAGGGCTACTCTTTGATTCTAAAGCTCGATTACCTGTAATCGAGAAACAAGCCACTTGACGGAGATAACGTGACTATTAGTGATGCATTCTATACAGTTCACAATGCGTCTCTATATTCGGAGCCCCTTGAGGTTTTGAGTCAGTAACCAGTTTTATCTCTGAAGATGGCTCCTGCAGATGGGGACAGAAGACCGTACATCAGCCACTGTCTGCCCCTGGAAAATTTCACATCAGCTAGGTAATTCTGTATCAACAAGGCTTTCAATTTCTTTAAAGGAGACAGATTCGTTCCAATACCACTCTACGTAATAATGATCTTTGTTCTAACCTTCTCCTGCAGATATTACGGTAACTGGCTCAGGACACGTCAAAGGTAGGAATAAACAAGAGAAACTGGTTACAAATGAGACACTAAATTTCCCACTGTGTGTTACTGTATGAAATGTAGCGAAATTTACCAGCAGTTCTACAAGGGTAATCCCAAAAGTAAGGTCTCCTATTTTTTTATAAGTGCATAGACCTGTTTATTTTTACAACGGTTTACATCAGTTTACAGCTTGAACATTGAGCTATTTTTCGACATAATCACAATTTCTGTCGATGTATTTTTGTAGACGCTGCGTCATTTCTTGTATGCCCATGTGATACCAGCTCGCCGCCATGCTGTTCAGAAAGTTATGAACCTCTTCTTTCACCTCGTCGTCGGAGCTGAATCGCTTTCGGGCGAAATGTTCTGTTAACCTAGGGAACAGGTGATAGTCACTGTGGTGCCAAGTCAGGACTGTAGAGTGGGTGGGTGATTATGTTCCACAGAAACTGCTGCAGGAGAGCAACGGTTTGCCGAGCGATGTGTGGGCGAACGATGTCATGGAGAATGTGTACGCCCCTGCTCAACATTCCTCTTCTCCGGTTCTGAACTGTCCGTTTGAGTTTTTTCAAAGTCTCACAGTACCTGTCAGCATTAATTGTGGTCCCAGCGATTCAGCTCCGACGACGAGGTGAAAGAAGAGGTTCATAATTTTCTGAATAGGATGGCGGCGAGCTGGTATGACATGGGCATACAAAAGCTGCCACAGCGTCTACAAAAATGCATCGACAGAAATGGTGGTTATGTCGAAAAATAGCTAAATGTTCAAGCGGTTAACTGATGTAAACCATTGTAGAAATAAACAGGTCTATGTACTTATAAAAAATTAGGAGACTCTACTTTTTGGATTACAATCGTACAAGAAATCTACGCATAACGTTGCTCTGCACAGAACTATGCTTAACACAATTAACAATGATTTGAAAAGGGTTCGATGTTAACAGAGAATTTCAATAAAAACCAAACAGCTTAATCAATAAACATGTTAATGCATGACTCAAGGAAGTGGGACAGTCTTTCTCTCAGCTCTGAGTAAGTGAACAAAGTTAACTAGCTGACAATGATCTCCTGATAAACTAGCTGCGTAGTGCTGCCGTCTTGCCGCAAACCCTTTTTCAAAAATAATAAACAAATTTAAAACAATTAAAAAAAGTCACCTGGACAAAAACGAGATAGAATTTAGCTGAAATGAGTAAAAGAAGAGAATCCTAACCTTCCCTGAGATTGATATTTGAGCCCACTTTCCTTCGGTGTGAGAATTCGTTAAATATCTTCATTTGATTTGGCATCTGAGTTATCAAAAGGAAATAATTAGTTCAAGAACGGTTATCGAATAATTTCTGGATCGCTCCATTACATGTAGTGATCTCGAATATTGGAAACCTCGGAGATAGGAAACCAACTTCACCAGCAAATGCAAAGTAGTTATAAGGCCGACCATTCGTGTTAAGAACAGGAGAACTACCGTAGCTGAAATGTTGCTGCAGGCGGGAATTTTATGGTCATCTAAAAGACGAAAGTGCATGTGGTCCTCCTTATCAAAAATTGGGAAGCGCCTAGGTGATGAAGTCCAGGCACGCCTTTTAAAGCTGATAGTCTGTCTGGAGAAAAACCTCTAGTGGGTAAGGAATTTCCTTCTCAAGGAACTACTTAGTTCGCTGTCCCCCGCATTATCTGTTCCAAGCAGTAGTGTTTAACATGCGGCCCATTATAGGTCGTGGTTCTCTTCAGTCAATTTCCAGGTACTTGATGGTGGAGCGCCCAGTTGGGAGTCGATGGGAGGGAATTACTTATCCCAGCATTTGCCTCATAACAAAACCGCAAACATAGTTCAGAACTGGGAGATTTGAACTATTTCTAATTTATTTCCGGGTCAATTTTGCCTATTCTTCCACACAATTAAAAACCAAAATCGTATGTATGTGGCCTCTCTCTTTGTATAAATGTTGACAATTTTAATAATAGGTTTTGAGCCAACTAACAAGGCGTAGAAACTTCATAAAGGCTAAAGTTCTGTGCCAGACTGGAATCGGATCTTCAACACGAAACTTCACCTTTCGCAGACACCTCTCTCTGACTTGTCAACTGTACTAAACTCTCCAGCATATTTTATGGGATTAGCGGTCGAGGAAGAAGTATACTTCGAAGTTGTGCATTGACTGCTATCTCGGGGAGTGTTCCCACACTTAATTTATCATTCTGCAGGAGAGAGTGCGATGTCTACCTGCTTAGATGCTGACACGGTAGCTCAGCGTGTTCGGTCAGAGGGTTAACTGCTCTCTGTGATAAAAAATCTGAATTACCGAATCAACAATGAACGAAATTGAACGGGTGTGATGGGAAGTTCCCCAAAAGAAACTCAACGAACAGTATAGAAAAAAAAATCAGATTAAAAAAATAAAATAAAATAAAACATATGCTGAATGGTAACGTGTCTGTCTACCATGCAACGGGACTGGGTTCCATTCCCGGCCAGGTTGGAGATTTTCTCCGGTCGTAGACTAGGTGTTGCGCCATCCTACCGTCACAGACGCGCAAGTCGTCCAATGTGGCGTCACCTGAAATAAGACTTGCACCCGGTGGCCGAACTGCCAAGGAATGGGCATCCCGGCCATCAGTGCCACAATATCATTTCACTTCATTTTTTTCAGAGTGTAAGAGGCTATGGAACTTCTTGGCAGATTAAAAATGTGTGACGGACATGGAAACTAGCCGGGATACTTATCTATCGCGGGAAATGCTTTTACCAACTGTGTTATCCAGGCACGCTTTCACAGTCTCACTTATGCGAGAAACTTTTAGTTTCGAAATTTCACAACATTTCAGGTGCATAAAGTACCTTCTTGAGGAAAGATATTGTGGAGAAGTAGTCTCACCATACCCTAGGAGATTGTCTGCAGAATCCATCGTAGAATTTTTCAGAGTTCATTCTGACATCAACGAGAAGCTTCGCACAGAAACATGCTGCATATAACTGTACGTGGCAACGGTGACGGGAGCATGGAAATGCAAAACTTTTCGTACCTGCTGACCGTAAATGAAAGGAAGCTGTTTGGACCAGAGACAGTTAGAGCGATAGGTGAGCGAATGGGGCATAGCATGGTGGCTTCTTGAAGAACAATGTTTTACCATACCAAACCACCATAAAGGCTAAGCTTTTCATCGTTTCTTAATCATTGGACATATTTGTCCTTAATGCTTCGGTCTGTAACTAAGAGACATGAAATAAACAAAATACTGCTACTACTACTACTACTATTTTTGCTATTGCTACCACTGCCACCATTAAGAACGAAAAAATGGCTCTGAGCACTAAGGGACTTAACTGCTAAGGTCATCAGTCCCCTAGAACTTAGAACTACTTAAACCTAACTGACCTAAGGACATCAGACACATCCATGCCCAAGGCAGGATTCGAACCTGCGACCGTAGCGGCCGCGCGGGTCCAGACTGTAGCGCCTAGAACCGCTCGGCCACCCCGGCCGGCATTAAGAACGATAAAAAACCGTTATTTGATATTTGACATCCACTGCTAGATGAAGAGTTCCTATGTACTTTTTCATGCGTTATGAACTTCGATTAAGTTGTCTTAGTGGACATTCGTTACCTCTTGGAATCCTCGTTCCATCCACAATTCCTTTCTCTAACTACATGCCTCGCCTACCTCTAATTACTACTCATAACAATTACATCATTCACTTTCGTCTGTTTCCTGATATATTTGTCTGTTTTCCTGACTTTCTTAAAGTTACAAACTCACATGTATCTGGTTTTTACAGAGAAATCCTCACTTCCTGATTTTTTGTATATTAAAAATCCAAGTCTCACTCCCATAAGTCAAAACAATTTAAGTTTATTGCAGGATAACTAGAACCATAGTTTCGAAAATCGCACTTAGTTTCTAATTGGAAGCTTAGTTTCGGAAGCCTTATCAGAATCGACAGCAAACCAGCACCGACAACGATAGTTCAGGTATATATACCATTGTCGCAAGCTGAAGCTGAAGAGATAAAGAAGTTGTATTAGGATATTGAAAGGATTATACAATACGTAAATGGGGATGATAATCTAATAGTCATGGGGGACTGGATTGCAGTTGTAGAGGAATAGGGGAAGCAGTAGCAAAAAATAAAGGTTACAGGAGAATATGGGATTGAGACAAGGAATGAGAGAGCAGACACACTAATTGAGATCTCTAATAAATTTTAGCTAGTAATAGCAAATACTCTGTTCAAGAATCACAAGAGGTATACTCAGAAAAGATCGGATGATACGGGGAAGATTTCATTCAGATTGCATCATGGTCAGAGAGAGATTCCGAAATCTGATGCTGGACTCTAAGGCGTACCCAGGAGCAGATATAGACTCAGATCATAATGTAGTATTGATGAAGAGTAAACTGAAGTTGAAGAGATTAGTCAGAAAGAATCAATACGCAAAGAAGTGGGATACAGAAGCACTAAGGGATTACAAGACACGCTCGAAGTTCTCTAAGGCTATAAATGTTCAAATGTGTGCGAATTCGTAAGAGACCAAACCGCTGAAGTCATCGGTCCCTAGACTTACATACTACTTAAACTAACTTATGCTGAGTATAACACGCACACCCATACCCGAGGGAGGACTCGAACCTCCGGCGGGAGGGGCCTCGCAATCCGTGACATGGCGCCTCAAACCGCATGGCCACTCCGCTCGGCTCTAAGGCTGTACATATAGCAGTAAGGAATTGCTCAGTAGGCAGTACGGTTGAAGAGGAATTGACATCTCTGAAAAGCGCCATCACCGAAGGAGGAAAGGAAAACATAGATACAAGGAAGGTAAGCGCGAAGACACCGTGGATAAGAGAAGAAATGCTTCAATTCATTGATGACAGAAGGAATAACAAAAATTTTGAGGACAGTCATGAATACGGAATTACAAGTCGTTGAGGAAGGAAATAAATAGGAAGTGCAAGGAAGCTAAGACGAAATAGCTGCATGAAAACTGTGAAGAAATCGAAAAAGAAATGACTGTCGGAAGGACTGGCTAAGAATACAGGAAAGTCAAAATAACCTAGTGGAGAGATGGAAAGAGTACATAGAAGATTTGTCAAATGTGATAGAAGAAGAAACGGGATCCAGTATTAGAATCAGTATTTAAGAGAGCTTTGGAAGACTTAAGATCAAATAAGGCAGATGGGACAGATAACATTCCATCAGAATTTCTAAAATCGTTGAGAGAAGGGGCAACAAAATGACTATTCACTTTAGAATCTATGAGTCTGGGGACATACCTTCAAACTTTCAGAAAAATATTATCCACATAATTCCGAAGACTGCAATAGCTGGCAAGTGCGAGAACTATCGCACAATTAGCTCAACAGCTCATTCATCCAAGTTGCTGATAAGAATAATATACAAAAGAATTGACTAGAGAATGTGCTAGCTGACGATCACTTTGGCTTCAGAAAAGGTGAGGGCACCAGAGCGGTAATTCTGACGTTGCAGTTGATAATGGAAGCAAGACTGAAGAAAAATCAAGACACATTCATAGGGTTTGTCGCCCTGAAGAAAGCGTTCGACAATGCAAAATGGTGCAAGATTTCCGAAATTCTGTGGAAAAGAGGGGTAATCTATAGGAAGAGACGAGTAGTATACAGTATGTACAAGAGCCAAGAAGGAATTATGAGAGTGGACGACCAAGAATGAACTGCTACTGTTCAATTTGTACACCGAAGAAGCAACGATGGCAATAAAAGAAAGCTTCAGGGATACGATTCGCTGATGACATTACTATCCTGAGTGAAAGTGAAGAACAATTACATGTTATGCTGAATGGAATGAACAATCTCATGTAAACAGAATATGGAGCGAGAGCAAATCGAAGAAGGACGAAAGTAATGAGAAGTAGCAGAAATGAGCGAGAAACTTAGCATCAGGATACGTGATCAAGAAGTAGATGAGGTTAAGGAATTCTGATACTCGGGCAGCAAAATAACCAGTGACGGACGGAGCAAGAAAGGCATCAGAAGCCGACTAGCCCTGGGAACAAGGGCACTTCTGGCCAAGAAAAGTCTACTGGTATTAAATATAGTTCGTAATTTGAGGAAGAAATATCTGGGAATGTACGTTTGTAATACAACATTGTATGGTAGTGAAACATGGACTTCGGGAAAACCGGAACAGAAGACAGTCGGAGCATAAGATGTGGTGCTACAGACGAATGTTGAAAATTAGGAGGACCGATAAGGTAAGGAATGAAGTTCTGCGGAGAATCGGAAAAGAAAGGAATATGTAGAAAACACTGACAAGGAGGAGGGACAGGATGATAGGACATTTGTTAAGACATCAGGGAGTGACGTCCATGGTACTAGAGGGAGCTGTAGAGGGCAAAAACTGTAGCGGAAGACAGAGATTGGAATACATCCAGCAAATAATTTAGTTTGCAAGTGCTACTCTGAGATGAAGAGGCTGGCACAGGAGAGAAATTCGTGGTGGGCCGCATCAAATCAGTCAGAAGATTGATGACCCAAAGAAAGGGCCAGAAGTGGATCAATGTATTATTGACTTGCTCTTCCTCTAGAGTAAATCATCCGGCTTTTATTGTAACCATTTGTCAGTCTGCACATGTTCATCAGATACCTTTGTTTGTTTATGTACATCTCACATTCCGATTTCCGTCCCATTCCGATATTTCCTTCGTGGTGCGTCCTTTTTCTCTTTTTTGAGGTTATTTTGTAGTTTTGGTGCTCCACTTAAGCGCCTCTCGTAATGTACAATGGTACCGCTTTTATTATTAAACTTGATCGCGTTGCCTGTGTCCACTCGTGATGACATAGAATATGAAGTAAAACGTGTGTGGTTCATTTATATATTCGCTAATGTTGACCACGACACAGTTTGTATGTCACATTTCGACGGTACACAGACTGTAACTGTTGTCCGACCCCATTGCAACAGGTCCTACCCTTAATGTGTTAACTACGTAGGCAGCAAGACATGTACCGGATAACGTACTACAGACTCGGAAATAGACTCACGAATATTCTGAAAATCCATCAATGAAAGTAAGGAACTGCAATTTTGATTTGATAAATAGTATGCATAGGCGTCGCCTCTGAGGGGGGCAGGAGAGTGGGGGGTGGGGATGGACAGGGGAGACGTGTAGTCCCCCAAACTTTTTTGGAAAATAATTTCAATTTTTTGAACCTTAATTGACGAAAAATGACTCCGTTGAAAGAATGTATCCAAGTTTAACTGATTACTCGTACCAAAAGTTCTTGTGCAGTTAGAATTAATGGTTTTCAGGATTTAGTAACGTGACAGTAAATCAAATCCTTTTATAATATTCACTGAAAAGACAGTACACCAAATTTTAATGAACTTTTTTAGCTCGACTGCGAGTGATGAAGAAGCGGAGTAGATACGTGCGAATCTACTTGGTTTTGCTGTAAGCTTGTTAGAGGTCTGGCCAAGAGATAGACAACTAACAGTCGAACGCGACACAACAGTCACGGTCCAGGCTCAAATCGGCACGTATTAGGAGTTTTAAGCGTCACTAGAATATATTTAAAAAGTGTCATGATGATACTACCATTGGAAAAAGATTTCGGAATTGTGCCCCACTCGGATCTCCAGGAGGGAACAGCCAAGGGGGACTGCCCAGGGGGAGGTGATTATGAGAAAAAGATTGAATAACAAATGATTCGGAGCGTGGACTGTCAAAAGTTTAAATGTGATACGGAAGCTAGAAAATCTGATAAGGGAAATAATAATGGTCAATTTAGACACAGTGGGGATCAGTAAAGTGAAATGAAAAGAAGACAAGGATTTCTAGTCAGATGGCTATAGGACAATATCAACAGCACCAGAAAATCATATATCGGCAGTAGGATTCTCTATGAATAGCAAGGTATGGCAGAGTGTACGTTACTGTAAATAGTTCAGTGAAAGTGTTGTTCTCGTCAGAATCGACAGCAAACTAAGACGGACAGCATTAGTTCAGGTATACATGCCGACGTCGCAAGCTGAAGATGAAGATACACGCAGAGGAGGAAGAGCTAAAGGAAGTATATAAAGTTACTGAACGGGCGATTCAGTACGTAAAGGGAGACTGGGGGATTGGAATACGGTTGTAGGGGAAGGAGGGGAAGAACGTGTTGCGGGAGAATATGGCTTGGTACCAGAAATGATAGGGGAGAAAGACTAATCGAGTTTTGCAATACATTTTAGTTACTAATAGCGAATATCTGTTCAAGAATCACAAGAGGACGAGGTATACTTGGAACAGGCCGGGAGACACGGGAAGATTTCAGTTAGATTACATTATGGCTAGACGGATATTCCAAAATGAGATACTGGCTTTAAGGTGTACCCAGGAGCAGATAAAGACTCAGATCACAATTTAGTAGTGATGAAGAATAGGCTGAAGTTTAGAGACACTTGTCAGGAAGAATCAATGAGCAAAAGAATGGGATACGGAAGTGCTAAGGAATGAAGGGGTAAGCTTGAAGATCTATTAGGTTACAGATATTGCCATAAGGAATAGTTCATCAGGCAGTTGACTTGAAGAGGCGGAGATGTCTCTAAACGGCAATAACAAAAGTTCGAAAGAAAGCCTTTGGCACAAAGAAGATAACTGCGAAGAAACCGTGGGTTACAAAAGAAATACTTTAGTTGATCGGTGAAAGAAACTACAAAAATGTTCAGGGAAATTGAGGAATAGAGAAATGTAAGTTCAAAAAATGGCTCTGAGCACTATGGGACCCAACATCTTAGGTCATAAGTCTCCTAGAACCTAGAACTACATAAACCCAACTAACCTAAGGACATCACACACACCCATGCCCGAGGCAGGATTCGAACCTGCGACCGTAGCAGTCCCGCGGTTCCGGACTGCAGCGCCAGAACCGCTAGACCACCGCGGCCGGCGAAATGTAAGTATGTTAGGAATGAAATAAACAGGAAGTGTAGGGAAGCTAAGAGGAAATGGCTGCATGAAAAATGTGAGGAAATAGAAAACGAAATGATTGTTGAAAGGGCTGATTCAACGTATAGAAAAGTCAGAACAACCTTCAAAAAATGTTCAAAATCAGTGTGAAATCATATGGGACTTAACTGCTAAGGTAATCAGTCCCTAAGCTTACATACTACTTAACCTAAATTATCCTAAGGACAAACACACACACCCTTGGCCGAGGGAGGACTCGAACCTCCTCCGGGACCAGCCGCATAGTCCATGACTGCAGCGCCCAAGACCGCTCGGCTAATCCCGCGCGGCGCAGAAAGGATAGATAGCACTCCATCAGAATATCTAAAATCGTTTGGGGAACTGGAAAAAAAACGACTACTCATGTTGGTGTGTAGAATGTATGAGACCGGTGATATACCATCTGATTTTGGAGAAACATCATCCACACAATATCGAAGATTGCTGAAGTCGACAAATGCGAGAATTATAGCAAAACCCGCATAAAAGCTTGTGCATCCAAGTTGCTGACGAGAATAATAAACAGAAGAACGGAAAAGCAAATTGACGCTGCGTTAGATGACGATCATTTTGGCTTTAGAGAGGGAAAAGGAACAAGAGGAGGAGGATATTAGTGTTTAACGTCCCGTCGACAACGAGGTCATTAGAGACGGAGCGCAAGCTCGGGTGAGGGAAGGATGGGGAAGGAAATCGGCCGTGCCCTTTCAAAGGAACCATCCCGGCATTTGCCTGAAGCGATTTAGGGAAATCACGGAAAACCTAAATCAGGATGGCCGGAGACGGGATTGAACCGTCGTCCTCCCGAATGCGAGTCCAGTGTGCTAACCACTGCGCCACCTCGCTCGGTAAGGAACAAGAGATTAAATTCAGAAGTTGCAGTTGATAATGGAAGCGAGACTGAAGAAAAATCAAGACACGTTCAAAGGATTTGTCGATCTGGAAAAATCGCTCTATAATGTAAATTTGAGCAAGATGTTCGAAATTCTGAGAAAAATTTGGGTAAATTCTAGGGAAAGACGGGTAATGTTCAATATGTATAAGAACCAAGAGGGACTAATAAGAGTGGAAGACCAAAAACGAAGTACTCGGATCAAAAAGGGTGTAAGACAGGGATGTAGTCTTTCACCCCTACTGTTGAATCCACACATCGACGAAGGAATAGCGAAAATAAAAGTTCGGGAATGAAATCTGAATTCAAGGTGAAAGGATTCCAATGATAAGATTCGCTGATGGGATTGCTATATTCAGTGAAAGTGTAAAGGAACACCAGGATCTGCTGAATGAAATGAATAGTCTAATGAGTACAATATGGACTCAGAGTAAATCAAATGAAGACAAAAGTAATGAGACGTAACAGAAATGAGAAGACCGAGAAACTTAACAGCAGGATACGTGATCACGAAGTAGATAAAGGTAAGGAATTCTGTTACCAAGGCACTGAAATACCCATGACGGACGGAACAAGGAGGACATACAATGCAGACTAACACAGAAAATGATGGCATGCCTGGCCAAGAGAAGTTTGTTAGTATCGAACATAGTCCTTAATTTGAGGAAGAAATTTCTGAGAGTGGACGTTTGGATCACTGCATTGTGCGATAGTGAGACATGGACAGTAGAGAAACAGGAAGAGAGGAGAATCGAAGCATTTGAGATGTGGTGGCACAGAAGATTGTTGAAAATTAGGTGGACTGACAAGGTAACAGGGTTTCTCGAGAATTACTCCGTCTTTCATCCAGGCGTTCTAATTTAAACTGTCCGAGCATTTCTATAACAATTTAGTGAGTGATGTAACTACCTGTCACGACCCTAACAGCACGTCACTGAATTCGTCAGATTTCTGTTACTATGCCTACACGATGACGACTCAAAACAAAGGAATAAAATCCATGAAATGGTCATACTAGCGTCGGATAAGCTACTTACATTGCATATCACCGCACTCCCCAGAACCTTTCCAACAAATATTGATTCCTTCTTTCGCCCTCTCTATTACTGATTTGATATGATCGTCCAGTTTCATGTTGATTCTTACTATTACCCCTAAATACTTACACAATGTGACGTGCTCAAGGTGTACACCACTAATTTTGTAATCAGACAGTAAATCGTTCTTTCTATTCATAATAGGCATTATATTTATCCACATCTAAAGAGCTGCCATGCAGTACACCAAGCCGAACTGTTCTCAGTTGTCTTTCTGCGATTCCTTATGATGCAATGAGGATTCTGTCAGAGTCAGCAAACAAATTTATATTACGGTGCTGCCAATTAGAGCTGGTAATCCTTATATCTTATTCTTATTGAAGGTATTAGAGGTCCTGCTGTGCTTCCCTCCTTTTCTACAAAACAGTCGCTATCCAATTTACCGTCCTAGGTCCATTAGTCTAATATTTCTTCAGTCAGTCACACATTTTCGAAGATACTCTGTGAGATCGTATCGTGATTATAGGTGACGATGTACTGTAGAGTCGAACGCCTTACGGAAATCTATTTGAATGTAGGATCTACCAGTTTACTTGCACCTGTTGTTTGTAAGATGTCATGTATAAGGAAAACGAACTGTAATGCAGACGAGCGTTTTTTTATTTTTTTAAATTCATGCTGATCTGTTTCCTCTAGGAACATCATAATGTTGTTTGATCGTTTAGAATATGCTCCAGGAGCCTTAAACAGACGGGGTTAGTGATACCGTCTGTGATTCTGCATGTCCTATCGATTACCCTAATCATCAAGAGGAGACGTGTGCTCTTTTTCAGTCCTACGACTCTGTTAAAAAACGATTCTCGATATGCAGTACGTAAGCTAGGAAAGGAGCTATCTCTATTGCATATTCAGTGTAAAATCTAACGGAAATTTCATCAGGTACTGGTTCCTACTCACTTTAAGCAGGTTGATTATTTTTCATTATCGGCGTGATAATATTGCTGTCGCTCGTTTGTGAGGCTGTATGATGGCCAAACTTCGGCACGGTAGTATCCTCTGGCGCAAATGCATTTCTAAACGTCGAATTAAAAGTTTCTGGTTTCTGTCGCCCGTTTTTCTTTTCAACGCCAGACGGATGATCGAGAACTTCAATGGAAGGTTTGGATCTGTTCATTGACCTTACACATGAACTGAAATTCCAAGAATTTTCTTACTGTGAAATTTACTGTTGTTGTCATACATGGATCTTCTTACAGATGCACAAGTTGCAATAAAATTTTCCCTATCAACATCCCTGAAAATTCTCTAGGGGAGCGTAGGTTCTCTTATCTGTAGTTTTCAAACAATCTACGAATTGGACCCATAATCGAGGATGGGTCTTTACCGCATTTTATTACTTTACTTGGAACGTACCTATTCAGATCGCGACTTATAATATCTTCCAATTTTGACCAGAATTTTTCCAACGACATATACGACATTGCAGTGCCTCTATTGGTAAGAGGAATGATGGAATGTTCCTTGGTACACGCATGGGTGCCCGAAGGAATGGCATTACTGCGATGCAGCTGTTATAAAACACATGAAATGTATAGTTGCGCATACGAACAACCATCAGCCGTATATGACGATGGTAAAATTTGCACCGAACCGGCACACAGGGACTCGAACCCGGATATCCCACTTCACGCGAGCGGTCGCCTTAACCACTTTGGGGAACCGTGCACGACTCAATACCGGAACAAAGGTCAAAATGTCGTCGTTCCTGCGTTACAACCTGTACTTGTACATCCATTATATATTTCACGTACAGGAAACATTTTAATTGAAAATCGGTGGATAAATACGACGTTATGGTACCTGTGTTGATAAGCAGAACGATGCTAAGCACTGCGGTGACTACAGCCGTTATGAAAGACGTGAAATGCATTCACTGTTACCAACACAGACACTGCAATATGGTATTTATTCACCGATACCAGGCAGCGACTTCCAGTCAAAGTGTTGTCACCTGTACGGCAGTTACGTAATGTGTATACGAGAACAGGTTGTGACGTAGGAACGACGACATATGGACAGTTGCATTTCGCCGTTAGTCGTGCACGGATATCGAAAGCGGGATATCGAAAGCGGTTAAGGGCGACCACTCGCCTAAAGCGTGATACCCGACTTCGAGTCTCGGTCGCGTACAAATTTTCATTGTCATCATTCCTTTATGGAGATGGTGATTGTTCGTATTCGCAAGTGCGCCTACGTTCCATGTAAAAGAATTTTTCCGCTTTTACCAATTTGACCTAAATGTTCTCATTTCGTCTATTAAATTAGTTGATACTGACTAGCTATCACACCAAGGGAAAATACTCCCCTACCTTTAATGATGGTCTTTTTGCTCTTGGTAATCGTTACTCCTGCAATACCATAAAGGTGAAAAGATGATGTTTTTGCCTATGGTTATCATTGCTCCTTCAACAGCACGTTTTTCAGTAGTCTTTCTCTCACTGCTGACGGAAATATTGGGTTTTGTAACTAGGAAACTTAGAACGTTTGTTTCGCGTTTGGGTTGCAAGACTAATTGTTGGAGGCAGCTGCCAGAGTGGATTATTTGCCGACGCTAAAGTGTGCGCGGTTTGTTCAGTCAATCTAGGCGTTTTAGAGTCATCAGCTACTACAACTAAACCTTGATGACCCATAAACTTTACGTCGTGTTCAGAGGTCGAGTGGTAAAGCACGGGCCTGGAAACCGAGAAGTCGCCGAATCGATTCCCGTTCGGAGCGCGAAAATTTTCGGTATGCCTTTCACGTTTCAACAATGTGAAAAGTCGTAGATCCGTCATTCAGATTCCACGCCACACTGTAGGTCCCTTTTCCCGTACTGGGCGCCTGAGGTAAGTTAGGGACCCGCAAGTCGCCGAAGGGGCTTGCAATTGAAAGACTACCACCCGCCCACTGAGCCACACTAAATTATTGTTATGAAACTGTTAACTTCTTAACAAAACCCAGTACCTGTCCCTCGATGACGAGTTTTCATCAAAGACAGGGATATCGCCAGGAGTGCCCCACGGATGTGTGATAGGATCACTGTTACCTTCTGTACACACAGATGATCGGGCGGACAAGGTAAGCAGCTGTCCGCGGCTATTTGCCGATGATGCTGTGGTGTACGGAAAGATGTCGGCGTTTAGTGTAGGAGCATACGACAGACAGAATTTCTCGTTGAGTATGATGACTGGCAGCTAGCTCTAAATGTAGAAAAATGTAAGTTAAGGCAGATGAGAAGGAGAAACAAATCAAGAATGTTCGAATTCTGCATTAATAATGTGCTGCTTGACACAGTCACGTCGCTTAAATATCTAGGAGTAACGTTGCAAAGCAATATGAACTGGAATGAGGATGGAAGGAATGTAGTGGCGAAGGCGAATGGCCGACTTCGGTTTACTGGGAGGATTTTAGCAAAGTGTGGTTCATCTGTTAAGTAGACGGCGTGTGGGACACTCGTACGAACTCCTGGAGAGTACTGTTGGAGTGTTTCTGATCCCCACCAGGTCAGATCAAAGGGGCGCTCTTCTAGATTTGTTACCTGTAGTTTCGAACAAATGGTTCAAATGACTCTGAGCACTATGTGACATAACTTCTGAGGTCATCAGTCCCCTAGAACTTACAACTACTTAAACCGAACCAACTAAGGACATCACACACATCCATCCCCGAGGCAGGATTGGAACCTGCGACCGTAGCGGTACACGGTTCCACTATAGTGCCTAGTACCACTTGGTCACCCCGCAGGCAGTTTCGAACAACATGTAAATATTACGGAGATGATTTGGTAACTTAAGTGGGAATCCTTGGAGGCAAAGCGACGTTCTTTCCGAGGAGCACTACATTGAAAATTTAGAGAACCAACATTTGATGCTGGCTGCGGCCAACGTACACTTCGCGGAAGGACCACGAAGGCAAGAAAGATTAGGACTCGCACGGAGACACATAGACAGTCATTCTTCCCTAGCTCTGTTTACGAGAGGAACAGGGAAGAAAATTGATGTGTTGGCATATGTGCCAACACCTTGTAGTTAGAGGAGGCCGAAATGCACGCTATAATCTAACGCAGACTGGCGTGAGGTCTGGAACAGGATACGTAATGAATGCTATAAAGAAAAGTACGTAGCTGCTGGAATACTTAACTTTAATCCATCATTTGTATACAGCATTCTTGATGATACAAGTGAGACTCTCTCTAGAATTGGTTAATGGCGCCTTGCTAGGTCGTAGCCATGGACTTAGCTGAAGGCTATTCTAACTATCTCTCGGCAAATGAGAGAAAGGCTTCGTCAGTGTAGTCGCTAACAAAGTCGTCGTACAACTGGGGCGAGTGCTAGTACGTCTCTCTAGACCTGCCGTGTGGTGGCGCTCAGTCTGCAATTACTGACAGTGGCGACACGCGGGTCCGACATGTACTAATGGACCGCGGCCGATTTAAAGCTACCACCTAGCAAGTGTGGTGTCTGGCGGTGACACCACAAAAATGACTAGTAGTGGTACTAGATAACCACCGACACGTACCATACGGTGGCTTGTGGAGTATGCTTGTAGATGTAGATAATATGCTTGAATCAACCATCCGCTACAAACGCTAGGCTGCTTTAATGAACTAACCGCTACAAATGCTAGTCTGTTTTCCAAGTGGAAAGTATTTGAAGTTGTCACCTGTGTGCCCCACGCTGGTCTCCCGGGCGTCGGGCGAATGACCGGAGTGCCCACCCGCTGCCTCCTCCACAGCAGCTGCCGACTACGGGCTGACCCGTCGCGGCGGGACAGACGGGTAGCGGCCACTGGTGCATCGTTGGACGGCGTTCAGCGCGCTGCGATCGCAGATTGAGACATCGCCCGGCGGGGCAGTAAACGTCGCCATGAATATTTATTGTGGCCATACTCCGTGAAACATAAACGTGTAGCGCGTGTATGCGCCGCGAGGTGTCGCGCAGATAAAGACGTACGCCTCTAGCGGCGGGTGTGCGCCTCCGCTCGCAGCGGGCCACAGCCTGCCGGCTTTTACTGCGCTCCGAGACCAGCCGCTTGTACCGCATTAAGCGGCCGACTTCTTTACTTAACAGCCCGATACACCGTCTAAGTAGCCAGCTGGCAGAGGGCGCTTCCTGCGCTACAGAAGGCTACAAACAAGACTACTTGTGGTGCAGTCTGCTTTATGGCCGAGGTGCTGCGGGACAGAGAAGCTTTGCCGCTCCCTAAGAAGCCAAGAGTCATCGTCTAAGTCGACGTAACTAGACGCGGGATACTGACTCACTTGTGACAAACCTACAGCCGTCCTTATAATTTTGTTTTATTTTGTTGCACGCTTCAGTGCGTCATCTTCCGGCTGTTGTTGATGCGGTATTGGTTGATATGATCCATATATACATCAAATGAGTTGCCAGCATTACTGGATTGGCAGATAATGTTTCAGCACTCCAACAATCAACGGCAGTGGTGTCGCTGTGAATCGTGCACGGATAGCCGAAGCGGTTAAGGCGACCGCTCGCGTAAATCGGCAAATCCGGGTTAGAGTCTCGGTCCGACACACCTTTGGAGGTTGGGTTGTTTTTGGGGAAGGAGACCAGACAGCGACCGAGCGCGGTAGCGCAGTGGTTAGCACACTGGACTCGCATTCAGGAGGACGACAGTTCAACCCCGCTTCCGGCCATCCTGATTTAGGTTGTCCGTGATTTCCCTAAATCGCTCCAGGCAAATACTGGGATGGTTCCTTTGAAAGGGCACGGCTGACTTCCTTGCCCATGCTTCCCTAATCCGATGACACCGATGACCTCGCTCTTTGGTCTCTTCCCCCAATCAACCCAACACGACCAGACAGCGAGGTCATCGGTCTAATCTGGTTAGGGAAGGACGGGGAAGGAAGTCGGCCGTGCCCTTCCAAAGGAACCATCCCGGCATTTGCCTGGAGCCATTTAGGGAAATAACGGAAAACCTAAATCAGAATGGCCGGACGCGGGATTGAACCGTCGTCCTTCTGAATGCGAGTCCAGTGTGGACACACCTTTGTCACTTGGTTTTAGTGCTGAGGGAAAAATGAACCACCACAACAATCGCCTGAAGAGTTTTACACAACGTATTCGCAGAACTGTAAAATTATTCGCTGACAAAGCTTATCTGTAACGCTCGCCATTAACAGTTAAAGCGACACTATTTTCGTTTTAAAAAACTTTGTGCCTATTATCCATGACTTTGATATTGCACACTGTGTAAAGGAATCCCATAAATCTCATAACGGTGTTGCTGACTCCATAACCTCACGTTCTTTTTATTCACGTAACTGGAAAACGTAAACTCACTGCATCAGTAATTATGAACCTCTCTCAAAAATCGTGATTGGGTCAGTTAAATAGAATCATAGTCTTGCATTGCGCCAAACGACTTCGAAAATCAGCTGGTTTCAACTCATGGGATACCTGAATTTTATAAGGAAACAAGTTCAGATCCTTTCTCAGGATGCACACTGTTCCTCTGTTGCCAACAATTTCTTGTGACAGTATTGTTGCCAAATGTCTTTCAGCTGTTTGCGATTTTTATATTCTTCTTGTTTTACGCGACTAGTTTCGTAGGACAAAACCGAGGAGCAAATCTCCATCGTCGCAGAATGCATCATTACATGAAATTAACATGTTAGAAGTTAATAACAGATAAAATAAAATTACACGAATTATTTGCACAGGAAAGTTACTGAATATATGCAAGCATGACCAACAATATAACACAGGAGACTTTTTTTCGAGAAATTCGTCAGCCGAATTGAAGGAGTGAGACATTAGGAAATTATTCAGTTTACATATAAAAGTGCGTGGAGACGTTCAAAGATAAGAAGATTTCTTGTGGTAACTTCTTGAAAATGGGTGAATCGGAGTACTGCACGCATTTCGGAACTAGAGTCAAGAAGGTGCGGTCCAATTGCAGATTGGGTTTCTGTCTAGTATTGACTGAATGAAAGCCGCTAATTGTTCGCAATAAGATCATATTGTTAACAACAAACGATACTAAAGTAAATATTTATTGAGAGACCAGTGTCAGAAATACCAAACCACTGCCGGCCGTAGTGGCCGTGCGGTTCTAGGCGCTACAATCTGGAACCGCGTGACCGCTACGGTCGCAGGTTCGAATCCTGCCTTGGGCATGGATGTATGTGACGTCCTTAGGTTAGTTAGGTTTAAGTAGTTCTAAGTTCTAGGGGACTGATGACCACAGTAGTTAAGTCCCATACTGCTCAGAGCCATATGAACCATTTTTTGAAAAAAGTACATTTAAAGGTGAAATTTGTGTATTATTGTCTGAAAGGCTATTTATTTGCTCTTTTAAGTATGGAATGCCTTTCTGGTAACGAAGAACGAACACAAATGGCTCGGAAAGGCGCGGCAGCAGCCCTCTTTGGAAAACTTTTCGTTTTGTTGCTATCTGGAGGCACATAATAATTCATTCCAACAATACACAGCGGAATATATATCGTCATGTTCCAACACGTCTGTGCTACGATACCATGGCGCGTATTACGAATCGAAATTAAGAGAGCTTCTGTTATCGACAGTCGACACTAGCCTAAATACATCCTAAGGAAAATGACACACCACGAAGAAATTATCCGAGCGGGACGCTAGTCGATAGACGTATTGTAAATGTACAGAAAAACAAATTATTACTGTATCAGAAAAAATTGGATGAGTTATTCAAGAGAGATAGCTTAACAAACGGAGTAAGTCAATAACGCATTGGGCCCACCTCTGGCCTTTATGCAAGCAGTTATTCAGCTTGACATTGGTTGATAGAGTTATTGGATGTCGTGCCAAACTGTGTCCAATTGGCGCTTTAGCGCTTGTTGGATAGTCCCTTCCATTACGCTTCAAAAATTCACAGTTGGGGATAGATCTGGCGAGCTAGCTCGCCAAGATAGGGTTTGGCAAGTACGAAGACAAGCAGTAGACACTCTCTCCAAGTGCGGGCAGGCATTATCTTGCTGAAACGTAAGTCCTGGATGACCTGATATAAGCAGCAATAGAACGGGCGTAAAATATTGTCGATGCACCGCTATGCATTATGGATGCTATGGATGACATCCAAACGGGTCCTGATATGAAAATAAGTGGCACGCAACTCCTGAGTGTTGGGTAGTACCGCGGTCGACAGTCTGGCTGATACGACAACTCTGTCTAGGGCGTCTCTAGACAAACCTTCGGCCTGGGATCTCTTTGACCACTGTAGAATTATCAATGGAACTTAGCCCCGATGACCAGTGAATACGTATCCAGAGATGCGCCCAACAGTAATGGGAAACGAACCTGACTGTCATCCGTCATGCGGTCCGACAACCAGGAGTGATGGTCTGGTGCCATATATGTCCATTGCACGATACCTTTGGTTTTCCTCCGCGGCACTCTTACAGCACAGCGGTACGTCGCGATATTCTACGCCCTTCATGGCAAGCTATTCTGGGCTTAGTTTTCAGCCAGATAATGCCCGCCTACACACAGCGAGTGTACCTGCTGCTTGACTTCGTGTTTGCCAAATCGTAACTGGCCAACAAGGTCGCCGGATCTCTTCCCAGTTGAGAACGTTTGGAGTATTATGGGCAGGGCGCTCCAACCAGCTCGGAATTTTGACGATATAACGCGCCAGTTGGACAGAATTTCGCACGATATCCATCAGGAGCACATATAACAACTCTGTCAGTCAAGGCCTAGCCAAATAAATGCCTGCGCAACAGCCGGATGTGGACCAATTTGGCTTGCTAGGTATGTGGAGGTCTTTCTCTTGAACAAACCATCAAATTTATTTCTTAAATTGTAATCATTTGTTTGTTTTCACACATCACATCTGCCGATTTCCGTCCCAGTCGGGTGATTCCTTTATGGTGCGTCGTTTTTTTTTTCTTTTCTTACAGTGTATTTTTGTGGCTATATCGTTGTGGTGCTACAGAATAATGTTGAAGATTAAATGGGTCGATCACATAACTAATGAGGAGGTATTGAATAGAATTGGCGAGAAGAGGAGATTGTGGTGCAGCTTGACATGAAAAAGGGACCGGTTGGTAAGACATGTTCTGAGGCATCAAGGGATCACAGATTTAGCATTGGGGGCAGCGTGGAGGGTAAAAATCGTAGAGGGAGACCAAGAGATGAATACACTAAGCAGATTCAAAAGGTTGTAGGCTGCAGAGAGTACTGGGAGATGAAGAAGCTTGCCGGCCGTGGTGGTCTCGCGGTTCTAGGCGCGACAGCTACGGTCGCAGGTTCGAATCCTGCCTCGGGCATGGATGTGTGTGATGTCCTTAGGTTAGTTAGGTTTAAGTAGTTCTAAGTTCTAGGGGACTGATGACCACAGATGTTAAGTCCCATAGTGCTCAGAGCCATTTGAACCATTTGAAGAAGCTTGCACAAGATAGAGTAGCAAGGAGAGCTGCATCAAACCAGTCTCAGGGCTGAAGCCCACAACAACAACATATCGTTTTTCACTGGTCGATAATTTTCTGTAGTCCTTGATTGAGTCTTGGCCTTAGTGTTACCAGGTCTTTCGATTTAACATTCTATCTTCGTCGTTCTGTTTGCAACGCTGTTTCTGGGCAGCCATGCGATACTACCTCGACGATTAGATCTACCACAGCGGCAGACGAAAGCTGTGGCGACGTTCTGAGTTTAGCAAACGACGCTCACAGCTTTCTCCATATCCGCCAAGAATCATAGCGGCCAACGGCAATACCGGAGATCTAGCGCAGTAAAAGTGGAAACTAGGCCCGGGGAGCTCTTTTAATCGACGCAGGGACTGAGGATTTTTGTTTCCGCGTACGGAAAGCGACTGTCAGCGATCTGCGGGCAATCAGAAAGCCGTGGTGAATGTTGGGCGAGGAGTCGGTAGAAAGCGCGGCTCGGCGCGGCACGACCCGACAAGTGGAGTGGTGTAGGTGTTTTGTAGGATGGCCTGCCGACCCGCCCACGGCGGCCTTTCACCGGTCGAATGTCACGTCCAGGGAAACACGCCCGCCTCCGTCCGCTGTCCGAGCGGAGAAACGGCATTGTGCCACGCGCGTGGGCAGAATTCATAAACACCTGGCGTCGGCTCTTCTGGTCCACCGGGTACAGATCTCGTGAACACGTCAATCATTGTGACCTGCTCTAAATTGCACACCTGGAGGGTAGTTTGTATGACAGCTCAATACGAAATTGCTGCCTTTTCACTCATTTGCATTCTGCCTTTTACAAAAGTCATCTTGGAAAATTCAGCGACAGCTATAAAGTTGCTTTCTTTATTGAGCTACGAGTTTCAGTCTACGTCATCATCAGTGAGCAAAACAGAACCGTAACATATTTCCGTACGGGTCATGATAATTTCGATAACGGTCACTGTTCTAGTTCGAAATTCTTATCTCTGAAATGCCAGACACCTAAAAATTTACAGGTGGAACTCGTCTGATGCATGCCACTAATTAACGTAATCTGAGAAGCTCACATCGATTCAAACTTATCGCCTTGTCGACAAATGCCGTATCAAGTCGGAGAACAAGATGGACTTACATGCGTCGTTCTTCTGAATATCTTACGTCCAGATTTAATTACCAGTACCACAGTACTCACAATTTCACATTCTCACATCAATTTTGAACAAAACAGTCATTACGGAAACCACTTACTTATATTAAGGTTGTGCTGTGTAGCGGAATGGTCTTATCGATCGAACAAAGTAGAACTCCAAAGGAATTAAATTACTGGTAGTCAGTATGTTTTTCAGTACATCTTTTACAAAATATTTTATACCTATTATGGAAAATATTTCACCCAAACGTTCGTCTATTCTTTCCTCCTTCTTTACCAAGACACAAGTCCAGTGAACAGATAAGAAAAGTTTTTGCTTCCTTGTTTACATTAGCCAATTATAAAAATAAATCTACGCCATATGACAGAAGATACATAGAAAATACATCATACTCCAAGAATAAAATTATTTAAATATTCAAACTTTTGTTTGTTTACATCCCTCCAGGAAAAGTAACGAAACTGTAGAACTGCGAATATTCTAAATCTCATTATTTATATTACAAACTAGATTTACACTGACAAAACTGTCTTCTTTAAACGACTGGCTGTTCTGGTCTAAGTCAGTAGGCTTCAAGATAATCTCGGAACAAACTTGACAAATGGTAGATACCGTAACAGTACTTTCCCCTTGGGATTACAGTAATCTTTGGTTAAAAATACACACAGATGAATATTACACTGAGAATCTAGCAAAGAGTCAAATTCTGCTAGAAGGATTTACTCATTTCCAACACTCTATAGCAACTACTGAAAATTTTGTCCGGTTCGTTCTGTATTTGTGTACGATAATCCAACGATGATTTTTTTTGTAGATAACACCATCGTTAACAATTTGGTAGTGGTGCGGTCCCTGATTGTTTATTTATGCTGAGTAATTAGTTAATTTTTTATGCATATCCTTCGCTACTTTGTTTTCTTCCAGTCATTTACATTACTGTCCGCCCCCGGTAACTGAGTGGTCAGCGCGACAGAATGTCTATCCTAAGGGCCCGGGTTCGATTCCCGGCTGGGTCGGAGATTTTCTCTGCTCTGGGATTGGGTGTTTCAGCTCAATCGACGCGCAAGACGCCGAAGTGGCGTCAAATCGAAAGACTTGCACCCCGCGAACGGTCTACCCGACGGGAGGCCCTAGTCATACGACATTTACAATTTATTTATTTGTCTTTATGGGGTCGATCAGTTAAGAAGTCTTACTGGTTACTAGTAAACAGTTAGATAGAATAAGGTTCGTCTTATAATATACTAAGTTGCGTTTGTGCACTGCAGTACTAGAGGTATAAGAATATACTAAGCCCTAAAAGATTATTCTTTATATATAACTTTGCTGGTGTGTCCGTTTTTCGCAGCAGCTATACAAAGATTCATTTTATAGATTCAATCGACTTTTTAGCTGCTATGCCGGCCGCGGTGGCCGAGCGGTTCTAGGCGCTTCAGTCCGACCGGCTGCTACGGTCGCAGGTTCGAATCCTGCCTCGGGCATGGATGTGTGTGATGTCCTTAGGTTAATTAGATTTAAGTAGTTCTAAGTTCTAGGGGGCTGATGACCTCAGCTGTTAAGTTCCATAGTGCTTACAGCCACTTGAACCTTTTAGCTGCTATGATATTTGATTACCAGAAACGTTTGTCCTTGTATATTAAAGGCAACTGGATGGCATTTTTCTGAAATAAAAGAGTTCCGTTCCTACATACTATACTACTAGGAGGGTAATAAGCATTCTAGGTCATGGGATGAGAGCAATAGGCATTCTCGTCCAAATTTGACCTTTGAGCGCCAGGTTTCTTACATGCAAAGACTGTGACATTCACGACTTCATCATGCTCCATTCCTCTCCCAAGCCGTGCATCCATTACACACCGCCGGCCTTTGTGGCTGAGTGGTTCTAGGCGCTTCAGTCCGGAACCGCGCTGCTCTTACGGTCGCAGGTTCGAATCCTGCCTCTGGCATGGATGTCTTTGCTGTCGTTAGGTTAGTTAGGCTTAAGTAATTCTAAGTCTATAGAACTGATGACCTCAGACTTTAAGTCCCATAGTGCTTGAACCATTCTACACCTTGTATCCTTTGCCCCTCCACACAGCGCTGTAGCACTGTCAGCTCCCAGAACCCCCATAAACATACACCCCTTCCCCTACCCCTTTCCTACAGCACACAATTTTTTTCTTTTTTATAAGTAGGCGCATCAGAGAGCTTCCAAGCCAACAAACATATTTGGCTATTCGAATTATATTTATCAATTCCTTCTGAAACCCGCATCCCTTTCTTTGAAACAGGCCAAAGAGAAAGCTTCAAACGCAGTTGTGTTACACACATTGAGTTCTTCCAATATTTTTGCATCTCAGATTTTGGAAAGGTGGAAGAATGTTTGCATCCATGTGGCTTGGAAATGCGCACCCGCTACACTCCTCCCTTTTCCGACTGAACTTAAGGCATCTAATTCGTTTCCTACAACAGGCGTGATTCCATCTCGTCTATACAATCACAGATGTGATCATATATTAAGGACAGGAGTATGTAGTACAACTCTTCTCAAATAGTGGTTAACTGAAGACTGTTTGAAAAAGGTGTAATCGGAAAATCAAAGAACACAATTACAACAGAAATGTAATTCATAAAAGGTTAAAACAAAATATTTTGTATGAGCATCCGCAGATGTTGAAACGCATGATGTTAGGAAGAATTCCGCCAACAGCTGGTAAAATTGTTATTTATTGAAGCACAACCGGTTTCACGGCCTAAAGCCGCATCATCGGGTGCAACCTCTATGGTAAAGAGCAAGGTATAGTGTTACAACATTTTACATATATTACAATTAATAAAGGAACATCTAAAATATACTCACAATGTTAGAATGTCATAGATATACTCGTTACTCCTACTCGAAATTTACTATCCAGTGAATACTGTCAGTACTATGGCGATCGAAAGATAAAGACATGCTCCATTCATTTAGGACAAATTGCTGATAGGTGATACTTTCGGTTACAAAGATGCCTGCATCCAAACAGAAAAAATAAAAATATTTTATAGGGAGAGGACGCTAAAATATTTAGAAGTTCCGGATTGGCGATAACAATAATCACTAATAGCATGATTAGTCGCGGCACTACGCAAATTACTATGTGGAATGTATCAAGTGAAGGCAGGACAACCCGGCGCTGGGCAATGTACAAGCGGCCCACATTAACGAATGACAGAGGAGTGGAAGCTATCCATATATACAGTGATGTTATATACACATGACTAGAAGCACTGGGTTACTACCTGTAAAAGTGAGAATAATACAGAATTTTATTACGTTCTAGTATCTAATCTTATAAACAATCAAAATTAGCCAGACTGCTATTGTGTTTTAATTGTAATCGGTTATTCAACGAGAAATGTGCATTTTCTTTTTTATATCTAAAAATTTTTACTTCATTCAATATATTCCAAATGCGGCTTTTTTTTCTTTTTTATGAAGTAATTTTCAATGTTCTGAAGGACTTGTGATGCTGTGCGCCTCTTCGCGTAAGTGTGTTGTTAATGCAGATCGTGGATTATTAATTTACGGTGTTCCAGAAACCTTATTCGAAATGAGCTACCGGTTTGCCCCATATATTTCTTAGGGCAATCATTGCATGTAATGCAGTGCATACCTGCCTTATTGTAATTATTTGGCTTTTTCCTTGCTTCTTAGTAAAATACGCTGTAGAGGGGCACAGCATCACAAACCCTACAGAGAAAAGGACAAATTTTGAATATATTATGGGTAATAGCAACTGTAGATATAAAAAGAAAATGCACATATCACAGTGAATAGCCAAGTAGAATTAAAACACTATAGCATTCTGGCTAATTTTGATTGTTTACACGATTAGATATTAGTACGTAATATAATTCTATATTATTCTCGCATCTGAAGGTATCGACCCAGCGCTCCTAGCCCTGATTGTGATGACGTCACACTGTCCATATGGATAGCTTCCGTTCCGCCGGCCGGCTAGGCACTCTTCGCTGTTCGCGAGTGCCGCTTTTACCTTGCCCAGCACCGGTAAGACACTGCCACCTGATATACTCCACACAGTAATTTGCGTAATGCCGAGACTAATCATGTTAGTAATCATAATTTTTATTGCCAACTAGGTCCCGTAAAAACTTTTAGCGTCCTCATTATAAACCTGATGACACGGCTTTAGACCATGAAATCGGTTGTGTTTCAATGAATGACAATTTTACCAGCTGCTATAGGAATTCTTTTCAACGTCAGGCACTGACACCGGTGGCAAAAGTGCCTGATTACAAGACAGCGATTACCGGACCGAGGAATAACGCTTACTCTGTCAAGAAAAACCGCAAGCATAAATTATTAGATAGCATGTAAAAAAAGGAAGAGCTAAAACAAGGGAGAGTGAGCAAGAGGGATACGGTGTAATGATGTCACACGGTAGTAGAATGAGGCAGATTAGCTTAGTTGTGTCTGGAGACGCCGGTGTTCCAACTGCGATCGTAACTACTAGTTGACATCGTATAATCTAAGATAGACAGATTGTCGAAGCTTGCGGACAGCAAGACCACGTACTGAATCTCCGAATTTCGGTAGCGGCTTCCTGTTACTTGTAGGACTCAGCTGAACCATCTCCACATGGCGCCTCAGTGGTAACACCATGTTGTCTGGTGACTGACTGCACGAACCACAGAGATACATCAAGACTGTAAAAGACTGTAGAGGAGGTCTATCCGAATGAGACGGAGCTCTTACTGGGAGGATTTCTTAACCCTCGTGGTCTCTGAGGAACTGGCTCAGTGGGCGGGAGGATCTGCGTTTCATAGTCTATCTAACAGTGTTCAATTCCACAGCTTTTGGCACGTTAGGGAGTTAGGTTGGACAGTACTGGCTCCCTCTAATTGTCACGATCGCTTCTCTGATGGTTCTCTGGCATATGACCGAAGCAATGTTCAAACTGAGGCACAAAGAGCCCCTTGCAACACAAAACGTCAGCTTGGGGACATTTGTCAATTTATGAATTACTAGAAATCACAGCCCCCAAAATTTACGAATAATCCTTTCTATTTCGTATCTCTCGTCTACCAACGCAACATGTGACCATGTCTTCTGTGTGCTATAAAATTTTTGTCAGCCAGTGCAGCTTGCCACCGCTGGACAATGTGGTATCATAAACTCATTTTTAAGCCCCAATTCCCTTTTCTTGGAAACATGCCTATCAGACTGTTTCTAAGCCAACAGCACAGCGGGATCTCAGTACTTTAATGAAAGATCGTTCAATCACATTTCTCAGCTCGTTCCTAAGGCACGCCCCTCTCCAGATCAGAGCTTCCTACAACAAGAATGGCCATCGAGCTTAACATCATTCTTGTCCTGTTGTGTTGGTGTTGACGTATGTCATCGGAGAACGTTATACCACGAACAGTCTGAAAGGATATTATTCGCTTATTTTGCTAAATTTTCTGTTTTCGATGTAGCTACTGTGAGTAATATGCTCTTTAGAAAACTTGTGTTAACTTTGTAGGCTTCACAAATATATGGTAGCTTTATTTCGCATTTTAATATTTTGCGAGAAGAAAGATTTGTAGATACAGCTTTTTCTACAGCGAAATTAATAACCTATTCCTGTTTTGCTATATTTGGACACGAGTCTTAGGTATTAGTAAGTAAAATGTAAAACGGTTCGTTTACTTACTACATAGTATAGCTTTGCGTTGTTAAATCACTAATTCCAAGTAAATCGGTTTGAAGTTTCATAATAGTGTTTTCTGCAATGTGGGTGCTGCATCTGATATAGCAAGTAATGTTCAAGGAACAGTGGATATTGGATATAATAATTGTACTATCATCCGTTTTTAGACTTTTTCAGTACTAGTTCATTTCATCAAACACCATGTCGTAGGAGAAGATAATAGATACTGTTTTACAATACTCTTATAAAAAGATAATTAACGTTATTGATTTGATGACAAAACTTTTTATTAGTTACTACTTTAGGCGTAACTGAGGTAAAACAACTGAGATTCAATGGATAGAAATTTTCACAGTATCATTACTGCTGGTCAAAAGTTTCCATCTCTGGCCTACAACATATACAAGAAGTCCCTCATCGAGGTCCACAGGACAAGGGACAATTTGAAATTGAACTGAAAGTGTAGTGAATTTCGTTTCATTCCAAATTACATTTAAGTGAAGTTAGGTAGTACTTCTTAAAGCACGATAGCCTAGAAAATGTCAATAGAACAGCAGGAAGCAGTGAAGTCAATAAACAATAGATTACAGGAAAAGAGATCAGCAGTTTCAAAAGCAGACACAAGTAACACCATACTGGTCATGGATGTAGAGGAGTAGATGAATAGAATCAAGATGAGTCATTAAAAAAAAAGAATGTTGAAGAACTAAACTCTGATCCAAAGGCGTGCTGAAAAGTAATACCGCCTAGCTGTTTACGGGACAACTCTTAAAGCCTTTCAAAGAAAACAAACTTTTTGAATATTGTGCATCTTTGTTCTTGATGTTTACACATTTAGTTCTCGACATAGTTATCCTGGCGTTGAACTCATTTCTCCCAACGAGAGACTGTTTGCTGTACCGTCAATGTAGAATGTTTGATTTGGTTGACGGAGCCAAAGTCTCACCTCCGCTTGCACCACTTTGAAAGTGAAGTCCTTGAAGGTGTTCTTTAACCTTTGAAAACAGATGAAAATCGGATGGGGCCATGGCGAGAGTGTAGGGAGGATGATCTATGACAGTGAACCCAAGGTATCAAACTCTCCCAGATGACGCAGCAGTCGGTGTCATCTGACACTGACTTGCTGAAGGAGAGGGTGCTCCACGTGTGGACGAACTCTTCGAATTCGAAACTCGATTACAGCACGCTGTTTCTCGTGCAGCGATACAGTTACGTTACACTCTGACATTTTACACGCTACAGTTCGGAACCCCTCTAGCACCAGAGGGCTGCAAATATGTTTGTAGAAATGAAGAACAAACATATAGAATTCTAGTGCCGTTTGTTTTATTTAAAAAGATGTAAGAGATTTTACGTAAATAATTACTTTTCATCATGTCCTAGTAGCTTCCAAATGGAACTCAGAAATTCGTTAGAACTGTCTGAAACTTACTCATAAGAACACAGAAACAAAACTTAGTACATTGAAATCCAGTACCTCCAATTATTCTATGCCAGCCCCTGCTACATAGACAGAGGTCAACTGTGAATTTACATAATTCTGCTGCATACCACAATGGGAAATTCACACATTAATACTTAGCTGAACTTTACAGTCTGGAAAACAACAGAAATACATAAAATTCCTTACTATTAATCGGAACAAAATAAAAATAAAATATACATGCACCCCACCAACTGCAAAACTTATTTCCTTTGAAGTCCACGACATGCGTATTTTAATCACATTAGGTGACAGACCAACATTATAAAGTAACAACTGGCAGGAAAGCCAGAAATCCGAAGTACCGCTACAGAAGAATTGATTATTATTATTATCCGGTTTCTCAGTGTAACATTTTACATTTTCCGGTACCCCAAGATTACACATTGATACAAGTCATCAAAGTAACCACTGATAAAAACTTCTTCTAGTTTAACAATATTCATCTATTTGAAAAGCACATGGAAGCTTAGTGTAACAGATACTAGCACGTATGTTATTGAGTCACATTGAAAACAGAATTTTTCGAGAAAAAACGCAAAAAATATAAAGTCTCATACTGGCACATATGTCTGCATGATATCATGTGCCTCAGAGATGAACTACAAGAAAATATAAACAGTTTACACATACAGATATGTATTTAACAGACACCACAACGTTCAGTTCACTGCAGTATTGGAAACAGTAGTAACACTACAAATTTAGATATCAAACTCATAAAACCAAACAACAGACACAACTTCAACATACACAAACAGGAAACAGATGCAGACATAATGAGATTTTCACTCTGCAGCGGAGTGTGCGCTGATATGAAACTTCCTGGCAGATTAAAACTGTGTGCCCGACCGAGACTCGAACTCGGGACCTTTGCCTTTCGCGGGCAAGTGCTCTACCATCTGAGCTACCGAAGCACGGCTCACGCCCGGTCTCACAGCTTTACTTCTGCCAGAATCTCGTCTCGTACCTTCCAAACTTTACAGAAGCTCTCCTGCGAACCTTGCAGAACTAGCACTCCTGAAAGAAAGGTTATTGCGGAGACATGGTTTAGCCACAGCCTGGGGGATGTTTCCAGAATGAGATTTTCACTCTGCAGCGGAGTGTGCGCTGATATGAAACTTCCTGGCAGATTAAAACTGTGTGCCCGACCGAGACTCGAACTCGGGACCTTTGCCTTTCGCGGGCAAGTGCTCTACCATCTGAGCTACCGAAGCACGACTCACGCCCGGTCTCACAGCTTTACTTCTGCCAGTATCTCGTCTCCTACCTTCCAAACTTTACAGAAGCTCTCCTGCGAACCTTGCAGAACTAGCACTCCTGAAAGAAAGGATATTGTGGAGACATGGCTTAGCCACAGCCTGGGGGATGTTTCCAGAATGAGATTTTCACTCTGCAGCGGAGTGTGCGCTGATATGAAACTTCCTGGCAAATTAAAACTGTGTGCCCGACCGAGACTCGAACTCGGGGCCTTTGCCTTTCGCGGGCAAGTGCTCTACCATCTGAGCTACCGAAGCACGACTCACGCCCGGTCTCACAGCTTTACTTCTGCCAGTATCTCGTCTCCTACCTTCCAAACTTTACAGAAGCTCTCCTGCGAACCTTGCAGAACTAGCACTCCTGAAAGAAAGGATATTGCGGAGACATGGCTTAGCCACAGCCTGGGGGATGTTTCCAGAATGAGATTTTCACTCTGCAGCGGAGTGTGCGCTGATATGAAACTTCCTGGCAGATTAAAACTGTGTGCCCGACCGAGACTCGAACTCGGGGCCTTTGCCTTTCGCGGGCAAGTGCTCTACCATCTACCATCTCTACCATCTACCGAGTTCGAGTCTCGGTATGGCACACAGTTTTAATCTGCCAGGAAGTTTCATATCAGCGCACACTCCGCTGCAGAGTGAAAATCTCATTCTGGAAACATTCCCCAGGCTGTGGCTAAGCCATGTCTCCGCAATATCCTTTCTTTCAGGAGTGCTAGTTCTGCAAGGTTCGCAGGAGAGCTTCTGTAAAGTTTGGAAGGTAGGAGACGAGATATTGGCAGAAGTAAAGCTGTGAGACCGGGCGTGAGTCGTGCTTCGGTAGCTCAGATGGTAGAGCTCTTGCCCGCGAAAGGCAAAGGTCCCGAGTTCGAGTCTCGGTCGGGCACACAGTTTTAATCTGCCAGGAAGTTTCAGATGCAGACATATTTATTTATTCGAATGAACTTGGGCACATCGCATTAAATAAATTACAATAACTACAGAAAACTTAAACTAAATGAACAGATGTCTAATTTGTCCATTTCATTTTTTTTACAACAAACAAAAGCCACTGATGCGATAGTGAGGTCGTGGACGTCTTGTGACGGACCCCTGAAGGATGTATAGGTGCAAACCAGATCCGGGTGGGCGATTGTTGTCTCTTCAACCTCACATCGGTTGCACGGAGGCATTCTGAAGCTCCCCTTCAGTCAGGCTCTAGTTGTTAATATCATTGTTTATGCGAATCCTGTTGGTTCTGAAGCAGTGTCTGGGTAGAGGTAGAGCTGTTAAGAGATGGGAGTCCATGACTTTCTGATCTTGCCTAAGTCGCGTCGACTGATCTTTGACTTTTATGTAGTTGAGTTGGTTGGCAATTGCTACACGTCTTTACTTCGGTCTCAGTGGATGCCTTTTAAGGAAATGTGCATCGAGATGAGTGGGAGGGGACGTGTTGCCATTACATTTTTTTAAACTGTGATTTGAGGGCTACGGTCCTCTAGTTCCGTAAGATGTGACATTGCTCGGAAATAGTCTCCACTGGAGCAGAGTTATTCTAATAGTACCAGTTATGGTTCTCATTGCCTGGTTTAGCTGTGAGTCGACAGGTTTGGTGTGCAAGCTATTGATCGACACAGGAGCACAGTAATCTGCAGCTGAGTTTACGGGAGCTATCTGGGTAATTCTTAACGTTTCGGCGTTAGCATCCCATGACGTACTGGCCAGCTTCTGAATTTGGTTAGTTCTAGTTTTGATTTTTGCTGGTGATTGTTCCGGTTGATTGCACATATAGTTAGCATCCTCCCCATCTTGTGCTACGACTACTTGATCATCAGCAAATAATAAATGATGTTGGTAAACTCCATCCCTTATTTCTAATCCCATACTATTACATTTACGAGACCATTTACTGCAATCAACTAGCAGTAGCATACAAAACTTGGGGTTTGAAGATCCATTACCAAAAAACAGAATACTTGACTAATGATTCAGATGAGCTATACATTGAAGGAAAGAAAATCAAAAAGATAAACACTTTCTGTTATTTAGGATCCATTTTAGAAATCGAGGGAAAATCAGAGTCAGAAATCAATAAAAGAATTAGTAGCGGACGGAGGGTCATTGGGATGCTTAACTCAGTCTTATGGAGCAGGAATGTAATGAGCAGAACTAAAAAACTAATCTACAAATCCATATTAGAGAGTGTGGTTCTATATAGAACGGAGACCTGGAAAATTAACATGAAGCACATTAAAAAATTACAAGCTCTAGAGATGGATTTTTGGGGAAGATCGGCAAGAATCTCCAGGAAAGAAAAGATAAGGAACACCGAAGTAATAAGGAGAATGGAAATAAAAGAAAGAATATATGACGTAATGGATAGGAAGAAATTACAGTGGTACGGGCATATACGACGAATGGAGAAAACCAGAATACCAAAATTGATACTGGAGTGGGAACCGGAGGGGAGAAGAAGAAGAGGACGACCTATGACAACCTGGCTCCAAAATGTACAGCACAAAAAAATGGCTCTGAGCACTATGGGACTCAACTGCTGAGGTCATTAGTCCCCTAGAACTTAGAACTAGTTAAACCTAACTAACCTAAGGACATCACAAACATCCATGCCCGAGGCAGGATTCGAACCTGCGACCGTAGCGGTCTTGCGGTTCCAGACTGCAGCGCCTTTAACCGCACGGCCACTTCGGCCGGCTGTACAGCACACAATGAGGAGAATGGGCGCAGAAGAAGAGGACACACAAGATCGAAACACCTGGAGAAATATTTTGAGATTATAGTTTAAGAACGTTTATTGTTTGTATTGTAATTTCCAAGTAAATTATTATGCTGGAGATAAGCCTCTGTAATGAGGAAAAGCTCAAAATAATAAATAATAATTGTTCCGGTTGCCTGAAGGTGAGTGTCCTGTCGAGAGTGACACCAAGGTACGTAGGGTCTGGGGTACGTATCATCGTGGCTCCATCATGGTAAACGACAAGAGTTTTGTAAGCTTCTCTGCTGTTAAGATATAACGACGTGACTCCCGTTTTGTTTGCATCGGGGGGAGTCCCCATTTTTGAAGTATTTACTATTTATGTCAAGGTCTTCTGTCAATACATCCTCAAATTGGGCAATACTCGGACTTCGGGTACCGATGGCAATACCATCCACGTCCACAAATTTCCGAGATGTTGTTGAAGATATATACAATAAACATTACATGAGGTAGTACAGATCCTTGTGGGAGGTCATTTTGTAGGCTATGCAAGACTTCCCAGTGGAGTGTGGTTTGCTTGGAAAGCACAGACATGATAATACACATGAAATCTAACCACCCTCATCAAAAAAATAAATAAATCCAGAAACCTTCAGAGAGATAGTATAATGTAGAACATCTCTAAATAAAAAAAGGAAAAAACGAGAAAAGCCAAACATGATTATCAACATGAAGTAAATACAATTTCCATTAAGCCAACTTGGGCTGTTGCTTTTTTGCTGTCAGAATGAGTTTCTAGTCGGGTTGCAATATGAAGCTGATCACTATTTGTTGTGGAACCTTTCTCTTCACCATACCCAACATACGTATTGTCCATTTCCACACTTTTCTAAGCTCTTTACACAGGAGTAACAGGGCTGAGGTGGCTGTCACGTTGCAGATGCAGTAGAGTCCCTTCCGTACTAAATGCATCCTGTGGGGAAGCTGTCTGTGACGATATCGAATTATATAGGCAGAAAATCCATTGCTAACTGTGTTCTGCAAGTTTTCCCACACATTAGTGCAGCTAATCTTCGGATATTTGAGCATATACAGGGTGATCAGAAACAGTCTGACTAGCTCGCACGGGTTTTGCAAGGGAAACTGAGCTGAGAACTAATTGTTAAGAAAGAAATTCGACACTTTGCGCCGTTTTCGAGTTATTTAGCGTTGACGTTAGCCATCCGGGCCGTCGTGTGCCCCAATTCAATCAGTATGCCAGAGACAGTGTTGCCAAATGTGTTCCTCGTTTCGTTTCTTGCAACCAAACAATCTTAGCTTCTGCCCACCTAGCTTGAATTTTGTCACAACGGAAGTAACTGGTAATGAACATTCTAACAAGTTGTAAGTCTTGGACCCACAGATGCATGTGCTTAATCGAATTTTATTGCATGCAAGTGCTTGAATATTAGGGCGCAATGAGCTGATTGGCTAACTTCAATGCTAAATATCGCGGAAACTTCCACTGCAACACCCTTAAAATCTTTTCAGGCTTTTTCTGACCACCATGTGTATTGACTATTAATAATGCTCACGGTTTCGTCCTCAGGGTAACTTAAAAATCCAGACAGGAGGTATTTACACATCCCGTCACTGTCTTCAGTGCGCAAAATATTCTGCTGTATCCTGATTTAAAATAACAATGTAAATACTTGGTTATCGTATCATCTTCATCATTTACAATTTTGGTGTTATGGTTAGACATCGCTGTGCAATGCGTTTACGGGTTTAGAATTTTCGTGTCACCTTCTTCTCACCATGACTACTTGATAGGGGAATCGTGCTGATCCTGTTAGAAATTGCTTGGTTTTAGGCTGATTTATCGGCAAAATCGCAGTCAGTTGTTTAAGTTTAGAAAGTTAAAATGTGTTAATGTAATGTGTCCATTATAATATATACATATTTCTTAAAGAATTTTTAACATTTGTTAAGTTTTCATCCCAAGTAGTTGTGATCATGTTCTGCACGTTTGGCATGATATGTACCCCTGTAACCTCCCCCTCACTTACCGACCTTAATGACAGTGAAAAATGAAACCGCGTGTACCTAATGGGAGTTTTGGAAAAGCAATCGTCACCGAAGTTAACCTGTCGGTAAAGAGGGAGGAAAGGGTTACATCTAGATGAAAGGAAATGTGCTAATGAAACAGGTGGAAATTAATTTTGAAAAGGGGTAAAGTTAATAAAGAAAGTAAATGTGCAGCCATTACGTTAACAATTAACTAGCGGTAATTAGGTATTTGAGATTTGGGGAAATCACGGTCGCCAGTCCTAAGGACAATTACTATAGTAACTGAAAAAGAAAGGTTATTACACATATAATTAGCACTAGAAGCGTGGCAACTGAAGGTTGACACGTGTAGTGTGAAAACTGAAAGTTTGTCAGAAGTAATAAATTTCGCTACACCCTGACTTAATTTAGCAAAAGAATTAATAAAACCGGAAAATCGAAAGTTAATTTAGTGACTGAAGTTAATAGTGAGCTTTCTTTCTGAAGCACATCGAAATTCAGTAAAATACGGTTAGTCTTGGACTACCTCAACAATCATTTCAAAAACTACTTGAATCTACGCAATTTAGAAATAAGAGATTTAACTTTGAACTTGAATTAAATGATTCTGAACAATTAACAATAGTAAAATTTAGTACGTACCAAGCTGAGCTGCAGTCACAGGCAAGCTAAAATACGGTAACAAAGCTCGCACTCTTAATTCGTGCTTGTGTAATCAGAATATTGTAGCCAGCTATTAATGCCATAATTGAACTTTGAAATTAAAGCAGTGAAAACGAGTTAGCTATATTACTTTAATGCTGGCGTTTGAATTTCAACGACACTCGGGTTCATTTCGGAAAAGGAAGGGAACCTGCTTGGTAATGCAATTGGGACAATGAGCAACAAAGGTCCATGCTAAGTTGCTGTAATTATAGTTACGAAAATGGTACAGTTTGAAAAGCTGAGGTCTGCCATACAGTTCTAAAACTTTACGTGCGTCCAGTCTTCCTTGTCGGTTGATTGAAGGTTTGAAGCCGTCGGTCGAGGAGGTGGCGACAGTCACTCATTGTCGGCCGTCGCTGTTGCAGAAGCTGGATGTTGGCGCGCCTTCTTCTCGACACGGTCACCAGACGAAACGGGCTCTTGATGTGCGCTAGTTAATGTTTCCCGTCCGCGACACCATGTCAGAAACTATCATCGCAAGTCGAGCGCAATTACATGCTGCCAAACCCCGAAAGCGCGGCAACTCGCGGGAGCTTCACACAACATACCTGCTCCACTCGCTACTCCAGCCAGACTCCTTCTGCTCAGCCCGCGCTCCACGCGGCAGAGTTAACACTACCAAAGATCCTACACACTTTGATTCTTCACACGACCTATCGATGTAATCGTTCGATAGAAGTTTTCCCTAGGCAAGACCCAGCGTAAAAGTACAAATAATATTTACAAAACAAACCAACATAAATGCATAAATATATATATATACAAACAGTAAAACAATTACAATATATAAAGAGACAGAAATGTCATATCTTGAGGTAACAAAACAAGGAAAAAATTACAGTACACTAGATGGAAATAAGAGGATATGCATTTCCAGCGTTACACCCCTAAGTGACTAAACCGATTGACGAGAGAGAAATGTAGGAAGCATGAAAGAGTGTTTCACATAAGAACTGATGTCTGATTCACCATTTAGTCCTACGATTCTCACTGTCGGTGTCAAACGTTCAGGTGGACCTCCAGCTCCCTCGGTGCCTGCTTGTGATGCTAAATGCAAGCGGTCACCGACTGTCGAAACGTGCTCACGCTAAGCTGTGGACGCAGAAAGCCACAACAGTCGACAAGAGCGTCAGCCAGCGCCGAACGCTCGCACAATGGAAGAAAGCGATGCTATCTGCTTCGCCGTGCGCTCTGTGATAACCGTCTTACACGCTCCGTAACGAATTATTGTGTCCCGTGGAAGTCGGCTCACGCTGCTTGCGATCAAGTGTGTGTGTGTGTGTGTGTGTGTGTGTGTGTGTGTGTGTGTGCGTGTGTGCGTGTGCGTGCGTGTGTGTGTGTGTGTGTCTTAAGAGGTTGCTCTGACTTCGGCAATGCCACAGATAACTAAGGACGGGCCCTGCGATGCAGAGGAGAATGCTTTTCAAGCAGATGTACTTCCCGACCGAAATGAATATAGTCTTCTCGTGCAAAGTGTTCGACTCAGTGTGTCAAAAGGTACGCTCCAACTTCAGTGCGTTATAGAACCCAAACTAATTAAGATATTTACACCACTTTTGGCTTATGTGATACTTAACTACTTACTTGTGTGTGTTCCAGGTTGTCGTGAGTGATGCATAATGGCAACGGTCAAAGATAACGCTCAATAAGTGGAACTGTTTATTCAAAATAAATCGGACACGCGACTTCAAAAGATCTTCCAAACTCTGTATAGGAAGCACTCACACTTGCGACGTCGATACGCCGATGGTACAGAAATTTTATGCAGACAGTTCGGATACTACAACACATTAAAGTTGACTGTACCTTTTGAGAAGCCTTGAATGATAAAATTCGGTACAATTTTCCATGTTAAGCTGTATAACGTTGCTTCTTTTTTAAAAATGAGATGACTGAAACTAGTTTGTAATTCAGAAAAAAATACTGCAATATAGATAGCGATTTTATTATAACTGAACACGCTAAATAACAAGTATCTTTATTTATTTATTTATTTTTACACTCACACAAGATGAATTTCTGGCTTGTTACAATGGACGTAAGACGATATCTTTAGGCATCAGGAAGTTGTTTCACTGTTTCATATACACTGTCGGGAAAAGAATGCAACATCCTCCGGGACGATGCCATTTTACTGACAAGTGATCTGACAGGTGATTCGTCATTGTAGGAGAATATGATAACAAATTCAGACCGAATGAAACACACATGTCACAGGGAAGGGCGCTCAAACAGTCGCATCGATATACGGTGACCTCCTCCCCATCCGACACGCCAGCTCCTTTGGTGGCAGTTCAAGCCTGTACTCTCGGATGCAAATGATCGTAAATACACTCCTGGAAATGGAAAAAAGGACACATTGACACCGGTGTGTCAGACCCACCATACTTGCTCCGGACACTGCGAGAGGGCTGTACAAGCAATGATCACACGCACGGCACAGCGGACACACCAGGAACTGCGGTGTTGGCCGTCGAATGGCGCTAGCTGCGCAGCATTTGTGCACCGCCGCCGTCAGTGTCAGCCAGTTTGCCGTGGCATACGGAGCTCCATCGCAGTCTTTAACACTGGTAGCATGCCGCGACAGTGTGGACGTGAACCGTATGTGCAGTTGACGGACTTTGAGCGAGGGCGTATAGTGGGCATGCGGGAGGCCGGGTGGACTTACCGCCGAATTGCTCAACACGTGGGGTGTGAGGTCTCCACAGTACATCGATGTTATCGCCAGTGGTCGGCGGAAGGTGCACGTGCCCGTCGACCTGGGACCGGACCGCAGCGACGCACGGATGCACGCCAAGACCGTAGGATCCTACGCAGTGCCGTAGGGGACCGCACCGCCACTTCCCAGCAAATTAGGGACGCTGTTGCTCCTGGGGTATCGGCGAGGACCATTCGCAACCGTCTCCATGAAGCTGGGCTACGGTCCCGCACACCGTTAGGCCGTCTTCCGCTCACGCCCCAACATCGTGCAGCCCGCCTCCAGTGGTGTCGCGACAGGCGTGAATGGAGGGACGAATGGAGACGTGTCGTCTTCAGCGATGAGAGTCGCTTCTGCCTTGGTGCCAATGATGGTCGTATGCGTGTTTGGCGGCGTGCAGGTGAGCGCCACAATCAGGACTGCATACGACCGAGGCACACAGGGCCAACACCCGGCATCATGGTGTGGGGAGCGATCTCCTACACTGGCCGTACACCACTGGTGATCGTCGAGGGGACACTGAATAGTGCACGGTACATCCAAACCGTCATCGAACCCATCGTTCTACCATTCCTAGACCGGCAAGGGAACTTGCTGTTCCAACAGGACAATGCACGTCCGCATGTATCCCGTGCCACCCAACGTGCTCTAGAAGGTGTAAGTCAACTACCCTGGCCAGCAAGATCTCCGGATCTGTCCCCCATTGAGCATATTTGGGACTGGATGAAGCGTCGTCTCACGCGGTCTGCACGTCCAGCACGAACGCTGGTCCAACTGAGGCGCCAGGTGGAAATGGCATGGCAAGCCGTTCCACAGGACTACATCCAGCATCTCTACGATCGTCTCCATGGGAGAATAGCAGCCTGCATTGCTGCGAAAGGTGGATATACACTGTACTAGTGCCGACATTGTGCATGCTCTGTTGCCTGCGTCTATGTGCCTGTGGTTCTGTCAGTGTGATCATGTGATGTATCTGACCCCAGGAATGTGTCAATAAAGTTTCCCCTTCCTGGGACAATGAATTCACGGTGTTCTTATTTCAATTTCCAGGGGTGTATATCATGTAAGACAACGCGTAAGTTACGGCTTCACCACGTCCCGCTCGCTGTCAGTGGGTGAGAGATCTGGTGACATCGCTTTCAAATGTGATGGACTGTGATCATTCCCATATCGTGCGACATTTGCTTGCGCTGAGGAAGGTTCAAAACTCGGGTGCCACATCCTCTAAGACAAAAATTCAAAGATCAGCGGTTTTCCATATATGTATCTCTGCTTGCTCGTCATCAATTGGCTCTTGAACAACACCGACTATTACTATCCTACATCGTTACTGGTGACGAGAAGTGATATCTTTCTGCTAACATAAGGAAAAGAAAGAAATTGTTGAGCCCAAACAAAGCAGCAACTCCCCATAGGAAGACTTGTGCGCATCCACAAAAGATAATGTTACGTACCTGGTGAAACAGCGACTGTGATGTATACCACGAATTGTTACCTCGAGGTGTGACCCACTGCTGACATTTGTTGCCAACGGCTGAGACTTCTTTCAGACGCAGTCCAAGGACAACGACCAGGAAGATGGCGTGAAGTGATGCTACTCCACGGTAACGCCCGTCGACATTCTTCTAGACAACAAAAAACACTGTACAGGAGTTGGGTTGAGAAGTCATTCCATACCCAAATTATCCATCTGGTTCGCGCTCACAGAGTTTCTCCTTTTCCGTTTTCTACAGAACAACTTTCAAGAAACATTCTTTCCGGATCAAAATGCCCTCCTAACATGACGAATTCTTCAACTCAAAACCACGTGATTTCTATAGTCGCGGAATCCAAAAGTGACCCCAGCGTTTTCAGGCTGTTGTAAATAGTGAAGGAGAATATTTTTTTTAATGACTAATGTCCGCAGCTCGTGGTCGTGCGGTAGCGTTCTCGCTTCCCGCGCCCGGGTTCCCGGGTTCGATTCCCGGCGGGGTCAGGGATTTTCTCTGCCTCGTGATGACTGGGTGTTGTGTGATGTCCTTAGGTTAGTTAGGTTTAAGTAGTTCTAAGTTCTAGGGGACTGATGACCATAGATGTTAAGTCCCATAGTGCTCAGAGCCATTTGAACCATTTTTTAATGACTAATGTCTCTGTTATGTGTATCTGTTGTATTTAAATTTATGTGAAAACGCTATGAACTTATGTGTACCAACCTAATATTTCAATAAAAGCAAACGCGTTTGGTGACGAAAACAAGCATTTTCTTGTAATTATGAACACGGAAAGAAAATATCTTAAGTAACTTCTGTTGAAATTTCTTCGCCTGATGATGTGGAGGTGGAAGGAGGGGAGGATGGGACTGCCTGTATTCACTAGAGCCGGCCAGAGTGGCCGAGCGGTTCTAGGCGCTACAGTCTGGAGCCGCGCGACCACTACGGTCGCAGGTTCGAATCCTGCCTCGGG